>NC_092037.1:60850482-61450482 GCF_003086295.3 Arachis hypogaea
TCATGATATCCTCAATGAATGGGTCTTCTTCTCCTAATGGGATGTCTTCTCGATCTCTGTGGAATCCTTATTTCGGAGATTGGATTCCTGCCTTGAGAGCTTTTCTTTAGGCTTCTGATGAGCGGATAATTTATACGCTTTTTGGCATTGTTTTTAGGTAATTTTTAATAGGTTCAAGCTACTTTTAGGGATGTTTTCATTAGTTTTTATGCTAAATTCACATTTCTGGATTTTAACTATGAGTTTGTGTGTTTTTCTATGATTTCAGGTATTTTCTGGCTGAAATTGAGGGACCTGAGCAAAACCCTGATAAAAGGCTGACAAAGGACTGCTGATGCTGTTGGAATCTGACCTCTTTGCACTCGAAATGGATTTTCTGGAGCTACAGAACTCCAAATAGCGTGATCTCAACGGCGTTGGAAATTAGACATCCAGAGCTTTCCAAAAATATATAATAGTTCATACTTTATTCGGAAATTGATGACGTAAACTGGCACCAACGCCAGTTCCATGCTGCATTCTAGAGTCAAACGCCAGAAATACGCCACGAACCAGAGTTGAACGCCCAAAAAACTACAATGCATTCAACTCCAAGATAAGCCTCAGCTCGTGTAACGTTCAAGCTCAGCCCAAACATACACCAAGTGGGCCCGAAAGTGGATTTATGCATCAATTACTTACTTTTGTAAACCCTAGCAGCTAGTTTATTATAAATAAGACTTTTTACTAGTGTATTAGACATCTTTGAACGTTTAGTTCTTATACCTTGGGGGCTGGCCTCTCGGCCATGCCTGAACCTTCATCACTTATGTATTTTCAACGGTGGAGTTTCTACACACCATAGATTAAGGGTGTGGAGCTTTGCTGTACCTCAAGTTTTAATGCAATTACTATTATTTTCTATTCAATTCAATTTATTCCTGTTCTAAGATACCATTCGTACTTCAACCTGATGAATGTGATGATCCGTGACACTCATCATCATCCATCTGTATGAACGCGTGCTGACAACCACTTCCGTTCTACAAGCGAAAGCTAGAGTGCGTATCTCTTGGATTCCTTAATCAGAATCTTCGTGGTATAATCTAGAATGATGGCGGCATTCATGAGAATCTGGAAAGTCTAAACCTTGTCTGTGGTATTCCGAGTAGGATTCTGGGATTGAATGATTGTGACGAGCTTCAAACTCGCGATTGCTGGGCGTGATGACAAACGCAAAAGAATCAAGGATTCTATTCCAACATGATCGAGAACAACAGATGATTAGCCGTGCCGTGACAGAGCATTTGGACCTTTTCACTGAGAGGATGGGATGTAGCCATTGACAACGGTGATGCCCTACATACAGCTTGCCATGGAAAGGAGTAAAAAGATTGGATGGATGCAGTAGGAAAGCAGAGATTCAAAAGGAATACAGCATCTCCATACACTTATCTGAAATTCCTACCAATGAAATTACATAAGTATTTCTATCCTTTATTAATAAATTAATTATCTCTTTATATTTTCGAAAACCCAATAATCAATTATTATCCGCCTGACTGAGATTTACAAGATGACCATAGCTTGCTTCATACCAACAATCTCTGTGGGATCGACCCTTACTCACATAAGGTATTACTTGGACGACCCAGTACACTTGCTGGTTAGTTTAGCGAAGTTGTGAGGTTATATTTAGACCATGGTATTGAGCACCAAGTTTTTTGGAGCCATTACTAGGGAATTAATTTCAAACAACAATTCAAGCATAAATCACAATTTCGTCAACCAAGTTTTTGGCGCCGTTGCCGGGGATTGTTCGAGTATGGACAACTGAGGGTTTATCATGTTGCTCAAATTAGGTAATTTAATTTTAATTTTAAGCTTTTTGTTTTTATTATTAAAATTTTTGAAAAAAATAATAAATATTTTATCCTGTTCTTCAGAATTTTTAAGAATGAATTCTAGAGTTTCATGATGATATGTTAAAATCCGGCTGGCTGTAAAGCCATGTCTAATCTTTTGGACCGAGGCTTCAACCCATCATCACAAGAGCAAGCTAGCTGTTACTAATCCATCTGCTGCTGTATGCTTGATTTGTCACTTAAAGCTTGGCTGGCCATTGGCCATGTCTAGTGTTTTGGACCAGAGCTTTTACAAAAGAGGCTGGCTAGTAAGCCATGTCTAATTCCTGGATTGAAGCTTTAGACTGACATTTGATGAACACTGGAATTCTCATTAAAAATTTAGAATTTCTTATTTTATTTTTCCTATATATTTTCGAAAAAATTAATAAAAATACAAAAAATTCATAAAATCATAAAAACCAAAAATATTTTGTGTTTCTTGGTTGAGTCTTAAGTCAATTTTTAAGTTTGGTGTCAATTGCATGTTTTAAAAATTATTATGCATTTTTCGAAAATTCATGCATTCATAGTGTTCTTCATGATCTTCAAGTTGTTCTTGGTAAGTCTTCTTGTTTGATCTTGATGTTTTCTTGTTTTGTGTCTTATGTTGTTTTTCATGTGCATTCTTGCATTCATATTGTCCAAGCATTAAAGATTTCTAAGTTTGGTGTCTTGCATGTTTTCTTTACATTGAAAATTTTTCAAAAATATGTTCTTGATGTTCATCATGATCTTCAAAGTGTTATTGGTGTTCAACTTGACATTCATAGTGTTCTTGCATGCATCATGTGTTTTGATCCAAAATTTTCATGCATTAAGTATTTTTAGTGTTTTTCTCTCTCATAAAAAAAATTTCAAAAATAAAAAAATATCTTATCTTTTAAAAAATTCTTATCTTTTTAAAATCTTTTTCAAAAATCATATCTTTTCCATTTTTTATTATTTTCAAAAATGTCAAAATCTTTTTCAAAGTATTTTCAAAATCTTTTTCTTATTTTTATATCATATTTTCGAAAATCACATCATCAATTAATGTTTTGATTCAAAAATTTCAAGTTTGTTACTTTCTTGTTAAGAAAGATTCAAACTTTAAGTTCTAGAATCATATCTTGTGATTTCTTGTGAGTCAAGTCATTAATTGTGATTTTAAAATTCAAATCTTTTTCAAAACTAATTTCAATCATATCTTTTTAAAACCATATCTTTTAAAATCATATCTTTTCAATCTTATCTTTTCAAAATCATATCTTTTAAAAATCATATCTTTTTAATCATATCTTTTCATATCATATCTTTTTCAAACTTTAATTTCAAAAATCTTTTCTAACTTCTTATCTTTTCAAAATTAATTTTCAAATCTTTTTCAACTAACTAATTGATTTATTTGTTTGTTTTATCTTTTATCTTTTTCAAAACCACCTAACTAATTTTCTCTCTCTAATTTTCGAAAATTACCTTCCTCTTTTTCAAAATTCTTCTAATTAACTAATTATTTCAAATTTTAATTTTAATTTTATTTCATTTTAATTTTCAAAAATTACTATCCCTTTTTCAAAATTTATTTTTCGAATTTCTATCCCTCTCACCTCCTTCTATTTATTTTATTTATTTACTAACACTTCTCTTCATCCTAAAATTTGAACCCCCCTCTCTCTGAGTTCGAATTTTTCTCTTCTCCTTCCTATTCTTCTTCTTTTCTACTCACATAAAAGAACCTCTATATCTGGACAAAGAGGATCCCTATTATTATTTTCTGTTCCCTTCTTTTTCATATGAGCAGGAGCAAGGACAAGAACATTCTTATTGAAGCAGATCCTGAACCTGAAAGGACTCTGAAGAGGAAGTCAAGAGAAACTAAAAATCAGCAACTCAGAGAAACCTCAAAAAAAAAAGAGAAAAAGAGAAAAGGGAAGACAAAAAGCTTCCACCTCCAAGTCATGGGAGATGGAGAGATTCATCTTAAGGGTCCATAGCTCAGTAGAAGAGCATTTGACTGCACATCAAGAGAACATGAGGAATTCCCTCATCAAGAAATCCCTGAGATACCTTAGGGGATACATTTTCCTCCACATAATTATTAGGAGCACCAAAATCACTAAGGAGGAGCAACAAAGACAAGGAAGAGACATAGAAGAGCTCAAGGACATCAATGGTCCTTCAAGAAGGTGCCACCCTCACTAAGGTGGACTCATTCCTTGTTCTTAAATTTTTTATACTTTTCATTTTTTTATGTTATATGTTTATCCATGTTTGTGTCTTTATTACATGATCATTAGTATTTAGTAACTATGTCTTAAGGCTATGAATAATTCCATGAATCTTTCACATCTCTCAAATTAAAAATGTTTTTAATTCAAAAGAACAAGAAGTACATGAGCTTCGAATTCATCCTTGAATTTAGTTTAATTATATTGATGTGGTGACACTACTTTTTATTTTCTGAATGAATGCTTGAACAGTGCATCTTTTTGATCTTGTTGTGTATGAATGTTAAAATTGTTGGCTCTTGAAAGAATGATAAACAAAGAAAAATGTTATTGACAATCTGAAAAATCATGAGATTAATTCTTGAAGCTAGAAAAAGTAGTGAAAAAGCAAAAGCTTGAAAAAAAAACAAGAAGAGTGGCAAAAAATTAGAAAGGAAAAGAAAAGCAAGTAGAAAAAGCCAATAGCCCTTAAAATCAAAAGGCAAGGGTAAAAAGGATCCAAGACTTTGAGCATCAATGGATAGGAGGGCCCAAGGAAATAAAATCCAGGCCTAAGCGGTGATGAGCGGATAATTTGTATGCTTTTTGGCATTGTTTTTAGTATGTTTTTAGTATAATCTAGTTAGTTTTTAGTATATTTTTATTAGTTTTTAGCTAAAATTCACTTTTCTGGACTTTACTATGAGTTTGTGTGTTTTTCTGTGATTTCAGGTATTTTCTGGCTGAAATTGAGGGTCCTGAGCAAAAATCTGATTCCGAGACCAAAACGGACTGCAGATGCTGTTGGATTCTGACCTCCCTGCACTCGAAGCGGATTTTCTGGAGCTACAGAAGCCCAATTGGCGCGCTCTCAACGGCGTTGGAAAGTAGACATCCTGGGCTTTCCAGCAATATATGATAGTCCATACTTTGCCCAAGATTTGATGGCCCAAACCGGCGCTCAAAGTCACCTACAGAAATTCCAGCGTTAAACGCCGGAACTGGCATAAAATTTGGAGTTAAACGCCCAAACTGGCATGAGAACTGGCGTTTAACTCCAGAAAAGGTCTCTACACGAAATTCCTTCATTGCTCAGCCCAAGCACACACCAAGTGGGCCCGGAAGTGGATTTTTCTGTCATTTACTCATTTCTGTAAACCTTAGGACACTAGTTTACTATTAATAGGATCTTTTGACAATTGTATCAGAACTCTTTTGATGACCTTATGACATTTTACACGTTTTCTTCCACAGCATGAGTCTCTAAACCCCATGGTTGGGGGTGAGGAGCTCTGCTGTGTCTTGATGGATTAATGCAATTACTACTGTTTCTCATTCAATCATGCTTGCTTCCATTCTAAGATAATACTTGTTCTTAATCCGGATGAATGTGATGATCTGTGACAATCATCATCATTCTCAACCATGAACGTGTGACTGACAACCATCTCCGTTCTACCTTAGATTAAGTAGTTATCTCTTGGATTCTTTAATCGGAATCTTCGTGGTATAAGCTAGAACTGATGGCGGCATTCAAGAGAATCCGGAAGGTCTAAACCTTGTCTGTGGTATTCTGAGTAGGATTCAATGATTGAATGACTGTGACGTGCTTCAATCTCCTGAAGGCGGGGCGTTAGTGACAGACGCAAAAGAATCACTGGATTCTATTCCGGCCTGATTGAGAACTGACAGATGAATTCCGCTATGCTGTGACAGAGCATATGCAATCGCTTTCACTGAGAGGATGGGAGGTAGCCACTGACAACGGTGAAACCCTACACACAGCTTGCCATGGAAGGAGACTTGCGTGTTTGAAGAAGAAGACAGTAGGAAAGCAGAGATTCAGAAGATGGAGAATCTCCAAACCTCAACCTATTTTCCATTACTGCAAAACAAGTAATCATTTCATGTTCCTTTGCTTTTCACAATCAATCCTGATAATTTCTGATATCCTGACTAAGATTTACAAGATAACCATAGCTTGCTTCAAACCGACAATCTCCGTGGGATCGACCCTTGCTCACGCAAGGTATTACTTGGACGACCCAGTGCACTTGCTGGTTAGTTGTGCGGGATTGCAAAAGTGTGATTGCAATTTCGTGCACCAAGTTTTTGGCGCCGTTGCCGGGGATTGTTGAGTTTGGACAACTGACGGCTTATCTTGTTGCTTAGATTAGGACTTTTTATTTTTGTTGGTTTAGAGTCTTTTAGTTGAGTCTAGTTTCATATTCTAAGTTTGGTGTCATTTGCATGCTTTTGTTTTTCTTTTAATTTTCGAATTTTGCATGTTCTTAGTTCCTTTTTGATTCAAAAAAATTCTAAGTTTGGTGTCCTCTTTGTGTTTTTCCTTAAAAAATTTTCGAAAATTGAGTGTTTGATTTTCTAAAATTTTAAGTTTGGTGTCTTTTGTTGTTTTTCTCTTTCCTCTTTTTTTTTAAATTCAAATCTTTTTCATAAAAACTTTTCAATCATATCCTTTTAATTGCTGTTTTCAAAATCTTTTTAATTAACTAATTGATTCAGTTTTCAATTTGCTTTGATCTTATTTTCTTTTTGATTTTCGAATTTTATCTTAATTTTATTTTGTTTTATTTTATTTTTTTCGTTTATTCAAAAAAAAAAACAAAAAAACAAAAAAACAAAATTTATCTGTTTGCAATCATTATCATTTCCTTCTTGTCCATTATGAACTTAAGTGGGATTAATCAGTCCAAAAGGACTCTGGGGTCATATGCTAACCCCATTACAGCTGCATATGGGAGTAGCATCTGTACACCTCCCATCAAAGCAAGCAGCTTTGAACTAAATCCTCAACTCATTATCATAGTGCAGCAAAATTGCCAGTATTCCGGTCTTCCACAGGAAGAACCTACTGAGTTTCTGGCACAATTTTTACAAATTGCTGACACAATACATGATAAAGAGGTGGATCAGGATGTCTACAGACTATTACTGTTTCCATTTGCTGTAAAAGATCAAGCTAAAAGGTGGTTGAATAACCAGCCTACAGCAAGCATAAAAACATGGAAACAGTTGTCAGACAAATTCTTGAATCATTTTTACCCTCCAAAAAGGATGACACAGTTAAGGCTGGACATCAAAGGCTTTAAACAAGAGGATAATGAATCCCTTTACAATGCCTGGGAGAGGTATAGAGGTATGCCAAGAAAATGTCCCTCTGAAATGTTTTCAGAGTGGGTACAGTTAGACATTTTCTACTATGGGCTTACAGAAAAAGCTCAGATGTCTTTAGACCACTCAGCTGGTGGATCTATACACATGAGGAAGACAATTGAAGAAGCTCAAGAGCTTATAGACACTGTTGCTAGAAACCAATATTTATACTCTAGCAATGCGTTCTCTCCAAAAGAGGAGGTCATGACAGTAGTCACTGACCCTAGTCCTCAAGAACAGATAACTGAGCTTAATCAACAATTGCTCCTAATGACAGAACAGTTAGCAGACTTTAAAGAGATGCTCCATGAAACTAAAGTTGCTAACAAGAGCATAGAACTGCAGTTAAATCAAGCAAAACAGCAATTATCTAAACAGATAACAGAGGAATGTCAAGCAGTTCAATTGAGGAGTGGAAAGACCCTGAATAACACTGCTCAAAAGAGTAAAAAGCCAAACAAGGAACAATTGACAGAGGACAACCAAACCACTGTGCAAAATCCCTCTGAGGACAGTAAGAGCCCAGAGAGGAATGTTATTGGCGTTCAAACGCCAGAAAGGGAAGGAAAGTTGGCGTTAAACGCCCATTCCTTGCCCAGTTCTGGCGTTCAAACGCCAGAAAAGGTAGAGAAGTTGGCGTTTAACGCCCAAACTTCACCCATTCCTAGCGTTCAAACGCCAAGGGAAGATCAGACACCTGAGAGTGCTGACAGTAATCCCTCTAACAAGGCTTCTTCAACCACTTCTGTAAGGAATAAACCTGCAGCATCTAAGGTTGAAGAATATAAAGCCAAGATGCCTTATCCTCAAAAACTCCGCCAAGCGGAACAGGATAAGCAATTTGCCCGCTTTGCAGACTATCTAAGGACTCTTGAAATAAAGATTCCGTTTGCAGAGGCACTTGAGCAAATACCTTCTTATGCTAAGTTCATGAAAGAAATCTTAAGCCATAAGAAGGATTGGAGAGAAACTGAAAAAGTGTTTCTCACTGAAGAATGCAGTGCAGTCATATTAAAGAGCTTACCAGAAAAGCTTCAAGATCCAGGAAGCTTTATAATACCATGCACATTAGAAGGTGCTTGCACCAAGACAGCCCTATGTGATCTTGGAGCAAGCATCAATCTAATACCTGCATCCACTATCAGAAAGCTTGGGTTGACTGGAGAAGTCAAACCAACCCGGATATGCCTCCAACTTGCTGATGGCTCCATTAAACACCCATCAGGCATAATTGAGGACATGATTGTCAAGGTTGGGCCATTTGCCTTTCCAACTGACTTTGTGGTGCTGGAAATGGAGGAGCACAAGAGTGCAACTCTCATTCTAGGAAGACCTTTCCTGGCAACTGGACGAACTCTCATTGATGTGCAAAAAGGGGAAGTAACCTTGAGAGTCAATGAGGATGAGTTCAAGTTGAATGCTGTAAAAGCCATGCAGCATCCAGACACACCAATTGACTGCATGGGCGCTGACATTATTGACTCTCTGGTAGAGGAGATCAATATGGCCGAAAGCCTAGAATCAGAGCTTGAGGACATCTTCAAAGATGCTCAACCTGATCAAGAAGAACTAGAGGAGGCAAAGGAATTTTCGAAAATTCCTCAGGAGGAGGATAAGCCTCCCAAGCCTGAACTCAAACCACTACCACCATCCCTGAAATATGCATTTCTGGGAGAGGGTGACACTTTTCCAGTGATCATAAGCTCTGCTTTAAATTCACAGGAAGAGGAAGCACTGATTCAAGTGCTAAGGACACACAAGACAGCTCTTGGGTGGTCCATAAGTGATCTTAAGGGCATTAGCCCAGCTAGATGCATGCACAAGATCCTATTGGAGGATAATGCCAAACCAGTGGTCCAACCACAGAGGAGGCTAAATCCTGCCATGAAGGAGGTGGTGCAGAAAGAGGTCACTAAATTACTAGAGGCTAGGATTATTTATCCTATTTCTGATAGCCCCTGGGTGAGCCCTGTCCAAGTTGTTCCCAAAAAGGGAGGCATGACAGTGGTTCATAATGAAAAAAATGAACTGGTTCCTACAAGGACAGTCACAGGGTGGCGCATGTGTATTGACTACAGAAGGCTCAATACAGCCACCAGAAAGGATCATTTTCCTTTACCATTCATAGACCAAATGCTAGAAAGACTAGCTGGCCATGATTATTACTGCTTTTTGGATGGCTATTCAGGCTACAACCAAATTGCAGTAGATCCTCAGGACCAAGAGAAAACAGCATTCACTTGCCCTTCTGGCGTGTTTGCCTACAGGAGAATGCCTTTTGGTCTGTGCAATGCACCTGCAACCTTTCAGAGGTGCATGATCTCTATCTTCTCAGATATGGTAGAGAAATTTCTGGAAGTCTTCATGGATGACTTTTCAGTATATGGAGACTCATTTAGCTCCTGTCTTAATCACCTAGCACTTGTCTTGAAAAGGTGCCAAGAGACTAACCTGGTTTTAAACTGGGAGAAATGTCACTTTATGGTGACTGAAGGAATTGTCCTTGGGCACAAAATTTCAAGCAAGGGAATAGAGGTGGATAAGGCAAAGGTAGAGGTAATTGAAAAATTACCACCACCTGCCAATGTTAAGGCAATCAGAAGCTTTCTGGGGCATGCAGGATTCTATAGAAGGTTTATAAAGGATTTTTCAAAAATTGCAAAACCTCTGAGTAACCTGTTAGCTGCTGACACACCATTTGTGTTTGACACACAGTGTCTGCAGGCATTTGAGACCCTGAAAGCTAAGCTGGTCACAATACCAGTCATCTCTGCACCAGATTGGACATTGCCATTTGAACTAATGTGTGATGCCAGTGACCATGCCATTGGTGCAGTGTTGGGACAGAGGCATAACAAGCTTCTGCACGTCATTTACTATGCCAGCCGTGTTCTAAATGACGCACAGAAGAACTACACAACAACAGAAAAAGAGTTACTTGCAGTGGTCTATGCCATTGACAAGTTTAGATCCTATCTAGTGGGATCCAAAGTGGTTGTGTACACTGACCATGCTGCTCTTAAATATCTACTCACAAAGCAGGATTCAAAACCCAGGCTCATTAAATGGGTGTTGCTTCTGCAAGAGTTTGATATAGAAATAAGAGACAGAAAAGGGACAGAGAACCAAGTAGCAGATCATCTGTCCCGAATAGAACCAGTAGCTGGGGCGTCCCTCCCTTCTACTGAGATCTCAGAGACTTTCCCAGATGAGCAACTATTTGCCATTTAGGAAGCTCCATGGTTTGCAGATATTGCAAATTATAAAGCTGTGAGGTTCATACCCAAGGAGTACAGCAATGTGCAAAGAAAGAAATTAATTTCAGATGCCAAGTATTACCTCTGGGATGAACCATATCTCTTTAAGAGATGTGCTGACGGAGTGATCCGCAGATGTATACCCAGAGAAGAAGCACAGAGGATCCTATGGCACTGCCATGGATCACAGTATGGAGGACATTTTGGAAGTGAGCGAACAGCCACTAAAGTCCTCCAATGTGGCTTCTACTAGCCTACTCTCTATAAAGATTCCCGAGAGTTTGTGCGTAACTGTGACAGTTGCCAAAGAGCTGGTAACCTGCCTCATGGATATGCCATGCCTCAACAAGGGATATTAGAGATAGAACTGTTTGATGTATGGGGAATTGACTTCATGGGGCCATTCCCACCATCATACTCAAACACTTACATTCTGGTGGCAGTGGACTATGTGTCTAAGTGGGTAGAAGCGATTGCTACACCCACCAATGATACTAAGACCGTACTGAAATTCCTTCAGAAAAACATTTTCAGCAGATTTGGCGTTCCCAGAGTGCTAATCAGTGACGGGGGCACTCATTTCTGCAATAAACAGCTACACCTTGCTATGGTTAGATATGGAATTAGCCACAAAGTGGCAACTCCGTATCATCCACAGACAAATGGGCAAGCTGAGGTCTCTAACAGAGAGCTAAAGAGAATCCTGGAACGGACTGTGATGGCCCGAAGAAAGGATTGGGCAAAGAGCTTGGATGATGCTCTGTGGGCATACAGAACAGCATTCAAGACTCCTATAGGAACCTCCCCATACCAACTGGTATATGGGAAGGCCTGTCATTTGCCTGTGGAACTGGAACATAAAGCCTACTGGGCAACCAGATTCCTAAACATGGATGCACAGTTAGCTGGTGAAAAAAGACTGCTCCAGCTAAATGAGCTAGAGGAGTTCAGACTCAATGCCTTTGAAAATGCAAAAATCTATAAGGAAAAGGCAAAGAAATGGCATGACAAGAAGTTGTCAACTAGAGTCTTTGAGCCAGGACAAAAAGTTCTGCTCTTCAACTCTAGGCTCAGACTGTTTCCAGGAAAACTCAAATCCCGTTGGAGGGGTCCGTATGTGATTACAGGAGTGTCACCATATGGATATGTTGAGCTTCAGGATATTGATTCTGACAAGAAGTTCATTGTTAATGGACAGAGAATCAAGCATTATCTTGAAGGAAATTTTGAGCAGGAATGCTCAAAACTGAGACTTGAGTGATTCTCAGTGAAGGTCCAGCTAAAGACAGTAAAGAAGTGCTTGCTGGGAGGCAACCCAGTCATTAGGAGGTTGTATGATTAGTTTTTACAGAGGCAATTATCAAAAATGAAGGAATTCACAGAGTTACAGAAGGATTCAGCTCAAAAAGCAGAGAAAATGGGCTTACTGGCGAAAAAACGCCAGTAAAGTGCATTTTGGGCGTTAAACGCCAGAATGGGTACCATTCTGGGCGTTTAACGCCAGGAATGGTGCCATTTTGGGCGTTAAACGCCAGAATGGGCACCATTCTGGGCGTTTAACGCCAGATGTGCAGCATCCTGGGCGTTTTGAAAAACGCCCAGTGATAAAGACTTTCTGGCGTTTAACGCCAGCCAGGGCACCTGGCTGGGCGTTAAACGCCCAAAAGGGGTAGCAATTGGGCGTTAAACGCCAGAATGGGTGCCATTCTGGGCGTTTAACGCCAGAAAGGTGGGGGGACCACATTTTTGTTTTCAACTCAATTTTTTTCAAACTTTCCTCTTTTTACCCATACTCTTCTACATAAATGCACTTCAACCTTTCATCATTCACTTTCAAATCTTCACAAATCAAAACCATTCTTCAAATCTATTTCAAATTAATCCCAAATCTTCTTCAAAAACTCACCCTTTTCTCAATTTCTTTCCACATCTTCTCAAATCTCCTTTCAAATCTCTCTTTTTTTCGAAATTCTCTTCCCCCCACTCTATAAATAAACGTTTCTCACCCCTCATTCCCCACACCATTCGAATTTCCTCTTCCTCTCTCTCTCTCTTCTCTTCTTTCTTTTCTTTTTGCTTGAGGACAAGCAAAACCTCTAAGTTTGGTGATCTTTTCCGTGATCACTAAGCCAAGATTCATCAAGATCATGGCTCCCAAGGGAAAACAAACCAACTCAAGAGGAAAGAAAGAGACTAATCCAAAGAATCTTTGGAATCAAGAGAAGTTCTTAACCAAAGAACATGAAGACCATTATCACAAAATAATGGGTCTGAGGTCAGTGATCCCGGAAGTTAAATTTGATCTGAAAGAAGATGAATATCCGGAGATCCAAGAGCAAATTCGAAACAGAGGATGGGAAGTTCTGACCAATCCTGAAATAAAGGTTGGAAGGAACATGGTTCAGGAATTCTACTCTAACCTGTGGCTAACAGATAAGCAGAGAATGACTGGAACTGCTTACCATACCTACAGAACCATGGTCAGAGGGCAAGTTATGTACTTCCATCTGGACAAAATAAGAGAAATCTTCAAACTACCTCAACTGCAAGATGATCCTGACTCCTTCAATAGGAGGATGGTGAGAGTAGATAAAGGGTTGGATCAAGTTCTAAAGGACATATGCCTCCCTGGGACTAAGTGGATAACCAATTCAAAGGGTGTCCCAAACCAACTCAAGAGGGGAGACCTCAAACCAATTGCAAGAGGTTGGCTAGACTTTATTGGGCGTTCCATATTGCCTACTAGCAACCGTTCTGAGGTCACCATCAAGAGAGCAGTGATGATTCATTGCATTATGCTTGGAAAAGAAGTGGAGGTCCATCATGTGATTGCTTGTGAGATCTACACAATTGCAAATAAGAATTCCACTGTAACCAAATTGGCTTATCCAAGCCTGATCTCCTTGCTCTGTAAAGAGGCTGGGGTGAAGATGGAAGCAGATAAATTCATACCCATTGAAAAGCCAATCACCAAGAAATCAATGGAAGGAGCAAGAGAAGCAGGGGCATGAACTCCAAGAGTTGAAACGCCAGAAGCTCTCCTCTCAAGCTGAGGGAGCATCCACTTCTCAAAATCAAGGTTGTTGAGTCCTAACTCTGTGAAAACCTCTATCATTAGGAGCCTATGTTTGCGTTCTTTTTTTTCCTTTGTTTTGATTTTATTTTTCGTTTTTCTAGTCTCATTTTATATCTATTTTTGAGTCTTGTTCTTAATTCATAATTAAAAAAATTGAAATTTTATGCCTTAAAGATATGAATGTCCTATGAATCCATCACCTCTCTTAAATGAAAAATGCTTTAATCACAAAAGAACAAGAAGTACAGGATTTCGAAATTTATCATTGAAACTAGTTGAATTAGCTTGATGTGGTGACAATACTTTTTGCTTTCTTAATGAATGCTTGAACAGTGCATATGTCTCTTGAATCTGTTGTTTTGAGAATGTTAAAAAAATTTTTGTTGGCTCTTGAAAGAATGAGGAGAAAGAGAACTGTTATTGAGGATCTAAAAATCATTAGAGTGATTCTTGAAGCAAGAAAAAGCAGTGATACAAAAAAAAATATATATTTTTCGAAAAAAAAAGAGAAAGAAAGAAAAGAAAAAGAAAAAGAAAGAAATAAAGTTGTGATCCAAGGCAACAAGAGTGTGCTTAAGAACCTTGGACACCTCTAATTGGGGACTTTAGCAAAGCTGAGTCACAATCTGAAAAGGTTCACCCAATTATGTGTCTGTGGCATGTATGTATCCGGTGGTAATACTGGAAGACAGAGTGCTTTGGGCCACAACCAAGACTCATACACTAGCTATGTTCAAGAATCATTATGCTTAACTAAGAGAATCAATAACATTATCTGAGTTCTGAGTTCTTATAGATGCCAATCATTCTGAACTTCAAGGGATAGAGTGAGATGCCAAAACTGTTCGGAAGCAAAAAGCTACTAGTCCCGCTCATCTAATTGGAGCTATGTTTCCTTGATATTTTGGAGTCTATAGTATATTCTCTTCTTTTTATCCTTTTTGATTTTCAGTTGCTTGGGGACAAGCAACAATTTAAGTTTGGTGTTGTGATGAGCGGATAATTTGTATGCTTTTTGGCATTGTTTTTAGTATGTTTTTAGTATAATCTAGTTAGTTTTTAGTATATTTTTATTAGTTTTTAGCTAAAATTCACTTTTCTGGACTTTACTATGAGTTTGTGTGTTTTTCTGTGATTTCAGGTATTTTCTGGCTGAAATTGAGGGTCCTGAGCAAAAATCTGATTCCAAGACCAAAAAGGACTGCAGATGCTGTTGGATTCTGACCTCCCTGCACTCAAAGCGGATTTTCTGGAGCTACAGAAGCCCAATTGGCGCGCTCTCAACGGCGTTGGAAAGTAGACATCCTGGGCTTTCCAGCAATATATGATAGTCCATACTTTGCCCAAGATTTGATGGCCCAAACCGGCGCTCAAAGTCACCTACAGAAATTCCAGCGTTAAACGCCGGAACTGGCATAAAATTTGGAGTTAAACGCCCAAACTGGCATGAGAACTGGCGTTTAACTCCAGAAAAGGTCTCTACACGAAATTCCTTCATTGCTCAGCCCAAGCACACACCAAGTGGGCCCGGAATTGGATTTTTCTGTCATTTACTCATTTCTGTAAACCTTAGGACACTAGTTTACTATTAATAGGATCTTTTGACAATTGTATCAGAACTCTTTTGATGACCTTATGACATTTTACACGTTTTCTTCCATAGCATGAGTCTCTAAACCCCATGGTTGGGGGTGAGGAGCTCTGCTGTGTCTTGATGGATTAATGCAATTACTACTGTTTCTCATTCAATCATGCTTGCTTCCATTCTAAGATAATACTTGTTCTTAATCCGGATGAATGTGATGATCTGTGACAATCATCATCATTCTCAACCATGAACGTGTGACTGACAACCACCTCCGTTCTACCTTAGATTAAGTAGTTATCTCTTGGATTCTTTAATCGGAATCTTCGTGGTATAAGCTAGAACTGATGGCGGCATTCAAGAGAATCCGGAAGGTCTAAACCTTGTCTGTGGTATTCTGAGTAGGATTCAATGATTGAATGACTGTGACGTGCTTCAATCTCCTGAAGGCGGGGCGTTAGTGACAGACGCAAAAGAATCACTGGATTCTATTCCGGCCTGATTGAGAACCGACAGATGAATTCCGCTATGCTGTGACAGAGCATATGCAATCGCTTTCACTGAGAGGATGGGAGGTAGCCACTGACAACGGTGAAACCCTACACACAGCTTGCCATGGAAGGAGACTTGCGTGTTTGAAGAAGAAGACAGTAGGAAAGCAGAGATTCAGAAGATGGAGCATCTCCAAACCTCAACCTATTTTCCATTACTGCAAAACAAGTAATCATTTCATGTTCCTTTGCTTTTCACAATCAATCCTTATAATTTCTGATATCCTGACTAAGATTTACAAGATAACCATAGCTTGCTTCAAGCCGACAATCTCTGTGGGATCGACCCTTGCTCACGCAAGGTATTACTTGGACGACCCAGTACACTTGCTGGTTAGTTGTGCGGGATTGCAAAAGTGTGATTGCAATTTCGTGCACCAAGTTTTTGGCGCCGTTGCCGGGGATTGTTCAAGTTTTGAGCAAGCTTTTGGTAACATCAGTGCCAAGATCCGGCAACAACATCAAGTTTTTGGTGTTATTGCCCGGGATTGTTCTTGTGTATGGACAACTGACGGTTCATCTTGTTGCTTAGATTAGGTATTATTTTTCTTCAGAGTTCTTAAGAATGAATTCTAGTGTTTCAAGGTGATGTTCTTATCATCACCAAAGCTGATTGATCATCATCAATTTAGCCCTTGAATGCAATGTCCTGCTGAAGCTTAGCTAGCTATGTCTAATTCCTTTAGACTAAAGCTTTAGACTAACATTGCATGATTCCTGGAATTCTCATTAAGAATTTTGATACCTTTATTTTCCTTTTCACTTAATTTTCGAAAAAGCACAAAAAAAAATTACAAAATCATGAAATCCAAAAATATGTCTTGTTTGAGTCTAGAGTCTCATCTTAAGTTTAGTATCAATTGCATGTTTCTATTCTTATTGCATTCATGCATGTGTCCTCATTGATCTTCAAGTTGTTCTTGATGATTTCTTTGTTTTGATCTTTGAATTCTATTGACTTGAGTGTTTTGTTATATGCATTCTCATTTTGTTAGTGTCAATGGTATACAAACTGCTAAGTTTGGTGTCTTGCATGCATTATTATTTGATTTTAGTTGCATTTTGATTATCCCTTATTATTAAAAATCCAAAAATATTTTTAATTTGTGTCTTTTCAAGTCAATAATACA
Source organism: Arachis hypogaea (assembly GCF_003086295.3). Taxonomy (NCBI): domain Eukaryota; kingdom Viridiplantae; phylum Streptophyta; class Magnoliopsida; order Fabales; family Fabaceae; genus Arachis; species Arachis hypogaea. Next base: position 60,867,328 of record NC_092037.1, read on the forward strand.
GAGAATTGAAGATTCAGAACATACTGCAGAGGAATCACACAGAAAAAGCTGGGCATTCAAAAATGCCCAGTGAAGAAGACAGACTGGCGTTTAAACGCCAGCCAGGGTGCCTGGCTGGGCGTTTAACGCCCAAAAGGGTATAGTTTTGGGCGTTAAACACCAGAATGTGCACCATTCTGGGCGTTTAACGCCAGAATGTGCACCATTCTGGGCGTTTAACGCCAGAATGTGCACCATTCTGGGCGTTTAACGCCAGGATGGCACAAGGGGGAAGATTTTGTTTTCAAAATCAATTTTTTTCAAGTTTTCAAAGTTTTTCAAAATCAAATCTTTTTCAAATCATATCTTTTCAATCAAATGTTTTCAAAATCAATTTCTTTCCTTTTTCAAAGATACTTACTAACAATTAATGATTTGATTGAACATTTTTTGCCTTTTCTGTTGAGGAAGGTTTTATGTCTGAATCATATCTTTTCTTGTTAAGCAAGTCATTAATTTTTAAAATCATATCTTTTCAAATTGTTTTCAAATCATATCTTTTAAAATTGTTTTCAAATCATATCTTTTTAATCACATCTTTTTCAAAATAAGTTTTCAATCAAATCTTTTTAATTTCTAATTTCAAAATCTTTTTCAAAAATCACTTGATTTCTTTTCCACTCTTATTTTCGAAAATCAATTAAGTGTTTTTCAAAATGTTTTCAAAATCTTTTACTTAAATTTTCGAAAATTACTTCCCTTCTTCTCACATCCTTCTATTTATGGACTAACACTATTCCTTAATGCAAAATTCGAACTCCATCTTCTTTGATAAGTTCGAATTTTCTACCTCTGTCTTCCATTTTTCTTCCTCTGACACCTCAAGGAATCTCTATACTGTGACATAGAGGATTCCATATTTTCTTGTTCTCTTCTCTTTCATATGAGCAGGAGCAGAGACAAAGGCATTCTTGTTGAAGCTAACCCTGAGCCTGAAAGGACCTTGAAGCAAAAGCTAAGAGAAGCTAAAGCACAAATCTCTATGAACGGAGGTGGTTGTCAGGAACACGTTCATAGTTGAGGACCTAACAGAAATTTTCAAGGAAAAAGAAGCCATGGCAGCCAAAAACAACAACAATGCAAGGAAGGTGCTGGGTGACTTTACTGCACCTACTCCCGATTTCTATGGGAGAAGCATCTCTATCCCTGCCATTGGAGCAAACAACTTTGAGCTTAAGCCTCAATTAGTTTCTCTAATGCAACAGAATTGCAAGTTCCATGGACTTCCATTGGAAGATCCTCATCAGTTCTTAGCTGAATTCTTGCAAACCTGTGACACAGTCAAGACTAATGGGGTAGACCCTGAGGTCTATAGACTGATGCTATTCCCTTTTGCTGTAAGAGACAGAGCTAGAATATGGTTGGACTCTCAACCTAAAGAAAGCCTGGACTCTTGGGAAAAGCTAGTCAATGCCTTCTTGGCAAAGTTCTTTCCACCTCAAAAATTGAGTAAGCTTAGAGTGGAAGTCCAAACCTTCAGACAGAAGGAAGGAGAATCCCTCTATGAAGCTTGGGAAAGATACAAACAATTGATCAGAAAGTGTCCATCTGACATGCTTTCTGAATGGAGCATCATAGGTATTTTCTATGATGGTCTCTCTGAACTGTCCAAGATGTCTTTGGATAGCTCTGCTGGAGGATCTCTTCATCTGAAGAAGACGCCTACAGAGGCTCAAGAGCTAATTGAAATGGTTACAAATAACCAATTCATGTACACTTCTGAAAGAAATCCTGTGAACAATGGGACTAGTCAGAAGAAAGGAGTTCTTGAGATTGACACTCTGAACGCCATTTTGGCTCAGAACAAAATATTGACTCAACAAGTCAATTTGATTTCTCAAAGTCTGTCTGGAAAGCAAAATGCACCAAGCAGTACTAAGGACGCTTCATCTGAGGAAGAAGCTTATGATCCTGAGAACCCTTCAATAGAAGAGGTGAATTACCTAGGAGAATCCTATGGTAACACCTATAATTCTTCATGGAGAAATCACCCAAATTTCTCTTGGAAGAATCAAGAGAGACCTCAACAAGGTTTCAATGGCAAGCCTTTTCCATCATCTTCTCAGCAACAGACAGAGAATGCTAAACAGAACCCCTCTGACTTAGCAACCATGGTCTCTGATCTAATCAAAACCACTCAAAGTTTCATGAATGAAACAAGGTCCTCCATTAGAAATTTGGAGGCACAAGTGGGACAGCTGAGCAAGAAAGTTACTGAACTCCCTCCTAGCACTCTCCCAAGCAATACAGAAGAAAATCCAAAAGGAGAGTGCAAGGCCATCAACATGGCCGAATTTGGAGAGGAAAGAGAAGAAGTGAACGCCACTGAGGAACACCTCAATAGGCGTGCACTGACCTCCAATGAGTTCCCCAATGAGGAACCATGGGAATCTGAGGCTCAAAATGAGACCATAGAGATTCCATTGGACTTACTTCTGCCGTTCATGAGCTCTGATGAGTATTCTTCCTCTGAAGAGGATGAGTATGTCACTGAAGAGCAAGTTGCTAAATACCTTGGAGCAATCATGAAGCTAAATGACAAGTTATTTGGAAATGAGACATGGGAGGATGAACCCCCTTTGCTCACCAAAGAACTGGATGACTTGTCTAGGCAGAAACTGCCTCAAAAGAGGCAGGATCCTGGGAAGTTTTCAATACCTTGTACCATAGGCACCATGACCTTCAAGAAGGCCTTGTGTGACTTAGGGTCAAGTGTAAACCTCATGCCCCTCTCTGTAATGGAGAAGTTAGGGATCTCTGAGGTGCAAGCTGCAGAATTCTCACTAGAGATGGCAGACAATTCACGAAAACAAGCCCATGGACTTGTAGAGGATGTTCTGGTTAAAGTTGAAGACCATTACATCCCTACTGATTTCATAGTCCTAGAGACTGGGAAGTGCATGGATGAATCCATCATCCTTGGCAGACCCTTCCTAGCCACAGCAAAGGCTGTGATTGATGTTGATAGAGGAGAGTTGATCATTCAAGTGAATGAAGAATCCTTGGTGTTTAAGGCTCAAGGATATCCCTCTATCACCATGGAAAGGAAGCATAAAGAGCTTCCCTCAAAACAGAGCCCCCACAGTCAAACTCTACGTTTGGTGTTGGGAGGCCACAACCAAACTCTAAGTTTGGTGTTGAACCCCCACATTCAAACTCTAAGTTTGGTGTTGGGAGGTCCCAACATAGCTCTGAGCATCCCTGAGGCTCCATGAGAGTCCTCTGTCAAGCTAATGACATTAAAGAAGCGCTTGTTGGGAGGCAACCCAATGTTTTATAATTAACTATTTTTTTTTGTTATTTTATGTCTTTTGTAGGTTGATGATCATAAGAAGTCACAAAATCCATGAAAAAAAGCAAAAACAGAATGAAAAACAGGAAGAAAAACAGCACACCCTGGAGGAAGAACTCACTGGCGTTTAAACGCCAGTGAGGCTAGCAGTTGGGCGTTTAACGCCCAGTCTGGCACCATTCTGGGCGTTTAACGCCAGAAAGGGGCACCAGACTGGCGTTAAACGCCAGAAAAGGGCAAGAACCTGGCGTTAAACGCCAGAAAGGGGCACCAGCCCGGCGTTTAACGCCAGAATTGGCTCAAAACGTGTTTTTGAATGCCATTTGGTGCAGGGATGACTTTTCCTTGACACCTAAGGATCTGTGAACCCCACAGGATCCCCACCAACCCCACCACCCTCTCTCATCTTCACTCCTTCATTTTCACACACCCTAAACACTACTTCCTTCCCTTTTGGCCGAACCACAAAGCCATCTCCCTCTCCTCCATTTCTTCTTCTTCTACTCTCTTCTTTCTTCTTTTGCTCGAGGACGAGCAAACCTTTTAAGTTTGGTGTGGTAAAAGCGTTGCTTTTCGTTTTTCCATAACCATTTATGGCATCCAAGGCCGGAGAAACCTCTAGAAAGAGGAAAGGGAAGGCAAAAGCTTTCACCTCCGAGTCATAGGAGATGGAGAGATTCATCTCAAGGGATGCACTTCCCTCCACAAGACTATTGGGAGCAACTAAACACCTCCCTAGGAGAGTTGAGTTCCAACATGGGACAACTAAGGATGGAGCATCAAGAACACTCCATCATCCTCCATGAAATTAGAGAAGATCAAAGAATCATGAGGGAGGAGCAACAAAGACAAGGAAGAGACATTGAGGAGCTCAAGCACTCCATAAGACCTTCAAGAGGAAGAACAAGCCGCCATCACTAAGGTGGACCCGTTCTTTAATCTCCTTGTTCTTTATTCTTCTGTTTTTCGAAAATTTATGCTTATGTTTATCTATGTTTGTGTCTTATGATCATTAGTGTCTTAGTGTCTATGCCTTAAAGTTATGAATGTCCTATGAATCCATCACCTCTCTTAAATGAAAACTGTTTTTATCACAAAAGAACAAGAAGTACAGGATTTCAAATTCATCTTTAAAACTAGCTTAATTAGTTTGATGTGGTGACAATACTTTTTATTTTCTGAATGTATGCTTAAACAGTGCATATGTCTTTTGAATTTGTGGTTCATGAATGTTAAAATTGTTGGCTCTTGAAAGAATGATGAAAAAGGAGACATGTTACTGAGGATCTGAAAAATCATTAAAATGATTCTTGAAGCAAGAAAAAGCAATGAAAAAAAGAAAAAAAAAAGAAAGAAAAAGAAGGAATAAAGTTGTGATCCAAGGCAATAAGAGTGTGCTTAAGAACCCTAGACACCTCTAATTGGGGACTTTAGCAAAGCTGAGTCACAATCTGAAAAGGTTCACCCAATTATGTGTCTGTGGCATGTATGTATCCGGTGGTAATACTGGAAGACAGAGTGCTTTGGGCCACAGCCAAGACTCAATAAGTAGCTATGTTCAAGAATCATCATACTTAACTAGGAGAATCAATAACACTATCTGGATTCTGAGTTCCTAAAGAAGCCAATCATTCTGAATTTCAAAGGATAAAGTGAGATGCCAAAACTGTTCGGAGGCAAAAAGCTACTAGTCCTGCTCATCTAATTTGGAGCTAAGTTTCATTGATAATTTGGAGTCTATAGTATATTCTCTTCTTTTTATCTTATTTGATTTTCAGTTGCTTGGGGACAAGCAACAATTTAAGTTTGGTGTTGTGATGAGCGGATAATTTGTACGCTTTTTGGCATTGTTTTTAGTATGTTTTTAGTAGTTTGAGTTGAGTTTTTAGTACATTTTTATTAGTTTTTAGTTAAAATTCACTTTTCTGGACTTTACTATGAGTTTGTGTGTTTTTCTGTGATTTCAAGTATTTTCTGGCTGAAATTGAGGGACCTGAGCAAAAATCTGATTCAGAGACTGAAAAGGACTGCAGATGCTGTTGGATTCTGACCTCCCTGCACTCGAAGTGGATTTTCTAGAGCTACAGAAGCCCAATTGGCGCGCTCTTAACGGCTTTGGAAAGTAGACATCCTGGGCTTTCCAGAAATATATGATAGTCCATACTTTGCCCAAGATTTGATGGCCCAAACCGGCGTTCAAAGTCACCTACAGAAATTCCAGCGTTAAACGCTGGAACTGGCACTTAAATGGGAGTTAAACGCCCAAACTGGCATAAAAGCTGGCGTTTAACTCCAAGAAGAGTCTTTACACGAAAATGCTTCATTGCTCAGCCCAAGCACACACCAAGTGGGCCCGGAAGTGGATTTTTATGTCATTTACTCATCTTTGTACACCTTAGGCTACTAGTTTCTATAAGTAGGATCTTTTGCTATTGTATTTTTCATCTTCGGACATTTTAGTTCTTAGATCATTGGGAGGCTAGCCATTCGGCCATGCCTAGACCTCATACTTATGTATTTTCAACGGTGGAGTTTCTACACACCATAGATTAAGGTGTGGAGCTCTGCTGTACCTCGAGTATTAATGCAATTACTATTGTTCTTCCATTCAATTCCACTTGTTCTTGTTCTAAGATATCACTTGTTCTTCAACTTGATGAATGTGATGATCCGTGACACTCATCATCATTCTCACCCATGAACAAGGTGATTGACAACCACTCTTGTTCTACAAGCAACCAAGGCTCCAGTGAATATCTCTTGGGTTCTTTAATCGGAATCTTCGTGGTATAGGCGAGAACTGATGGCAGCATTCAAGAGAATCCGGTGTGAAAAGCTTGAGACTGAGTGGTTAAAGTCATGATCCAAAGAAAAAAGAGTGTGCTTAAGAACTCTGGACACCTCTAATTGGGGACTTTAGCAAAGCTGAGTCACAATCTGAAAAGGTTCACCCAGTTATGTGTTTGTGGCATTTATGTATCCGGTGGTAATACTGGAAAACAAAGTGCTTAGGGCCACGGCCAAGACTCATAAAAGTAGCTGTGTTCAAGAATCAACATACTTAACTAGGAGAATCAATAACACTATCTAAAATTCTAAATTCCTATAGAAACCAATCATTCTAAACTTCAAAGGATAAAGTGAGATGGCAAAACTGTTCACAAGCGAAAAGCTACAAGTCCCGCTCATCTAATTAGAATTAATATTCATTGATATTTTAGAATTTATAGTATATTCTCTTCTTTTTATCCTATTTGATTTTCAGTTGCTTGGGGACAAGCAACAAGTGTTGTGATGAGTGGATAATTTATACGCTTTTTGGCATTGTTTTTAGGTAGTTTTTAATAGGTTCAAGCTACTTTTAGAGATGTTTTCATTAGTTTTATGCTAAATTCACATTTCTGGACTTTACTATGAGTTTGTGTGTTTTTCTATGATTTCAGGTATTTTCTGGCTGAAATTGAGGGACCTGAGCAAAACTCTGATAAAAGGCTGACAAAGGACTGCTGATGCTGTTGGAATCTGACCTCCTTGCACTCGAAATAGATTTTTTGGAGCTATAGAACTCCAAATGGTGCACTTTTAACGGTGTTGGAAAGTAGACATCTAGATCTTTCCAGAAATATATAATAGTCCATACTTTATTCGGGAATTGATGATGTAAACTGGCGCTCAACGCCAGTTCCATGTTGCATTCTAGAGTCAAACGCCAGAAACACGTCACGAACCAGAGTTGAACGCCCAAAACACGTTACAACTTGGCGTTCAACTCCAAGATAAGCCTCAGCTCATGTAACATTCAAGCTCAGCCCAAACATACACCAAGTGGGCCCCGGAAGTGGATTTATGCATCAACTACTTACTTCTGTAAACCCTAGCAACAAGTTTATTATAAATAGGACTTTTTACTAGTGTATTAGACATCTTTGAACGTTTAGTTCTTAGACCTTGGGGGCTGGCCTCTCGGCCATGCCTGAACCTTCATCACTTATGTATTTTCAATGGTGGAGTTTCTACACACCATAGATTAAGGGTGTGGAGCTCTGCTGTACCTCAAGTTTTAATGCAATTACTATTATTTTCTATTCAATTCGATTTATTCCTGTTCTAAGATACCATTCGTACTTCAACCTGATGAATGTGATGATCCGTGACACTCATCATCATCCATCTGTATGAACGCATTCCTGACAACCACTTCCGTTCTACAAGCGAAAGCTAGAGTGCGTATCTCTTGGATTCCTTAATCAGAATCTTCGTGGTATAAGCTAGAATTGATGGCGGCATTCATGAGAATCCGGAAAGTCTAAACCTTGTCTGTGGTATTTCGAGTAGGATTCTGGGATTGAATGACTGTGACGAGCTTCAAACTCGCGATTGTGGGCGTGATGACAAACGCAAAAGAATCAAGGGATTCTATTCCAACATGATCAAGAACCAACAGATGATTAGCCGTGCCGTGACAGAGCATTTGGACCTTTTTCACTGAGAGGATGGGATGTAGCCATTGACAACAGTGATGCCCTACATACAGCTTGCCATGGAAAGGAGTAAGAAGGATTGGATGGATGCAGTAGGAAAGCAGAGATTCAAAAGGAATACAGCATCTCCATACACTTATCTAAAATTCCTACCAATGAAATTACATAAGTATTTCTATCCTTTATTAATAAATTAATTATCTCTTTATATTTTCGAAAACCCAATAATCAATTATTATCCGCCTGACTGAGATTTACAAGATGACCATAGCTTGCTTCATACCAACAATCTCTGTGGGATCGACCCTTACTCACGTAAGGTATTACTTGGACGACCCAATACACTTGCTGGTTAGTTGAGCGAAGTTGTGAGGTTATATTTAGACCATGGTATTGAGCACCAAGTTTTTTGGAGGCATTACTGGGGAATTAATTTCGAACAACAATTCAAGCATAAATCATAATTTCATCCACCAGCTTCGTTCCGCTTCATGCTGTTGTTCCAACTCCTGCTCTAGCCGACCTTGATGGCCATGTAATAGTCTCATTAGGTCAGCAGAGTAGGGCTATCCATCTTTTCCGAGCTGATGAACTTCAGAGGAAATCCTTTTTGATCCCTGTGTGTTGGAGGGACCTTTGCCATGCTGCCCTTCCATTCTTTGTAGGGATATTATTGCCCTGTCATTGTTGACCGCGTCTTAATGTTCTTGTTCAGACACCGATGCGGTGTGTCCATCTTCTTATTGGTCGTCTGCCATCACTGGTTGATCTTCCAGGCTCTCCGGCAACGGCGCCAATGTTCTGAGGCTTACCTAGAACCGAATGATTGGGCTTGGATCAAGGGTCCAAACGGTGAGGAACATGGACTCCAACTTGGTTGGCTCCTGGGAGCTTCTGTCCGAGACGATTTGTACGTGTGTTAGTGAATAAGGGGTAGTACCTGCAATGACACTCCGATGCCTAAGTCAGCAAGGGGTTAAGCAGGTTTTTAGAATATTGAAACTTAGGTTTACCTGAGTGTGTCAATGTTTTTATAGGTGATGATCCAATAACCACCATTGGTGTAGTTCCACTTCTGATGGTGGATAACTGTCCCATTATCTTAGGGTTGTTAGGATATCTCTTCTAGAAGTGGGTTAGAGATTTAAAGAGACAGTTACTTACTTGAATAAGTTATCTGCCAGCTATTGTCAAATCCGACCTCTTTGGGAAGGTCGGGTGAACGGTGAAGGCCAATCCTTTGGCTTGGGCCGTTTTGTATTGATTGGCCTAACCATTGTGTTGGGCCAGGGTATGAACATCATCAAATAAAAAATTTTACATCAATCAAAGTGTTATAATTTTATCCAAGTCTAAAATAAGATATATAATTATATATATTAAATTATAACACAAGAATAAAAAGGTAATTTACTTATTTAAATTGTTTGAAAAATTATGTTAATAGATTACAACTTTTGAAAAATGAAAACGCAAATGCAACTTCTACAAATCTATAGAAACCGTGACACCCTCCCGCAAATTAGAATTGCACGTAAACCGCTACACCCTATCTCGATTATGTTAAATGGCGTACGCTACACCCTATAGCGGTTTCTGAACGAATGGCTACATGAAGAAACTACGACACCCTCTCGCGGTTATAAATCCGCTTGAGACGGATAATTTTTTGGAGATTTTTGAATTGGATCATAATCTATATTATAAAAAAATTATAATAAAACATAGTATACGAGCATTATAATTATAAATTTTACAGAACCGAGTAAAAAATAAAAAATTTCAACCAAAAGAAAAATATTAGACATAAAGAACAGTAAATGATAAAAATAATAATATACATAAAAAATCATAATACTAAAAAAATAATATAAAAATTATTTATCATATAAATAAAATGAATACAATAAAAATAAAAATAGGAAAGAGAGTACTATAAATTTTAAGAAAATTTTCAAGTGTTCAATGATTTTTAACCGCTGATCTTAATAATAACAAATATATATAATATATATAATTAAGATCAACAGTTAAAAATCACTGAAATACCAATATACTGGTATATTTGAAAATTTTTCTAAATTTTATAATGTCAAATAAAAAAAATTCTATAATTTCTTTAGTACTATCAATACTCTTTAATTTAGCATTATTTTAAACAATAAATTTTCATTATTTATGTTTTTATTGTTACTTATAATTAGTTTTTCATTTATTTTATCCTTTTTTGATAGGATCATAATTCATATTATGCAACATTTTTATAATAAACGTATTATATAATAATTATAATTACAAATTTTACAAAGTCGAATAAAAAATATTTTTTTTATACAAAACAAAAATAGAGTACATTAAAGAATAAAAAAAACTCATATAGATAAAAAAGAATAAAAATTTCATAAAACCGACAACATATATCATATGAACAAAAAACATAAAAATTAAAATAGAAAAGAGAATACTAAAAATAATAAAATAAAATTCGTATATAAACGAAATGGAGAGAAGATTGAGGCCATTATCAAAAGAAAAAGTTCCAAGTGAAAGTATCAAACAAGATGGAACACGATGATATATAAAAAACACAAATAATTCCGATTATACTCACAATTAGAGGCATAATGGAATAAACCTGAAAGCATTAACATTTGAATTCAAACTCAACAACTCAACTTTTTTGAATGATGAAGTTATCACTTTATTATTAAGAGCTCACATTCATCGTTCATTTGCATATTTGCTATAGCAAGAGACAATGCTTGGGAGAAGAAACCACTTCAGGTGTCGCCATTTTTTCATACATGCAACTCTTTCAGAAATTGCCATAGGATGTAGCGAATTTTGTATCTGATAAGATTGTGAAAGAATAAGAAAAAAAAAGAATGCGAATTTTTATTGATTGTTGATTAATTGAATTGAATTGTAAACTATGAAGGTAAAAATAAGTATATATAGAGCATTGGCCTATGAAAGATAAAAGTAAATAAAGATAAGATAGAGATAAAGATAAAGATAACTATAAGATAAGATAAAGACTAAAATTGAATTTGTGTATTATGTTGAGCTAAATTTGTGGGCCTTGAGGCGTCTTTTATTATTGTCATGGGCTAAGGTGATTAATACGCCCCTGCAAGCTGAAGGATGAAAGATGTCAAGAACACTAAGCTTGTTCAGATTAAGATGGAAGGGTTGAGGAGACAAAGGTTTGGTGAAGATGTCAGCTAGTTGCCCAGAAGAGGGAATTGAGAGAAGTTTCATCACTCCAACTTGAGCTTTTTGTTGAACCAAGTGACAATCAACCTTTAAATGTTTGGTCCGTTCATAAAAAACCGGGTTAGCAGCAATATGAAGAGCACTCGGATTATCACAATATAAAACTGGTGGGCAAATAGTATCTATTGAAGTTTACAAGTTGTGTTGGCAAGTCCACAATATTCTGCTTCTGTGGATGAGCGGGCAACAGTGGTTTGTTTCTTGGTCTGCCAAGAGACTAAAGAACTGCCTAAGAAGAAACAATAACCTGTTAAAGATTGCTGAGTGTCAGGACATCTGGCCCAATCAGAGTCACTGAAGTCGAGAAACTGAATTTCTGATTCCCTTGGAAAGAAAAGTCCTTTGCCGGGACTAGTTTTCAGATATCGTAACACATGCTTGGTAGCTTAAAGATGAGATTCAGTAGGAGATGCCATGAATTGACTTAATTGTTGAGTGGCATACATGATGGCCGGTCGAGTAGTGGTGAGATAGATAAGACGTCCAACCAAACGGCGATATACAAAAGTGTCGGATAGCAGGGAATTTTTGTCTTGATATAGTCTTGTGGTACTATCCATTGGAACAGAGGCAGGTTTAACACCTAATAAACCAAAATCCTCCAAAATATCAAGACAATATTTTCTCTGAGATAAGCAAATTCTATTCTCTAATTGAGCAACCTTAATACCTAAAAAATATTTTAATGGGCCCAAGTCTTTAATTTGGAAGTGTTGGTGCAAAATAGACTTAATGGCAGCAAGTTCAGAAATAAAATTACCAGTGAGAACAATGTTATCAACATAGACTAAAAGGATAGAAATTTGATCACCAATGAATTTAACAAATAAACTATAATCAGATGAGGTCTGCTGATATCCATGAGATAGCAAAAGATGAGAAAGTTTGTCATACCACATACGACTAGATTGTCGTAAACCATACAGTGACTTTAGTAGCTTACAACATTGATTCGGTTGAGGAGATGGAAATCCGGGTGGCAGAGTCATATAAACATCGTCAGAAAGATCCCTATGTAAGAAAGCATTATTGACATCCAACTGATGTATGGGCCAATACTTCATAGAGGCCAATTGATGAGCGGATAATTTATACGCTTTTTGGCATTGTTTTTATATAGTTTTTAGTAAGTTTGAGCTACGTTTAGGGATGTTTTCATTAGTTTTTATGTTAAATTCACATTTCTGGACTTTACTATGAGTTTGTATGTTTTTCTGTGATTTCAGGTAAATTCTGACTGAAATTGAGGGATTTGAGCAAAACTCTGAAGAAGGCTGACAAAAGGACTGCTGATGCTGTTGGAATCTGACCTCCCTGCACTCGAAATGAATTTTCTGGAGCTACAGAACTCCAATTGGCGCGCTCTCAACGGCGTTGGAAAGTAGACATCCAGGGCTTTCCAGCAATATATAATAGTCCATGCTTTATTCGAAGATTGACAACGTAACTTGGCGTTAAACGCCAAGTTCATGCTGCTGTCTGGAGTTAAACGCCAGAAAAACGTCATGATCCGGAGTTGAACGCCCAAAACACGTCATAACCTGGAGTTTGACGCCAGGAAATGCCTCAGCTCGTGGATAGATCAAGCTCAGCCCAAGCATACACCAAGTGGGCCCCGGAAGTGAATTTATGCATCAATTACTTACTCATGTAAACCCTAGGAGCTAGTCTAGTATATATAGGACATTTATCTATTGTATTAGACATCTTTGATCTCAGTTTTGTTTTATTCTTTATCTTAGGGGATCATTGATCACGTTAGGGGGGCTGGCCATTCGGCCATGCCTGAACCTTCCACTTATGTATTTTCAACGGTGGAGTTTCTGCACACCATAGATTAAGGGTGTGGAGCTCTGCTGTACCTCAAGTATTAATGAAGTTCTATTTTCTTTTATTCAAATCTCTCTTATTCTTATTCCAAGATACTCATTCGTACCCAAGAACATGATGAATGTTATGAGTCAGATTACCCTCATTATCATTCTCACTTATGAACGCGCGTGATTGACAACCACTTCCGTTCTACATGCAACAGAGCTTGAATGCATATCTCTTAGATTCCCCAACAGAATCTTCGTGGTATAAGCTAGATAGATGGCGGCATTTATGAGGATCCGGAAAGTCTCACCTTGTCTGTGGTATTCCGAGTAGGATCCTGGGAATCCGGAAAGTCTAACCTTGTCTGTGGTATTCCGAGTAGGATTCCGGTAATGAATGACTGTGACGTGCTTCAAACTTGTAACCTGCTGGACGTTAGTGACAGACGCAAAAGAGGGATTCTATTCCAGTAGGGGAGGGAACCAACCAATGATTAGCCGTACTGTGACAGAGTGCGTGAGCATTAGTTTTCACTGCGAGGATGGGATGTAGCTATCAACCATGGGTGATGCCTCCAGACGATTAGCCGTGCGACTGACAACCGCATAGGATCATTTTCCCGAGAGGAAGAAAGTAGCCACAGCTGATGGTGAACCCCTATACAAAGCTTGCCATGGAAAGGAGTAAGAAGGACTGAGTAGAAGCAGTAGGAGAGCAGGCGTCCCTGAGCCATGCAGCATCTCCATTCGCTTATCAGAAATTCCCACCAATGAATCTGCATAAGTCTTCTATCCCTTTTATTATTGCTTTTTATTTATTATTTATTCCAATAATCACAATTCCCCTTTTTTCTGCCTAACTGAGATTTGCAAGGTGACCATAGCTTGCTTCATACCAACAATCTCTGTGGGATCGACCCTTACTCACGTAAGGTTTATTACTTGGACGACCCAGTACACTTGCTGGTTAGTTGAACGGAGTTGTGAATTCAACCAGTGCCATAATAAAGCTTTCATCTCAAAATAGTTAGAACATGGATCACAATTTCGTCCACCAAGTTTTTGGCGCCGTTGCCGGGGATTGTTCGAGTATGGACAACTGACGGTTCATCTTGTTGCTCAGATTAGGTAATTTTCTTTTCAAAAATCTTTTTCAAAAATTTTTCTTTTTATTTTTCGTTTTTGCAAACTTTATTTTCGAAAAAAATTAATGAAAATACAAAAAAATTAGAAAATCATAAAAAAATCAAAAAATGTTTTGTGTTTCTTGTTTGAGTATTGTGTTAATTTTAAAGTTTGGTGTCAATTGCATGCTTTTAAAATTTTTTTTTCTTGCATTTTTTCGAAAATCCCATGCATTCACAGTGTTCTTCATGATCTTCAAGTTGTTCTTGACAAGTCTTCTTGTTTGATCTTGATGATTTCTTGTTTTGTGTCTTTGGTTGTTTTTCATGTGCATTCTTGCATTCATATTTTCCATGCATTAAAAATTTCTAAGTTTGGTGTCTTGCATGTTTTCTTTGCATCAAAAATTTTTCAAAATCATGTTCTTGATGTTCATCATGATCTTCAAAGTGTTCTTGGTGTTCATCTTGACATTCATAGCATTCTTGCATGCATCTTGTGTCTTGATCCAAAATTTTCATGTTTTGGGTCATTTTTGTGTTTTTCCTTAAAAATTCAAAAATCAAAAAAATATCTTTTCCTTATTTTCCTCCAAATTTTCGAAATTTTGGGTTGACTTGGTCAAAAATTTTTAAAATTAGTTGTTTCTTACAAGTCAAGTCAAAATTTCAATTTTAAAAATCTTATCTTTTCAAAATCTTTTTCAAAAATCATATCTTTTTCATTTTTTTTATAAATTTCGAAAATTTCAAAAATCTTTTTCAAAATATTTTCAAAATCTTTTTCTTATCTTTATATTAAATTTTCAAAAATTAGCTAACAATTAATGTGATTGGTTCAAAAATTTGAAGTTTGTTACTTTCTTGTTAAGAAAGGTTCAATCTTTAAGTTCTAGAATCTTATCTTGTAATTTCTTGTTAGTTAAGTCAATTTTAAAATTAAATCTTTTTCAAAATATCTTTTTATTAAAATTTTTATCTTATCTTTTTTATCTTTTATCTTATCTTTTTCAAAAATTTTATCTTTTTCAAAATTTGATTTCAAAATATCTTATCTAACTTCTTATCTTCTTATCTTTTTCAAAATTTGATTTCAAATCTTTTTCAATCAACCAACTAACTTTTTGTTTGTTTCTTATCTTTTTCAAAACCACCTAACTACTCTCCCCTCTTCTATTTTCGAAAAATATCTCCCTCTTTTCAAAAAAATTCTTTTTAATTAATTAATTGTTTCATGTTTTAATTTTAATTACAACTTATCTCTAATTTTCGAAAATCACTAACTCCTTTTCAAAAATTATTTTCGAATTCTCCCTCCTCTTCTCTTCTTCTATTTAATTATTTAATTACTAACACTTCTCTTCACCTCTCTTCATCCCAATTCCGAATCCATCCTTCTTCTTTCTTCTACCCCTTTCTTCTTCTACTAACATAAAGGAATCTCTATACTGTGACATAGAAGATTCCTCTTTCTTTTCTTGTTTTCTTCTCTTTCATATGAGCAGGAACAGGGAAAAGGGCACTCTTGTTGAAGTTGATCCAGAACCTGAAAGGACTTTGAAGAGAAAATTAAAAGAAGCTAAATTACAACAATCCAGAAATAACCTTTCAGAAATTTTCGAACAAGAGAAGGAGATGGCAGCCGAAAATAATAATAATAATAATGCAAGGAGAATGCTTGGTGACTTCACAAAGCCAACGTCCAAGTTTGATGGAAGAAGCATCTCCATTCCTGCCATTGGAGCCAATAACTTTGAGCTTAAGCCTCAACTAGTTGCTTTAATGCAACAAAATTGCAAGTTTTATGGACTTCCATCTGAAGATCCTTATCAGTTCTTAACTGAATTCTTGCAGATCTGTGAGACTGTAAAGACGAATGGAGTTGATCCTGAAGTCTACAGACTCATGCTTTTCCCTTTTGCTGTAAGAGACAGAGCTAGAATATGGTTGGATTCACAACCTAAGGATAGCATGGACTCCTGGGATAAGCTGGTCACTGCTTTCTTAGATAAGTTCTTTCCTCCTCAAAAGCTGAGCAAGCTGAGAGTGGATGTTCAAACCTTCAAACAAAAAGATGGTGAATCCCTCTATGAAGCTTGGGAAAGATACAAACAGCTGACCAAAAGATGTCCATCTGACATGTTTTCAGAATGGACCATGTTAGATATATTCCATTATGGTCTCTCTGAACTTTCGAAAATGTCACTGGACCATTCTGCAGGTGGATCTATTCACCTGAAGAAAACGCCTGAAGAGGCTCAAGAACTCATTGACATGGTTGCAAACAACCAGTTCATGTATACCTCTGAGAGGAATTCCGTGAATAATGGGATACCTCAGAAGAAAGGAGTTCTTGAAATTGATGCTCTGAATGCCATATTGGCTCAGAACAAAATGTTGACTCAACAGGTCAACATGATCTCTCAAAATCTGAATGGATTGCAACATGCATCCAACAGTACTAGAGAAGCAGCTTCTGAAGAAGCTTATGATCCTGAGAACCCTGCCATGACAGAGGTTAATTACTTGGGTGAACCTTATGGAAACACCTATAATCCATCATGGAGAAATCATCCAAATTTCTCCTGGAGGGATCAACAGAAGCCTCAACAAGGCTTTAACAATGGTGGACGCAATAGGCTGAACAATAGTAAGCCATATCCATCATCTTCTCAGCAACAGACAGAGAACTCTGAACAAAATACTTCTAATTTAGCAAATATAGTCTCTGATCTGTCAAAGGCCACTTTTAGTTTCATGAATGAAACAAGATCCTCCATTAGGAATTTGGAGGCACAAGTGGGCCAGCTGAGTAAGAAAGTCATTGAAACTCCTCCTAGTATTCTCCCAAGCAATACAGAAGAGAATCCAAAAGGAGAGTGCAAGGCCATTGATTTGATCAAAGTGGCCGAATGCACTAGGGAGGAGGAGGACGAAAATCCTAGTGAGGAAGACCTCCTGGGACGTCCTTCAAGCAAGAAGGAGTTTCCTATTAAGGATCCTGAGGAATCTGAGGCTCATACAGAGACCATAGAGATTCCATTAAATTTCCTTCTGCCATTCATGAGCTCTGAAGACTATTCATCCTCTGAAGAGGATGAAGATGTGACTGGAGAGCAAGTTGCTCAATATTTAGGAGCTATCATGAAGCTGAATGCAAAGCTGTTTGGTAATGAGACTTGGGAAAGTGAACCTCCCTTGCTCATTAGTGAACTAGATACTTGGATTCAGAAAACTCTACCTCAAAAGAAACAAGATCCTGGCAAGTTCTTAATACCTTGCACCATTGGCACCATGAGCTTTGAAAAAGCTCTATGTGATCTTGGGTCAGGGATAAATCTGATGCCACTCTCTGTAATGGAGAAGCTAGGGATCATTGAGGTACAACCTGCCCTGTTCTCATTACAATTGGCAGACAAGTCCATGAGACAAGCTTATGGAATAGTAGAGGACGTGCTAGTAAAGGTTGAAGGCCTTTACATCCCTGCTGATTTCATAATCCTAGACACTAGGAAGGAAGATGATGAATGCATCATCCTAGGAAGACCTTTCCTAGCCACAGCAGGAGCTGTGATTGATGTCAACAGAGGTGATTTAGTCCTTCAATTGAATGGGGACTACCTTGTGTTTAAGGCACATGGTCATCCCTCTGTGACAAAAGAGAGTAAGCATGAAGAGCTTCTCTCAGTTCAGAGTCAAGAAGAGCCCACACAGTCAACTTTTAAGTTTGGTGTTGTGAGGCCACAACCAGACTCTAAGTTTGATGTTCAAACCCCATATCCAAACTCTAAGTTTGGTGTTGGGACTACACACTAAATTGACCTGATCATCTTGTGGCTCCATGAGAGCCACTGTCAAGCTACTGACATTAAAGAAGCGCTTGTTGGGAGGCAACCTAATTTTATTTATTTAATTTTATTTTATTTTGTTTCTTTGTTATTTTTGTGTTTAATTAGGTACATGATCATGAGGAGTCACGAAAAAAATCAAAAAAATTAAAAACAGAGTCAAAAACAGAAGAAAAAAATTTTTCACCCTGGAGGACGCACGGGCTGGCGTTCAACGCCCAGAAGGTGCATCTGGCCGGCGTTCAACGCCAGAACAGAGCACCATTCTGGCGCTGAACGCCAGAAACAAGCAACAACCTGGCGTTTAACGCCAGGATGTGCACACAGAGGACAATCTGGCGCTGAACGCCAGAAACAAGCATGAAACTGGCGTTCAACGCCAGAAACATGCATTACATGGGCGTTTAACGCCCAGAACATGCACCAATGGGCGTTTGAACGCCAGAATGATGCATGGAGGCAATTTACATGCCTATATGGTGAAGGAATGGTATTTATTTTCACCTCAGGATCTGTGGACCCCACAGGATCCCCACCTACCATATTCCCACCTTACCTTCTAATCCTATTTTTGTGATTTGAATTCCCCATGTCACAATTCCCATCTTCTTCATCAATCACCTCAATTTCTCTTCCCAATTACCCCATTCACCATTCACATCAACCTCCTCTTCCCCATACACCCCACCTACCTCTACAATTCAACTTCTCTTTCCCACCCAATCCCACCCACATAGCCGACCCTACTTCTCCCCCTTTCTCCCATATTCTCTTCTTCTTCTTCTACTTTTCTTTTCTTTCTTGCTCGAGGGCGAGCAATATTTTAAGTTTGGTGTGGTAAAAGCATAGCTTTTTTTGCTTTTCCATTACCATTAATGGCACCTAAGGCCAGAAAAACGTCAAAGGAAAGACAAATATAAGCCGTCATAGCTCAGTGGTAGAACATTTGAATGCAAATCCAAGAAATCCCTGAGATACCTCAGGGAATAAATGGTCCTCCACACAACTATTGGGAGCAACTATTGATAGGAGTACCAAAATCACTAGGAATCATTCAACAGAAGCAAGGAAGAGACATAGAGGAGCTCAAAAAGCACCATTGGACCTTCAAGAAGGCGCCACCCTCACTCAGGTGGATTCATTCCTTGCTCTTATTTCTTTCTGTTTTCGGTTTTTAATATTGTGTTTATTTATGTTTTGTGTCTTTACTTCATGATCATTAGTGTGTAACCATGCCTTAAAAGCTATGAATAAAATCCATTAGTCCTTCACCTCTCTTAAATGAAAAATGTTTTAATTCAAAAGAACAAGAAGTACATGAATTTTCGAATTCATCCTTGAATTTAATTTAATTATATTGATGTGGTGACAATACTTTTTGTTTTCTGAATGAATGCTTGAACAGTGCATATTTTTGATCCTGTTGTTTATGAGTGTTAAAATTGTTGGCTCTTGAAAGAATGATGAACAAAGAGAAATGTTATTGATGAACTGAAAAATTCATGAATTGATTCTTGAAGCAAGAAAAAGCAGTGAAAAGCAAAAGCTTGTGCAAAAAAAATGGCAAAAAAAAATAGAAAGAAAAAGCAAGCAGAAAAAGCCAATAGCCCTTAAAACCAAAAGGCAAGGGTAGCAAGGATCCAAGGCTTTGAGCATCAATGGATAGGAGGGCCCAAGGAAGTTAAATCCAGGCCTAAGCGGCTAAATCAAGCTGTCCCTAACCATGTGCTTGTGTCATGAAGGTCCAAGTGAAAAGCTTGAGACTGAGTGGTTAAAGTCGTGATCCAAAAGAGTGTGCTTAAGAGCTCTGGACACCACTAACTGGGGACTTTAGCAAAGCTGAGTCACAATCTGAAAAGGTTCACCCAGTTATGTGTCTGTGGCATTTGTGTATCCGGTGGTAATACTGGAAGACAAAGTGCTTAGGGCCACAGCCAAGACTCATAAGTAGCTGTGTTCAAGAATCAACATGCTTAACTAGGGAAGTCAATAACACTATCCAAAATTCTAAGTTCCTAGAGATGCCAATCACTCTAAACTACAAAGGAAAAAGTGAGATGCCAAAACTATTCAGAAGCAAAAAGCTACAAGTCCCGCTCATGTAATTAAATTAATATTCATTGATATTTTGAACTTTATAGTATATTCTCTTCTTTTTATCCTAGTTGATTTTCAGTTGCTTGGGGACAAGCAACAATTTAAGTTTGGTGTTGTGATGAGCGGATAATTTATACGCTTTTTGGCATTGTTTTTATATAGTTTTTAGTAAGTTTGAGCTACTTTTAGGGATGTTTTCATTAGTTTTTATGTTAAATTCACATTTCTGGACTTTACTATGAGTTTGTATGTTTTTCTGTGATTTCAGGTAAATTCTGACTGAAATTGAGGGATTTGAGCAAAACTCTGAAGAAGGCTGACAAAAGGACTGCTGATGCTGTTGGAATCTGACCTCCCTGCACTCGAAATGAATTTTCTGGAGCTACAGAACTCCAATTGGCGCGCTCTCAACGGCTTTGGAAAGTAGACATTCAGGGCTTTCCAGCAATATATAATAGTCCATGCTTTATTCGAAGATTGACGACGTAACTTGGCGTTAAACGCCAAGTTCATGCTGCTGTCTGGAGTTAAACGCCAGAAAAATGTCATGATCCGGAGTTGAACGCCCAAAACACGTCATAACCTGGAGTTTGACGCCAGGAAATGCCTCAGCTCGTGGATAGATCAAGCTCAGCCCAAGCATACACCAAGTGGGCCCCGGAAGTGAATTTATGCATCAATTACTTACTCATGTAAACCCTAGGAGCTAGTCTAGTATATATAGGACATTTATCTATTGTATTAGACATCTTTGATCTCAGTTTTGTTTTATTCTTTATCTTAGGGGATCATTGATCACGTTAGGGGGGCTGGCCATTCGGCCATGCCTGAACCTTCCACTTATGTATTTTCAACGGTGGAGTTTCTGCACACCATAGATTAAGGGTGTGGAGCTCTGCTGTACCTCAAGTATTAATGAAGTTCTATTTTCTTTTATTCAAATCTCTCTTATTCTTATTCCAAGATACTCATTCGTACCCAAGAACATGATGAATGTTATGAGTCAGATTACCCTCATTATCATTCTCACTTATGAACGCGCGTGATTGACAACCACTTCCGTTCTACATGCAACAGAGCTTGAATGCATATCTCTTAGATTCCCCAACAGAATCTTCGTGGTATAAGCTAGATAGATGGCGGCATTTATGAGGATCCGGAAAGTCTCACCTTGTCTGTGGTATTCCGAGTAGGATCCTGGGAATCCGGAAAGTCTAACCTTGTCTGTGGTATTCCGAGTAGGATTCCGGTAATGAATGACTGTGACGTGCTTCAAACTTGTAACCTGCTGGACGTTAGTGACAGACGCAAAAGAGGGATTCTATTCCAGTAGGGGAGGGAACCAACCAATGATTAGCCGTACTGTGACAGAGTGCGTGAGCATTAGTTTTCACTGCGAGGATGGGATGTAGCTATCAACCATGGGTGATGCCTCCAGACGATTAGCCGTGCGACTGACAACCGCATAGGATCATTTTCCCGAGAGGAAGAAAGTAGCCACAGCTGATGGTGAACCCCTATACAAAGCTTGCCATGGAAAGGAGTAAGAAGGACTGAGTAGAAGCAGTAGGAGAGCAGGCGTCCCTGAGCCATGCAGCATCTCCATTCGCTTATCTGAAATTCCCACCAATGAATCTGCATAAGTCTTCTATCCCTTTTATTATTGCTTTTTATTTATTATTTATTCCAATAATCACAATTCCCCTTTTTTCTGCCTAACTGAGATTTGCAAGGTGACCATAGCTTGCTTCATACCAACAATCTCTATGGGATCGACCCTTACTCACGTAAGGTTTATTACTTGGACGACCCAGTACACTTGCTGGTTAGTTGAACGGAGTTGTGAATTCAACCAGTGCCATAATAAAGCTTTCATCTCAAAATAGTTAGAACATGGATCACAATTTCGTCCACCACCAATGCCAAAACTAATATGATGGTGGCAGGCTTGACAACAGGGGAGAAAGTTTCCAAGAAATTAACACCTTCAGTTTGAGTGAACCCTTTAGCCACAAGACGTGCTTTATATCGATCAACTGAACCATCAGGCTTGCGTTTGATGCGATAGACCCATTTACAGCCTACCGGCTTAACCTCTGCAGGGCAATCAATAAGACGCCAAGTTTTGTTCATCTCAAGAGCATCCAACTCATCTTTCATAGCACTATGCCAATTAGAGTGTTGATTGGCATCCTTAAAAGACTTTGGCTCAACGTCAGAATGTAGAGATAAAAGAAACATTTTATGTGAAGATAAAAGAGAAGAAAAAGACATGACTGAAGATAAAAGATACTTGCACTTTGAGGGAGATTGATTTGTAGAGATGAGAGAGGAATTACACAAGTAATCAGAGAGATAAGCTGGAGGTCAGCGAGGCCGGTCGGAATGACGAGGATGGGGTTGCTCAGGTGGTGAAGAAGGTGACGGGGGATGAGAAGGTGATGGTGGACTGGTGTCTAGTGTTGAAAGTGATTTGGTGGTCATGGGTTCAACTTGGTTAGGAAACGATAGTGAGAAAGAATGAGAGGTTGTTGGAGAAAATAAAGAACTAGGTGAAGTTGGATCAATGGGTATAGGTGAGGGTTCAACTGGGAGACTAACTAAATCTTGTTTTTGAGAATGTGTGTTTGGCAATATTGGGCTGAGTGTATGGAATTGGACATTTTTTGTGACTAAGGGCAAGATCATTTCATAAAAAATCACATTTCTAGAAATCTCAATACTTTTATCTTCTAAAACATAAACAATATATCCTTTAAAACCATATTGAAAGCCAATAAATACAGCCTTTTTGGCTCTTGGATCAAATTTTGATCTATTTACCATTGGGGTAGAAACAAAACATAAGAATCCAAAAACTTTAAGGTCATGATAATTTGGTGGATGATTGAATAAAATCTCAAATGGTGTTTTAAAATTAATTGTGGATGATGGAACTCTGTTAAGTAAATAAACAGCATGTCTAACAGCATAAGACCAAAAAGATGATGGTAAATTAGATTGAAACATAAGAGCACGAGCTATATTCAAAATGTGTTGATACTTGCGTTCTTCCCTTCCATTTTGTTGAGGAGTTTCAACATAACTACACTGATGAATAATGCCCTTTGAAGCATAAAAATCAGGTAAAATAAATTCTGGTCCATTATCGGAACGAATAGTTTTGACTTTGGAGTTGAATTGTGTTTCAATTAAAGTAATAAATTTTTTATTTGCTTTTGCACTTCTCCTTTTGATTTTAATAAAGTAACCCATGTAAAGCGGCTAAAATCATCAATAATAGTAAAAAAAATTTTATGATTATGAATAGAATTTTGTCGAAACGGACCCCAAATATCAAAGTGTAATAAATCAAAACTTGCATTGGCTTTGTTAAAACTTTGAGAAAATGAAAATTTCTTTTGCTTAGAAAGATGACAAATGTCACAAGCCTCGTCATGATGCATAGAGATAAAAGGGAATTGTTTATGTAAATGATTAAGTCTTTGCCCAGAAAGGTGTCTTAAACGAAAATGCCATATATTGGAAGGTGTAATGGGTGGAGATTGGATTGAATTTATGGAGTGTGTAGTGGATGAATTTTTACCGAAATTGGGTTCAAAGACATATAATTCCTCTCTCAAATTATTCATAGTAGGAGGAGAGGTTGCTCTGTAGAGTGCAAGAAGAAGATGAAAAAGTGAGTTCACATATGAGTGCTGAAGTAATTTTTGAAACAGAGATAATATTAAAGTTGAAATGAGGTAAATAAAGAACATCATGAAGAACCAAGGATGGTGAAAATTGAACGATGCCTTTATAAGAAACAGTAGTTCGAGAACCATTTGGTAAATGAACAATAATAGGAGAAATTTGTGTAAGAAATAAACCAAGACAAATTTGACGCAATGTGATATGTGACACCAGAATCAATGATCCAAGTATTCAAGAATGAATCTCGATTTGAAGAATTGTTAACAGTAGAAAAAGTATTGAAAGAACAAAGATAATGAGTAATTGGACTTGACAAAAGCTCAAGTTGGTTTGAAAGACGAGCTTCTTCATTGAAAGGAAGTGCCATGAAAGAAAAGTGTTGGGCTGACGAAAGGTCCAAAAGAGGCTTCAGATGAAGTTGCTGGTGTGCCTTTCTCCTTGATCTAGGACAGAGTAATGAGGTTGATTATTCATAGTAGGAGGAGAGATTGAAGGGGTTTTAAGATCTGAATTGGTTGATTTACCCATGGATGTTAGCAGAGCTCAAGAGAAGCTCTGATACCATGATAAAATTGTGAAAGAATAAGAAAAGAAAAGAATGCGAACTTTTATTAGTTGTTGATTGATTGAATTGAATTGTAAACCTATGAAGGTAAAACTAAGTATATATAGAGCATTGGCCTATGAAAGATAAAAGTAAATAAAGATAAGATAGAGATAAAGATAAAGATAACTATAAAATAAGATAAAGACTAAAATTGAATTTTTGTATTCTGTTGGGCTGAATTTGTGGACCGTGAAACGTCTTTATTGTTGTCATGGGCTAAAGTGGAAGAGCGGTTTAATAGTATCCACGCAAACTAATGTAAACAATTGCACTCTTTAGCGATTTACGTGTAATATCTTAAACCGTAGTATTTTATTACGGTTTATATATAATTACAATAGCATTTGCGTCTGCCTATTCAAAAGTTTTACTCTGATAATGTTTTTCTCTAAACAATTTAAATGAGTAAATTACCCGAAATAAAATAATCGAAGAAATGTTTAGATAAGATACTTAATTATATAGTAAAAGACATCATCTAATTTAACTGAAATTTAACTATATTAATCATCTAATTATAATAAAAATAAGATGTTTATATATTTAATTGTATATTAAATAAATAAGGATAAAAATTTTATGATAATAAGATAATTAAAACCCTTTAATTGTAATTCTAATAACTACTTACCTATTTTTTTCTTTGGTCATAATTTTTATTAATTTTTTTTTGGTACTGTTGGTCGTAATTTTCTAACTGACCTAGTTACGTTGGTGATGTATTCACGACTTGGTAGGGGTGGAAAAAGGCCAGACAGCCTGTTAGAGAACTGCAGCATGACCTGTGTTTAGCTTGACTTGGTCTAGTTTGACTTGGCCTGTGTTTAGCCTGGTCTAGTCTGGTTTGGCCTGTTATAAAATAAGCAAAGCTTAAGTTCTTGTAAAAGCCTTAACATGTTAATAGGCCAGGTTCAGGTTCACTAATTAGTCTTATTGGCTTGTCAGGCCTATCTGGACCTGTTAACACATAATTAAATATATAAATAATTTTTTTATTGTTAACAAAATTATAAAATACTTTAACTTTATTATATTTTATTATTAATATTTTTTTATATTTTAAATACTTTAAAAGTTTAAAAATTCTTATAAATATTAAATATGACATATTGCATATAAATATTTTTATTTAAAAATGGTTTTTTTAAATAATATTTTTATTTTTGTAAAAAAAAATTATCAGGCCTTTTAACAGGTTTCAAACCAAGCCAGGTTTGGTACTTTAAAAAAAAGTTTATAGCAGGCTATAGGACAGGCTCAAGCCAATTAAATACATGATGCGTCAGGCCTGTTAAGAACAAAGTCTGGCCTGCCCTAACCTGGGCTGTTTTCACTCCTCGACTATATTTTTATTTGGGTTTTTGTAGTTGTTTTAAAAAAGAGAAGGGGTAACAATAATAAATGGACACTAACCTAATAGTCCAAATACTAACCAAATGTTTAACACTAATAAGCAATTAGGGCTTTGGTTGGGTGGCTATATGCCTTGTCTCTTAATATGTTGCATTCGGGTTTGAATCCTGGCAATAGTCATGCAGTAGATATTGTGTGTGTGGGTGTGGTGTGTGTGAGTGTGACTTAAAATTGGGGGTTGTCCAATCCATCTGACCAAAAAAAAAAAAATATTAACCTAACATGATCCTTCCAACTGACCAAAAAACCCCACTCATACACTAACCCTAGATTTGTTTTTGGTTGCATCACCCCTCTTTCTTGCCTTTTTTCATTGTTGCTGCCGTTCATGCTATCATTGTGCTGCCTTGACTCTTCTTTTTGCTCTGCCTCATCTTTTCTCGCGGACAAAATGCGACGAACGACCAATATTGTCAATTATTTTCTTTCTTTGAGAGAGGTAAAAACAATGTTAAATGCTCTGAAGTGAAAACCGAGGGTTAATGAATGAGTGAGATTGGGACTTCTTTTTTCTTTTTTTCAATTTCGGTATTTTTTTTATTCCAAAACGACATCACATTGGGTGGGATTTTGAAAATCGATCGGTTCTTAACCGGTTCAATAGTTCTTTAGCAGTGTTTACAATTAATGATTCTCTAATAGATCAAACCAAATATACAAGTAGTTCACAATCAGACAAGTTGGACCGACTAATTTGGTCCGATTTTAAAAACATTGGTTTTTAGAATTAAATACTAAATTATCATTGTTTTGAAATATATTATTCAGTTATAACTCTTTTGCTACAGTGGCACTATTTTTTTTTTTTTTTTGTCAAATGTTGACTTAGAGACGCAGAACAGGATTGTGAATTTAGAAAGGATACGCAAAATAGCTTTACGTCTTTAATATCGAAACGCCAATGCGGCTAGCACCACAAGCTTAGCAAGCGATGACTAGGGTCTAGGATGTTGCTACATGTGCAAGAGGTGGTGAATAGAGTACCCTTTCCAGCTTGAACTCGACAAGTGGGTTAGTGCTTCTTCCCGAATAAATCCCTTTTTTACCCCCTCATTCCATCATTTTTGCTTCTCGAAAAGTTTTTACTTCCTCTCTCTCAACTTTTTCTTTCAACTTTCTTTTGAGTCAGATTAAGGTTAGTGCTTCTTTCTTATTATTTTATTTTCAATTATAATTGTTTATAGTAGTATATATATGTTTATAAATTAGGATGATTTTTATGTATATTTTAGTTTATGTAATTTTAGAATTATGAATTATTGTTTATGATTTTACGCTAGTTAAAATTAAATACTTTACATAGATTAAATTAAAAAATCATAAAATATGTTACTGTTTGAATGTGTTAATTTTAGATTATATTTTGTTTCGGTGAATGTGCATGTTGGACTATAGTTTTTAGTTTTCATATTTAGACTTTATTTTTTAGATTAGGTTAATTTAGGATATCATCGTGTTAGGATCATTCTACATGTTTTATTGTTATTTAGTTACTTATATCCAATTTTTTATGGTTGATATTATTTAGGACATTGTTGATGGCTCTTCTCACTGTGTTAGTTCATTATAATAGTCGATCAATACATTGTGATAGCATAGAAAATAATGATCCATACGATGGTCTGAAGCTGGAGGCCATGAATATTAAGTATTCATTTACCTTGGATACTCTTAAAAAAAATCTTCATAAAAATATTGGTCTGAAAGATATCGTGTTACATGTTTAAGAGACATTTTTATTATTCTAGAGCAAAGAGGCAGAATTATAATATTATTATATTTAAAGATCTAATTACTAGAAAAATTATATTATGTAGGTCATGGAGGCCTGAAAGACCAAAAATTCGTCTTTAAGTGTACTTGTACCGACTTAAGAAGCATAAAATATGAATTTCTTGAAATTACTTGGGATGCAAGCAATCATGAAAAGTTTTATAAATCTAAACCGCCTCTAACTAAGTTTGTTGGATTTCGTTCAGATTTTGGAATTACTTAAAGATTAGACTTCTTTTCTTTTTATTTTTTAAATTTCAATTAGGATAGTTTAAATTTAAATTTGATTTATTGTTAGAATTTGTCAAAAAATTTTATTTGATTTTGATTTGTTTAGTGTTCCGTTACTGAAGCTATAATTCGGCTTTATCTATTATGCATAATGAGAATAATTTGGTCTTTATTGTACATGAAGAGTAATAATTTAGTTTTATTTACTTTAATTCTGAGTTTATAATGGGCAAGCTTAATGACCATCATGACTAACTTAATTATCAAATGGTCATAATATTAATGTGATATATATTTTATAATTTAATCTCTATATAAGTTATCTTTTATTTCTTAGCATAGATAGGTTCTACGATTTGAATTATTTTACTATTCTAATATACTTCTAATATTGACTTAAGTATTAGAGTGTTTTTTTTAGGTATCTATTTTTTGTGTTCTTACCAAAATATACATCTTCTGGAGATGAAGAGACCAGCTCAATTCCCTCTAAGATAAGATATACTTCGGAGTTTTTCCCATACAAAAATATTTGACGCCGACCATGGAACCGAGTAAACTAATTTCTACTATTTCTACTCCCCCAATATTTATGAAATTGGAATTATATTCAAATTTTTTAATCAAATTTTACAATCTTTTACAATATTTTATTCAATATTTTTGAACAAATTTTCAGATGATATATACATTATTTTCGTAATTTATATATTCTGAAAATGTTTACTACTCAAATTTATTTTGTTCATACTTTATCTAGTATAACGTCACAATATTTGATAATTTTTTATCCTCAATAATTTAAAAATAATTGTGATGTCTTTACCAGTAATTTGATTAGTATAAAAATAAATATGATAAAAATATATCAATTTTTGCTATTATTTATTCTTTGCTTTTACGTTTTTGCATTCTATATCTTCTATAATCGATCTACCTTTATATTTGTTATTATCAATTATTGAAAGCTAATAATTTTAGCCGAACTCTTGTTAAAGTTTTGATAAAGCTTCAAATAGAGGGAATGAAAATCACTCATTGGGTATCTCTTAGCAATTTTTCAATTCCAACTTATATACTTAATTTATTCATCGCACATGAAGCAATTCCAATTTATGTGCCTTCTTCAGTTTTTTACCTAATCATATAATTCAAATGCCTGAAATTAAAAAAAAAAAACTTGGTTGCTATATACTATTGTAGGACAATCACTCCAAAACCTTTAAATACAAGGTTGAACACATCTTTTTTTATTATTTATTTATTTACTATTTATTTATATATTTTGTTATCTATTGAAAGCTTATAGACATTACCAAAAATGCGGTACCGTGCCTAAAATCAAGAAATTTGTGGTAATTAAACGTTAACAACTAATACATTTCCGTGACTAATAAGGACGACGCTATTTCAGTTAGCCACGATTTTTGGACTGTTAGTATAAAATCTGAGAAATTAGTAAATAATTAATCAATAAAATAATTATTAATCAAAAAATTAGAAATGTGAATTTTATATTAAAATAGGATATATCTAATTAAAATGAGAATTTTGACATCAATTTTAAAGAATTTGCCCCAAAATTAGACCAAACAGGCTGAACTGGTCGAACCGGATCCAAAATGGACCCAAAGCTCAACCTAAAACATAAATATACTTGAGTTTTAGCTCATGCCACTTCTTCTTCATGCATGTAGCGCTAGAACACACACCAGGGAAGGGGAGAAAAGAACAAACCCTTGTTCTTATTTCAATTCTCAATAACGTTTGACTCGGAGTTCCGATATGACCGCAACGTTGATCTCTACAAAAGCTGGTAACTAATTTGATAAGAAAACCATTTCTGTGTTCCAGTTCTTTCCTCCCTAAATTTCAAATTCAATATGTAATCTTGTTGGATTTTTGCTTGAATTCAGTGTTTAGGTTTGAATTAACTCGCCGGTATTGTTGGGTTTAGCTCATTGGAGCTATGGGTCAGGTAAGCTCCCTCAATCCCTTTGTAAACTATTGAATTAGTGAACTCTATATTGATTATAGTGAATATTACGATGTTAGATTGAAATTGGTTGTGGATTGGAGACAATTTGAGGAATTTGAAGCTAGAGATTGAACTTTGGAGGCTGGGTTCATTGGTGAGGGGCTAGAGTGGTGGATCTTGTGGTATGGTGAACACTTGAGGTGTTCTGAGATTAACAGGAAATCGGCCAAGGTATGGTTTAGGTTTCTCGTATTTAATATATAATGTTCTGTGAAAACTTAGGCTAGGTGACCATAGGATAAGTTGGAACGTATAAGTATATTTAATGTTTAGTAACCTTGATAAGAATTGTGATATGGATTTGGTGTTTGTTGAATAAGTGTTAAGTGATATATTGTGAGTCTAATGTTGGTTGGATAAGTGTTTAGTGATGAGTTTATGATGATATGTGTTTGTATATATATATAAGAGTAAAGTATCGTTTTTGTCCCCAACGTTTGGGGTAAGTCTCAAAGTTGTCCCCAACGTTTTAATTGTCATATTTAAGTCCCTAACATTTCAAAATTGACTCAATGTTATCCTGCCGTTAGAAATCTGTTAACGGAATTGACGGCAAGACAAAATTGAGACGATTTTGAAACGTTAAGGACTTAAATAGGACGAAAACGTTGGGAACGAAAATGATATATAAAAATAAATTTTAATTTTATCTTTTACTAATATCAATCTTTTATGGTACATAGTTATTCAATTATTTTTAATCAAATTTAAGTAAATTACACTTAATCACATTATTTTGATTCTAAATATTTTTTTATATAATTTTACTTTTAAAGATTTTTATTCATCATGAAATGTTTGTAAAATGACTAGAATCACATTACTTTATTGTATATTTATCATTTTTTCTCCACAAGTTTATGTACTAGTCATTCTACAAATATTTTATGATGAGTAAACATTTTTAAGAATAAAATTATAAAAAATAAATTTATTTAGAATAAAATTAATGTGATTAAGTGTAATTTACATATATGTGATTAAAAAATAATTGAATAACTATGTACCGTAAAAAATTGATATTATTGAAGGATAAAATTTAAATTTATTTCTATGTATCATTTTTGTCCCCAACGTGTTCGTCCTATTTAAGTCTCTAACATTTTAAAATCGTCTCATTTTTGTCCCGCCGTCAATTCCGTTAACAGATTCCTAACGACAGGACAACATTGAGTCAATTTTAAAACGTTAGGGACTTAAATAGGACTATTCAAATGTTAGGGATAACTTTCAGACTTACCCCAAATATTGACGACAAAAATGATACTTTACTCTATATATAATGAATAGGGATATGCTCATCTTGTTGATCATTTGAGATGTTGATGCATGATATGGTTGAATTGAGAAATGGTAGGATGAGGAGATTGTTGTTTGTTTTGGATATGGAAATAGCATGTTGAATGATGTGTTGATGATAGTTGGCAAGTTGATGGTAATGGAATTGTATAGGAAATGGAGTATAGATGATCATGTTGATATAAGTGAAGTTAAAGCATTAAAATTGTTGAAGATTGAGGTTTAATGGGTGATGGTTGGATGCGGAGTGATATTGCTATGATATTGTATGAGTTTGGTGCTGATTTTGTATGTTGTAGGTTGGTTTTTGAAAGGAACTTGCTAAGAATTGAGGTTTGAGGTTTTGTGTAAAAAAATAGTTTTTGGCCGAACTTCGGCGAGCCATAACTTGGCTTCCGGACCCCCAAATTATTTCAAACTTATTTTAAATAAAAATTGGGTCTGTGAAGTTTACGTCGTTAGAAGAACGGAAGGAAAATGATTTAAAACGAAAAAGTTATGCGCACCGAAAGTTTGGGATTTAAAATATCAATTCTGCAGCTTTTCAGACTTAGTTAAATTTTTGGAAAAATGCATTTCCATGCATATGCATGGCCTACGTGTACGTGTGACATGGAATATTTTGCGTACGCATATACCCCCTTCGTGGACAAACGCTATGCTTGGTTTGCATGCGTCCGTGACCCACGTGTACGTGTGGCCATGTTTTCAGCAAAAACAGATTTTCTGTTTTAAAGTTGAAACTCGAACCTCTAGACTTCTATTTTCATTTCTTCAATCTAAATATTGTTAGTAAGCTTAACAGTAGAATGAAGCTAGGAAAAAGGACGTAAGTTAGAGATGAAGGAAGATAACTAAACTAAGAATTGGAAAGATGGCTTTTGTTTTGATAAGATGATGGAAGAGAGATATTTGAGGCAGTTAAAAGAGTAATGTAATATTGAGATTAATGAATGAGATAATCGTGGACATTAACGAAATGAGGACGATGAGATGAGTTATGAATTTATAATTGTGTATCATAAAATATTAGAGGAATGAGTAAATGCTTATGATTTATTGAGAAAGTGAAGTAGAGTCGCGAGTATGCCGGAGATGTATATGTAAGCTAAAGATTGAACATTATTGAGTTTGGGGTGTTGTCTCCCCCATGTCAGTCAGGGATTAGTCCTGTGGATAACATTGAGCTTGGGGTATTATTTTTTCCATGTCAACTTGGGGGTATTATTTTTCCCATGTCAGCTTGGGGTGTTGTCTCTTCTCCCCATGTCAGCTTAGGATTCGTCCCACGGATATTATTGAGTTTGGGGGCATTCTCTTCCCCATGTCAGCTTGGGGATTCTCCCCATGGTGTAGTTTTAAGCTTGAGAACATGTCGGGATGGCTACGTAACCGACAGTTGATATCAACAGCCATATGACAGGCATGCATGATGTGCATATTGTTTGAATTACTTATTTGTGAACTATTTGGGAATGCCTACGTGATTATAACATGCTATTTGTTGTACTTACTATCTTTATTACTTGTAAGTTACTTGTGTTTGCCTTGTTTACTTATTTGTCTGTGTAAACTAATCGGAGATGGAGGAACAGAGGAAATGGTGGAAAAGGGTTAGTATTAAGATCAAGTTTAAGCTAGCTTAGATATTCTTAGAAGACCACCTTTTTATGGTTTCAGTTTAATACCTTAAGTTTTATAATCTGAGTATCGGCATTCTAGGATTACCTCTGGCATTCCCAGGACCTTATATATTATGTGTGTGGCACCTTTACCATATTGAGAACCTCTGGTTATCACTCCATACTGTATTGTTATTTTTCAGATGCAGGTCGAGAGGCACCTCGCTAGGCGTTTGGACTTCTGAAGCGGAGTGGTTGCTGGGTTTATTATGTTGTATAGTTTATGTATATAAGTACTTAACTTTCTCTCAGAATAACTTGTTTATTATGTTCCTCTTAGAGGTTTATGGAGAGCTAGGGTTTTATATATGTATTTTGGATTTTAGGGATATGTATATATGTATGTAAATATTCTCCGGCCATTCTTAGCTTCGCAGGCTGAGTTAGGAGCTTGTTATTTTGTATCATTGACCCTCTATTTCAACTTTTCGTTTAATTACACATATGAACTTTAGCTTTTTCTCACACAAGTAATCTGTATTTTTTAGCGTTGCTATTTTATATTTTGCGATTTTGATTTACCTATTCTTCAAGGCTCCTAGAATACTACATTCTTTTGATTATTAAACGTATTATATTTTATTTTAGATGTCGTAGCGCCTCGCCACCTCTGTTTTACATCTAGGTGTAAAGTTTTGTGTGGTAGGGTGTTACAGTTAGCCACAGTTTTATGACCCGTGGAGACATCTGAATAGAGACGGTTTTTATGTTATTGGCCACACTCTAAACCATGGCTAAATGACAACAGTGTAAGTAACAAGTATAGTTTTGCCACAGTTTTTCCGTGGCTAATATTGACGGGATGGGCTTTTTAGCCACATTTTTTCTGTGGCTAAACATTGCTGGGTTATTTAGCCACAATTTTTTCTGTGGCAAAAAAAATGCACAAAAAATATTTGACAGGCAGAGTTTTTTCCACACTTTTTTCCGTGGCCAATATTATGGGCTATTTACCAACACAAATCCGTAGCTAATTGTTTTTAATTTAAAAAAAAAAACTCTCAGCCATAATTACCAATTGAATATTTTTTTAAAATTCATATTTCATATATATATATATATATATATATATATATATATATATATATACTAACATATTAAAAATATTTTATAACAATAAAAACAATCAAAGCAACGATAATAACTATTAAAACAAAAAATAGCAAATTAAGTAATAACGGTAAATTAAAGCATATGCATTGTTCATATATATAGTAAAGAAATAATAAAAACTAAGTTCTATAATTATATTCGACAAAAAATAAAAGTATCTCTAATAACAGTATAAACTAGATATAAACTAAAATTAAAATAAACATGACATGAGGTGCATCAATCCAACTGAATGTGTGGCACAGAATCAGAGAAGGTAGGTACTTCATCACCGTATTTCTGTTGTAGAAATTTATGGAGAGTTGCCACTTGATCCTTAGCTTCTTGAAGTTGCCTCTCTAAATCTGCAACATGCTGTTGCGATGCACTGCTAGAACCACCGTATATTGCCCCTCCAAAGATGCACTTTGACTTACCAAAACCACTGGAACATGCAGCATTACTAAAGCCACATACTCGCTTACCATTCTCAGGACCGCAAACTTTTCCAATTGCATCATCCGGATGAGCCATGACTTTTGAATAAATATCTTCAGTGGCAGCACGCTCTTGATCTTCAGGCAAATGCTCTGCTATTTTTTTCTACAAACAAATGCACATCGCATTGGAGTAGAGTATTGACATAATCAAGGCATATAAGAAAATATACATCACGATTTTTGGCATTTTGCAAATATTGTTTCTATGATTTTCAAGAACAAGAAACTAGTAAATAAATGTTACCATATATCCATAATAAATATTCAATAAAAAAATAAAAAAGCGTAGATTAATTATTTACCTTTGTTTTAGGATCCATATAATGATCCACAAAAGCAGTCCATTCAACAGGCGATATGTCTGAGGGATTCGCAGCCAAAATTTCTACCTTTCTTTTGTTAGGAAAGAAGTATTCTCCTCGTAAATTATACTTATGGGCCTTTCATCTATCACCTAAAGTCCTCAGAGCCCATTTGATGCCAGCAGCATGATCAAACTCAAAATTTTTCTTGAAATATTATATAAAGGAGATCAATTATTAAAAATATGCAATTTGATAACCAAACTGCAGATTATATCTTAGAAAGATAATATTTAAAAAAAAGACTTTTTAAAACTAATCCTAACTCGTGCTTATTGTAGTTTATCCACTTCTGAAACATTCATAATAGTGTACTATAACACAATGTTGTGTCAGATAGTTGTCTAGCCCCAACGACAGATATTTGAAAATAAAAAAGATTGAGAAAATGGATGATGCATAACAAAGGCCTACTTATAAGTTTTTATAATGAACATTCTTGCTGTAATGTGATCATAAACATGTATCAGCAAAAAAGGAAGGAATCCAATATACAAGACTAGTTGCAAGAAAACTCACGACCACAAATACATAGCCCCTTTTGAATTCTGCTAGGGTAGAGCTAAAGTTTTTCTGATTGTAATTTTATCATTTTTCATCAAACTGGGACAACTAGATATCTAAACAATATTTTCCTCTCAAGTATTTCAAATTCCAAATATTAATTTCAAAATATTCATGAAATTAGCAAATGGAACGGGAAAAGAAATCCGAGAAGTGTATCCTAACTCCTAAGAATGAAATGTAACTAACTTGACAATATTGATAGCAGTAGCATATAACCTGCAACAGTACTTTTTTACTTCCTAATCAATTCATAAATCATAGAGCAATGGCATATTGTTATAGCTTACTTTAAGTACCTCCAAATGAATCTATCTACACCAAGATTTCAGCTCTTACACCATTTCCTTTTAACAATAAATAACAATAATAAACAGAAAATGCAAACCTAAATAGAGGCAAGCTAGGAGCTAAATTAAGATGAAAAAAAATCAATAAAAATGCACATCAAAGTGAAATAAACATACTTCAATAAGTTTCCACTATCTTTTTGTGTTATCTTCTAGCATCTTATCCCATCTTTTGATTGATATGGGACAAAATATAATTCGACGAGCTACATGACCAAGAAATCTCACAAATAGGTTCGAGCCGTTATCTCACCCTTATCCATCTACATCCAAATCCATCATAACTTTTTCACTTTTTTTCAAGGCCCAAACTTGAATCGTTGTCATCTTGCGAGTGATGATTTCTCCAGTAGAGATGTCTGAATTAATGGGAGAACGTCAAATGAAATTAAACCAAAATTAAAAAAAGAAAAACAAAACGGCATAGATGACAAACTTAAATTTATCAAATAAATTGCACACATATATATCACTAATTAATCTAAAATGCATACTAATCTAATAATAAATTGCATACACATATCGGTACCAAACTAAATATAGTATTTGACAATAAAAGCACAGTGGGTTGGTAAGAAATTGTCTCTAGAATCCTGAACTTATCAATTAAACAAGTGCGGCTTTAATGAAATAGGAAATTAGATTATATGGTTCAAGGTTTCGTTACACTAAAAGTGGTTACCAACAAAGTAAACATGCATATTGCTAGTCTGTCCATGCATGATTAATCAAGATAAAAATAATATTATTAAAGTAAAGTGTATAATAACAAGAACCAATTCAAGGCCAATAATTCCAACCACAAACAGTTACATTTTTATCCCACATATGACTTTTTCTTGATCATGTATAAAATGTATACATACTACAAGCAAAAACACTATATCACAGTATCCAAGTATTTTAAAATACATTTATAATTACACATATCCAAGAGAAGACAGAAAAATCACAAATATACTTTGTGCAGAGCAAACATAGAAGGAACCAAAACTAAAGGAAACGAAAACTGAGTTGTGTAAATAGGTTTAATCTAGGTTTGTTGAGTTAGTAGTTTGTGATAAGAGCCTTTCTAAGTAAGCTGTAATGCTGTTAGTTCAATCTGGAAATCTTTGCAAGCATTGGACACTTTCAACACTGTTGTTGTATCAGTAGTTTACTATGTTATGTTTACAGCATTTACTAATTTTTCCAGCATGATCATGTTTAAGGTGACTTTTACCATTGTGTCCGTTATGAATTTTTTATTCCAAACAATTGTTACTTTTGTTTGGACCTTAGAGCTGTGATACTATCTTCAAATCTAGTAGTTTGTGGAAATAAAAATGCCTTATTCAGAGTGCATGTCAATGTAAAATTGAAAGATAAAACATGGATGGAAAACGTGATAAACATCACTACCTATGGTATTAATAATAAATCAGTACTCTCTGGCTAGTTTTTACAGAACATGGACATATATATTTAGGCGTACCAAATTTAACAATATGATTTGAATTTGATTAGTTGAGACAGTGATCATGCTGCTAGAGTTACAATATAGAGAAAAATGAATCAACTTTGTTCACAATGATGTTCTAATTTGTATTTCAGACACCAAGACTCTAAGATTATACTTTATAATCTGTTGATCTGTTTTCACATAAAATCTGTGTTGGCACTTTGCAAATGATGTTCTTCTCTACTTTGGTGGTTTAAGTTTGGTGCTGTGCAGGACTGGGCCCGACAATTTTTTTGTTACATTCACCGGTGGATAATAAAGATTTTGAATTTATTAATGTTATATACAATTTTTGTTTATGGAATTAACAACATTACTATTAATACCAAGTATAAATAAAAATGTTCACAGGGAAAATAAAACAAAGCAAAAAACAAAGCATAAAATAGCATCATAAATTGAATTGGAAATTTCAGTACATCATACAGTGATGATCATATAGCATGTTCAGTTGAAAATCAACTGTAACATTAAACAGAAAGACTAAGTCTAGATAAAATTAGAACAGAAAACTAAGAGAGCTAATAATATAGTGGGGTTATGTTCAACAAAAATAAACTAGAAGTACATCAGACATAATATTCTCCTGGATACCAAATTTCACAAAATCGTCTAGCTTTCTCGCGAGCAACAGAATCCAAATCCTCCTTCCAGAATGGCTTCTTGTTGAGATCAAAATCATTTACCGTAGCTTGGGTTTTTAGTGATTCAGTTGTAGAGCGAACATATCCTCTCTCTTGAAAAAACTTTGCAATGTGTTTCTTTATAATGATAAATTGCTTTCGACGTGCCCACTCAAACTCACATGCTGGCTTGGTTTTAACGCTTGTCTACATAGATAAAAAATGCAATTATTTATATTCAATTTATAGTGTTATATACAGGTGCTAGCAAACAATTTATTTTTAAAAGTTACCTTTAGATCCATTAATATAACATACGCATCCCAGTCAGAAGAAATAGTAAAATATGGAAATCCATGCCTTTGCAGATACTGCACGCTAAGTGCATATATCTCCTAAAAGTTTCCAACCAAACCGAATAACTATAGAGAATTATTAAATGGTAATATCATGTTAAATTGGATAACAAAGCACAAAAAGAATATTAAACACAGCAAACCTCTATACTAGAATCCATAGCAGAAGATGGGGCACTAGTGTAGAATGCATGTGAGAAGGGCGACCTTTCACAGATATTGGTGTGAGCATTGAGTGCTATTAGCCAAGAATGCACATTAATCTTGTTACACTAAATATCGGAGGCCACATCGAGTGCATGTTGCAACGAGGAGAATGGAGAAGCAGAAGCCATCTCCGTAGAAAACTTGATGCTTCCACAGCATTCAAACAAGTCACGCTCTTCCATAGTAATCCAGGTTGAATCTTTTCCGCAAGGTCGTGCAATTGTCATTTTGTGTGACCTAAATAGTAACAAATACATCAAAATTTAAAAGCATAATTAGTTATATTTTTTATAATGACAATTAATCAGATTCATATAAAGAAATAAAAGATTGAAAAATCACTAGAATATAATAACAAAAAATTAGTTCTCATCCAATTCACACCCCAATTCAAATCATGCTCCCTATCAGAAAGAGTTAAACTATACTAACATACTATCATTGTATATAGAAGTAGCCATCAAAACTAAGAGTTAAAAATGAAATTGAAAATAGAATTAAAACCTGATCATAAATAAATTTTGCATGTTCTTTATTATTTGTATTTTTTATCTTTTTATTCTTTACTATTTATTTATGGTAGAGTTAAATTTTGATTCTATTTGAGATACATACTTAAGAATACACACACAAGAGTCACAACAATCATCACCAAACTATTGAAAGAGAATTCAATGCTACAATAACGATCCATCATATATATGAAAAAAATATAACTGATATAAAAGGTGATTTTTAGTCCATAAATAGTTTATAAAATTAGATTCTTTTTGTACTCTTATTATAATTTTAACATATATAACATGGATCATTATTATTGTAGCATTGAATTCTCTTCTAATAATTTGATGATGATTGTAGTGACTATTGTATTTGTACTCTTAAGCATGCATCTCCAAAAGAATCAAAATTTAACTCCACCATAAATAAATAGTAAAGAATAAAAAGGTAATAAATACAAACATAACCAGCATAAATAAATAAGAAAGAATAAATTGCATTTGGTCAAAAATAACATTGACAGGAAAATGTGCATGATAAAATAAAAGAAAGAGAAAAATTACAAATCATGATCTGCATCTAATTTTTATACCGCTAATGAACAATATAACCACACTGAAAAATTACTATTTAATCAAGAAGCGAAAATTAACAACTTTAGCAGAATGTGTGAAAATTGTAAATCATATACCGCATCTAAAATTAAATAATTAACATACCTTATTAATTCTCAGTGGTAGCACTGGGAAGGAGAGAGAAGAAACCAACTATCAAGAAACTGAAAAAAATCTGCACCTTGGTATTTATCTGACGTTAATTACGGTTTAAATTTAAGAAAAATATGAACTGCATAAAAATATTTTGAAAGGGTTTGAGGGAAATACCAAATTAAGTGCGGAATTGGAAGTGGACATTGTTCCATTTTGTCATGATGATCATTGGATCTGTGGCAAATGAGAAAATCCATTCCAAATTAGCTACGGACAAACAAGAACGTCAGAAAATTCTGCAAAATTTAGCCACAGAAATATAATATGTTGCAATTGATTACCACAGTCTTTGAGCTTTGCCACTGTTTGTCGTTCGTGGGTACCTTCCCATTGGTAACTCCCGTGTTTTTGGTGGTGAGAGTTTAATATTTTGCCACTGTTCCCAACATAATTTTTTTGAATTTGCCGGTTAACCCCGCTGAATATGACTAATGGACAACTATACTTTTCTTCTTGTATGTGGCATTAAAAGCAATAACAACTTCGAAGAGTTGGTAGTCTAGTTGGCTAATCCCATCAGACCATAACAAGTTACATAACAAACCTCTTGAATCATGACATACCTTGAAATATAATTGTAGATCCTTCAACCGTATATCTTCCAACTTCTTCAACACCCGTGTTGCATCACCAAGAACTTGACACCTTTCCTGAGCAATCTCATTGTACATATCTCTGAGACCATAGCCAACAAATTCATACCTGCCTAC
Source organism: Arachis hypogaea (assembly GCF_003086295.3). Classification (NCBI taxonomy): domain Eukaryota; kingdom Viridiplantae; phylum Streptophyta; class Magnoliopsida; order Fabales; family Fabaceae; genus Arachis; species Arachis hypogaea. The sequence goes on from NC_092037.1 coordinate 60,907,574, forward strand.
TTGACTAGCTAGAAGACTAAATATCTGTGAAGTGCTAATCCAAAACTTTAGCATGTTCATCATTTGCATAATATCTGCCTCTGACATTTTTCTATGGATAGGCAACATAGCACTGAATTGTGTATCCAATAAATCATGATTGTGTTCGTTAGAGAAATAAAAAATGTGACACGTTCGAGTTTCAAGTACAAATTTAACATCCATTCAGGCTTCACACCCAGTTCTTGTTTCCAATCTAGGCTCCTTCTTCCTATTTTTTCATTGTGTAATACTTCTCCTCCCTAAACCTTTGCCGATTACATACAAATTTTTGTTTGTAAACTTCGCCAATACTTTCTTAAAAGTTTGACTCTCCCTTGTATTAAAGCCTTTAAACTTTGAGTACTTCAGATAAAAATCAAATGCAAGCTGCAAAGTAGAAAAAGTGATATTTACCAATTTTCTCCACACAATTTTCAATGAAATTTAAAATTTTAATGTCTTACACGGAGTCAACTGTAAAAGCAGCTTCAAGGATATCCTTTGACTTATCAGTTTCAAAAAAATACACTCCCTCAATAAATTCATCTCCAAAATCTTGTTTGGATTCATATTGTTCATCCATAATATCTAATCACATACTAGCTCTTCTTGTTGGTTAATGTCATCGTCCTCCTGGTATTGCTCATCTATCTCAGTATCCGTAAATATATCTGATATCTTAAAAATGTCCAATAAAAATTTTTTTTCAGTACACTACGTCATATAACACTAAAAACATAAATAGTTTCTAATATTAAACCAATGTCCTAAATCTAAAAAGCTTACATACATGTGACATTTTGCCATATACCTATGTAAATCGAAGCAAAATTTTCAATTTACACTCATTCTATTTATTTTTTCGGTATGAAATAAGATAACTACATAAATTTTGAATAGAGTATACTAATTATTTTATCTTTTTAATGATATTTTTATTAACAAATTTTCATTTTAATAATATATATGATAAAAATGTTCTATATATACACATATAATGGTTACATACTAGTATATTTTTTTATTCTAAAAGAAAATTAAAATAACATTGAAAAACTGCTGCTGTCTTTTACTCTTTTTTTCCCCTAAGAAGCACAAATAAACGTATCCAATGGAAGTGTTTGAATTGCTAGACTTGATAGTTAAATATTTAATATTTAAAATATTATAATTCTAGTAATATTTTAAGTTGGTCTCAAAATATTTTTTATTGAACGTTTTTGTCCTCAAAAGTGAGTACCCGTGATATAATTTGTAGATAGTTGCTTCGATTTAGAGATTTGATAAAATGCTAATTGATTCAATTTGCTATGACGCTCAACCAATTCTATAAATACCATTAAAACATTGGGCGTTCATTATAGTGGGACTCACAATGACAAAAAATAAGCTATACAAATTCTTTTAGTATAATAATCCAATAATACATTTTAAGTCCACACTTTTAAATATTACTAGCTAATTAATAATAAAAATAATAAATTTTATTTACTTTCTAGTATTCCTCAATGTATGTGAACTACTAAAAGATAAAAATATATATTTTTTCATTACACTATCAATTTCATGAATAAAGAATCAAAACGAAGAATTGCAAAATTAGAGATTCTATTGATTAACCTCGATTTTGTAATAAAACAATGGATTATTTTCTGAACGACGTAAGATGAAAAAAATTCTTTCACGAACAAATCTATTACTACAATAAATTGAAGAAATTGATTGGATCTTTGCCAATTGTTGCAACTGTAATTATCGCATAATGATGAACAAATATTGGATATTAAAGAGATGGATAAACACTGAAGAAAAATTGGATATTAAGTAGATGGATAAACGATGAACAAAAATAATGAAAAATTGATAATCAAGGACATTGATAAAACGGTTCCAATTGTAGGATTAAGTAATTGATGATAAATTATTCACCAATTTATAATCTTAATATTAAAAAAAATAAGATTAGAGTATCTAAATCAAAATAAAAACTTAAAAATTGAAGATAGAATTTTAAAGATAAGATAGAAGAATAATAAAATAATAATTTATAAACACGAGCAGAAAAATTTAGAAAGACGTAACATATAATGTAGTGCACAATTCAATCGATTGAGTAACATAACCAATCAATTGAATTGTAAAAGCCCATATTGCTTTGAAGACTTCAATCGATTGAATTTTGGAAAAACCATATTGTTATCTAACATTCAATCGATTGTTTTGTACATTCAATCGATTGATTTTCTAACAAACACGATTTTACAAACCTATACGGATGTAACGGATCAAGGATAAAATTCTAATTGATTAGGATTGTCAAAATATTTATTACAATTAATGGAAGATCTAAGTTATTATTATTTTTGTTTTTTATTATAAATAAACATGATAGATGAATAATAAAATAATAATTTATGAAATAAAAAATAGATTTTATAATAAAATAAAATATAAAGGATTAATTTGTAATTAAAATTAAATAATGACTATTTAGCCGTTATTAAAAAATTTAAAAAACATGTTTTGTTATAGAACCATTAGATAGTCCAAACGTTTTGAGACCATCGAATCCTGTGCCTAAAAAATGTACAAATATTAGTTAAACACATCTATAACAATATATAATGGCAATACATGGGTTTGGTATCCAAAATTTATTTTCAATATTACCCTTTTTAATCAACTTCCCCACTTAACGTCAGATATTCAGCTTAAAAAAACTCCCACCAAATTTTTCTCACCTTATATTCATGTTATTAGGGCAACTTTGGACTTTCAATCCACATCATTCTATTCCTTATTCAATTCTCTTTTTTTAAGTCTTCATCTATTTTTGTTAATTTTTTTATCTCTCTATATCTTTCTCTCATTTATTAAATCAATTATGTATTGAAATACTTTTATTTTTTGTCTTAAAAAAATTGTAAGAAGAGAAACGACTCATAATTAAGCCCAAAAACTCCATTAAAAATTGTTTTGAGGGTTACCTGAAACGTTGAGTTCGGGTCGGACGTGAAGTCCGGGTCTTCTTTGAGTGTCGATGTCCGGCTTGTTGATGTTGAGGTGTCGCCTATCCGAACTCGTCATGGGGGGTTGGGTGGTGGTACCTGCAAGAGACTTCGATGCTTAAGTTAGCAAGGGCTTTAGGCAGGTTTTTTTGTAGTATCAGAGTATGAGTTATACCTGGGAGCTCCAGTCTATTTATAGTTATTGATGACCTTCCTTAGGGGAAAAATCCTTATCTTATCTATATCTTTCTAGTAGGATATTTATCTTAGGTAACTGCATTCTAGTTGGCGGTGACCTTGTCGCATTGGGCCTCTTTGGGCCTGTAGGTCAACATCCGACCTCTTGGAAGAGGTCGGTGGAAGTAGGAGGGTTTTCCTCGTAAGTCGGCCCTTTTATCCTTTCTCGACCCAGACTCCATTCTCGGGTTAGGGTATGAACAGTTCCCTTCTTGAGCTTCAACCTCTTGCTAGGTCGTGCTCAAGCAGTTCCTAATTGGACATGTCTTCTCTGGGCAGGTCGGGATCTGTGATCTTCCAGTTTTTGAGATACGAAATGTTTGCTTTAAATGCTGGTCTAAATTGGCGCGACATTTTTCTTGGGTTTCTACGAGTGCTTTTAAGGCTTATTGATTGGGCCTTTATTTCCTTTTTTTCATTTCAACTTTCCCTCCTTTGACTCTCTTTTAAAAACTCTGGAGCTTCTCATTTTTATTTTTTCACAAGCGTTCATCATTCTCACTTTTCTCTGTGACATTTCTTTCTTTCGTCCCTTCCTTAAGGTTTTGCCTGCGCCCTGTGATGAAAAAGTCCTTTTCTTGGCTTTCTTGGCGACTTTCTTGGTGATGCTCATGCCGCAATTGCAGACATTTTTGCGTACCCCTTCTTTTAGCCTCTTTCTTCAGGTTGGTCTCTTTCATTTTTGCCTTTGTTTTAGTTTCTATTTTATGCTCTTGGTGATTATGTTCTGGCTTTCTGTTGTTCCGTTTGGGTGTGATCCTCTTTCTTCGTTCATTTGCCTGTTTTTGGTGATTCTACATGTTCGTCTCAAAGCTTTGATTTTTTCTACTTGTGCTGAGTGATGGGGTTTTTTGGGCTCTTGTATCTTTAAATTGTGTTTTGTCTGTGTTTGTGTTGCCACCAAAGGGTGCCGCCGTGTTGTGACGCTAATGCCGCAAGACTGGGGCGCCCTTTAGTTGAGTGTTGTTGCTGGATTTTTTCGATTTCTTTGTCCTTTGGCCGAGCTGCTTGTAGTGATATTTTTTGTTTTTTATTATTGTAGGTGTAGCGTATATGTCTTGAAAGAACCTTGTCGAAATGTCCACAAAAGTCCCCCTGGTATGGCTGATTGGTTAGACTCTATAGTTTTGTGCTGTGTGATAGTGGCAGATTGGGAGTATTGTGAAAAATTTAGGAGGTTCCATAGGGTGTTTGGGAATAGGGAGGATGAGAAAGACTATGAGCTAATTTCCCCTGATCCCAAGAAGAGGGTTTGTTTCCCTCCTTTAAGTCATACTGAGCGCCCGTTCTTTTATGCTTATGACTATTTTTTCACAAAGTTGGGCGTTGCCCTCCCTTTTTCCGACTTTGAGACCGAGATCCTTCGGAATTGTAACCTTGCTCCTACCCAGTTTCATCCTAACTCTTGGGCCCTTATGAAGATTTTTCAGCTCTTGTGTCAAGAGTTAGGTGTCCGGCCTTCTCTCAGCCTGTTCTTGTATCTGTTTGTTTTGACAAAACCCAGGTCAAACAAGAAGAATACTTCTTGGAACTCTTTTCGAGCTAACCAGGGTAGGAAGGTTTTTGCTATTTTTGACGAGTCTTTCCACGATTTTAAAAACTTCTAATTCAAGGTCCGAGCTGTAGATAAAGTCCATCCTTTCTTCTTAGATGAGAAGAATGAGCCTTCCTTTACCCTCTAGTGGCAAGAGAATCCGGTAGTGGCTAAGTATACCCTAGAGAGTTTAGATGAGGTGGAGCAAGCTTTTAAGAGTGTGTTGGAGGAGCACTGGGGTCGAGCTCCTCACTTGGACACGAAGAAGTTTTTAGGGAATCCTAGCCTTCTCTGGTCCGAGTTAGGTAGTACCCGACCTCTTGCTCTTTTACTTTCTCTTCTTAGTTGCATCTTTTGATGATTTTTTGTGTTCCTTGTTTTCAGAGATGGCTTCGGGTGCTGATTCTATGAAATTTTTGTGTAAGACAAGAAAGACTGTGGCTACCCAAAATCTTCAAATAAAAGTGGCTGGCGAGGGTTCTTCTCAGCTTATGATGATTATGCTAAGTTGTAGGGCCATGTGGTCAATGGTATGACTGTGATGTATAAGAATTTGACGGATCAAGTTTGTATCTTGGCTCCCGATCTCGACCTCACACTTTTTAGCATGGATAACGTGGTGGTTAATGGTAAGATCGTTTCGGCTCCAGATGAGGACGAGGTTCCGGTGCCCGACCCTAAGTCCAAGGCGGTTCCGACCCCTTTTGCTGAGGCTGTCCAACCCGAGGCTAACCCTGATGTGGAGATCTTAAGTAAGCTTGATGGTGTTATAGGGGCGGTTCCGATTACGATTATCCCTCCCCTTCTCAAGATGCAGCCACGGGGGAAAAACTTGACCCTTTGTGACCTATATTTTTTGTGAACTTTTTAAGTTATGCTCTGTTATGGCCCGGTTTGTGGGTCTTTGATGAATACTTTTTATTTTGTAATAGTTCATAGTTAAAACACTTTTTAGTTGCTTCAGGAAACTTTTCTAGTCAATGTTTAACCTTTTGGAACTTTTGCCGTTTTAGTTGTTTGACCTTTTTAGTAACATTCGTGATGAACCTTTACTTTTAGTCACTTGGCTAAGCCCTCGAGTGTTTGCTTCTGCCTTTTAGTTGTTTTTTGACAACTTCTTAGGTAGCATCTTAAGGCTTTGCCTAGGGTTGGGTAGCTCTTTTCTGTGATTTGCAATTTTCGGCGCCGTTCCGACCTTTACGTGGTCGGACAGTTAAGGTTGGTTGTGTCTTCCTTTCATTTTTCCTTTTAGTGACCCGAATTCATTCTGTCGGGTCTTTCTAACTTATTTTTCTCAACTCTGTTTTTTGTCCGACCTTGATAGATCGATTTGTACAAGTTATTTTTATATCTTCTCACATTAATTTGAACCTCGTCGCTTTATCTTGCCGACCGCCTTGGGTCGGGCAATGATTTTTGTGTATTTTCGAGCAAAAACTAATGTGCCTTGGTTAGGAAACTTTTGGAAAGATGGAATGTATGAGCTTAATTTCTTTAAAAAGAATCTCTTTACAGACATGGTTTCCCTAGAGCTCGGGCGCCTTTGGCCCTTTGACCTGGTGCCTCGTTAAAAAACCCTTTTGTCAGAAAATAGAGTGCACCTTGCCTTAAGGCCTCCTAGCTATAGTACCTTCTTAGGTTATAGGCGTGCCAAGATCTCGGGAGCTCCCACCCTTCGAGGTCGAACACCTTATAGTAACCTTTTCCTAGTACTTCTACTACTTGGTATGGTCATCTCCAATTTACGACCAGCTTCCCTTCTCCCTGCTTCTGTGTCCCGATGTCATTTCAAATCAGGATGAGGTCGTTAGTTGCGAAGTTTCTTTGGATCACCTTTCGGTTGTACCTTAGGGTTTGACGCTTCAGGGCTTCCTCTCTAATTCGAGCTGTTTCTCGAATTTTCGGAAGTAGGTCGAGCTCTTCTCTTTGCGCTAGGGGGTTGATCTCCTCGTTGTAGAAGATGACCCTGGGGGATCCTTCGTCTACTTTGATAGGGATCATTGCCTCCATCCCATAAGTTAGTCGAAAAGGCGATTCACCCGTGGTGGAATGGGGTGTTGTCTGATATTCTTATAGGACTTGGGGGAGTTCTTCAGCCCAGGCTCCCTTTTCGTCCTGCAGTCGGCTTTTTAGTCTGACCAATATAACCTTATTTGCTACTTCAGCCTGTCCGTTGGCCTGTGGATGTTCCACTGATGTGAACTGATGCTTGATTTTTAAGTCAGCCACTAGGTTTCTGAAACCCGTGTTGATGAACTGAATTCTTTTGTCCGTGGTGATGGAGTGGGGGACTCCAAACCTTGTGGCAATGTTTTCATACAAGAACTTTCGACTTTGTTGGCCTGTGATAGTGGCCAAGGGCTCTACCTCAATCCACTTTGTGAAATAGTCTACTCCCATTATAAGGAATTTAACTTGGCCCGAGCCACAGGGGAGTTGCCCGAGTAGGTCGAGTCCCCATTTTGTGAACGGCCAAGGTGAGATGATGCTGATGAGCTCTTTAGGCGAGGCTATGTGGAAATCAGTGTGTTTCTGGCATAAAGGGCATGTTTTTACGAACTCAGCCATTTCCTTTTGCAGGGTCGGCTAGAAGAAGTTGGCTCGGACCACCTTCTTAGACAGTGCTCGAGCTCCTAAATGGCTACCACACATGCCACTATGGACATCCTCCAAGACTTCCCTTGTATCAGAGGTCGGGACGCACTTTAGGAAGGGTGTCGAGAACCCTCTTCTGTATAAGACATCGTGGACTAGAGTATAGTTTTGTGCCTCCCTTATGAGCCTTCTAGCGTCTTTCTTCTCTATGGGTAGGGTTTCAAACTTGAGGTAGTTGATTATAGGGGTCATCCATTCTTGGTGTTTGTCCGATATATTTAACACTTTCCCTTCTTTTGAGATTGATGGGGATTGTAAGGTTTCTTGGATGATGCTTCTGTTATTGCCCCCTGGCTTGGTGCGGGTTAGCTTCGAGAGGGCATCAACTTGTGTGTTTTGTTTTTTGGGTATGTGTCAGACCTCACATTCTTCGAAGCTCTCGGGCTGCTCCTTGGTTCTGTCCAAATATTTCTTCATGGTGGGGTCTTTCGCTTGGTAGCTTCTATCTATCTGTGAGGTAACTATCTGTTAGTCACTGAAGATGGTGATGCTTTATGCCCCGACCTCTTTGACCAGCTTTAAACCAGCCAGTAGGGCTTTATATTCTGCTTGGTTGTTTGAGGTGGGGAACTCAAACTTTAGCGTTAGTTCTATTTGAGTTCCTTGATCACTTTCCAGGATAATTCTTGTCCCGCTCCTGGCTTTGTTGGACGAACCGTCGACATATAGACTCCATGAGACGGGCGCTCTTGGGGTATCGGCATATTCGGCGACGAAGTCAGCCAGGTATTGGGATTTTATGGCGGTCTGAGTTTCATACTTGAGGTTGAACTCGGTCAGCTCTACTGTCCACTACAGAATTCTACCTGCCAGGTCCGTCTTCTATAGGATGTGCTTCACGGGTTGATTAGTGCGGACCTTGATAGCGTGATCTTGAATGTAGGGCCGAAGTCTTCGGGATGTGAGTATGAGGGCGTAGGCAAAGTTTTCTATCTTTTGGTAGTTTAGTTTGGCCCCTTGTAGGGCTTTGCTGATGAAGTAGATAGGCTACTGTCCTTCTTCGTCTTCTCGAACTAGAGCTGAGGCTATTTTTTGACTTCCGACTGCTAAGTATAACAACAGTTATTCTCCTTGTATAGGTCGGGTCAAGATGGGTGGCTGCCCTAGGAATGTTTTGAAGTCTTGGAAGGCCTTCTCATATTCTGGGGTCCATTCGAATTTCTTCCCTTTCATTAGGATCGAGTAGAAAGGGAGGGACCTTAGGGCTGATCCGGCCAAAAATCTAGACAAGGCGGCCAGCCTTCCATTTAGCTGTTGCACCTCCTTTACGCAGGTCAGGATTTTCGTGTCGAGTATGGCTTGACATTTGTCTGGGTTTGCTTCTATGCCCCTCTGGGTCAGCATGAATCCCAGAAACTTTCCCGCTTCTACTGCAAAAGTGCACTTTGTAGGGTTTAGTCTCATATCATGTTTCTTGACAGTGGCGAATACCTTTGTTAAGTCAGACAACAGTGTGCTGTCCTTTTGGGTTTTGACCAACATATCATCGACATAGACTTCCATCAACTGCCCTATGTGGTCGGAGAATACTTTGTTTATTAGTCGCTGGTACATAGCCCTTGCGTTCTTTAGCCCAAATGACATTACTACATAGCAGTAATTTGCTTTTGGGGTTATGAATGAGGCCTTTTCTTGATTGGGTTTGTGCATCGGTATCTGGTTGTAGCCTGAGTAAGCGTCCATGAAGGAGAGGTATTTGTATCCCAAAGATGCGTCGACCAAGGCATTAATGCTTGGGAGGGGATAAGGATCTTTTGGACAGGCTTTGTTGAGGTCGGTGTAGTCAACGCACATTCTCCACTTTCCATTTTGTTTTTTCACTAATACGACGTTGGCTAGCCAGAGTGGGTATTTGACTTCCCTTATAAGTCCTACCTCTAACAAGGCTTGTACTTGTTCCTCCACGACCTGGGCTCTTTTTGGGCCGATCTTTCTGTGTCGCTGTTGGACAGGTCAGGATTCGAGGTACACGGCTAGTTTGTGGCACATTAGGTGTGGATCTATGTCGGGCATTTCCGCGGCCTTGCAGGAAAAGAGATCGAAAATTTTTCTCAATAGTTCAATAAGTTGCTTCTTTAGGCCTTTGTCTAGGTTCGCCCTTATGTTTGTCATCTTCTCGTGGGTACTTCCAACCTGGATCTCCTTGGTTTCCCACTTGGGCCGAGGGCGCAGCTCTTCATGAGTTTGGGCCCCTCCGAGCTCAATGGTGTTGACCTCGTTTCCTCCAGGGCCGCCCCGCAAGCCCAGGCTTTCATTGTAACATCTCCTTGCAAGCCTCTGATCCCCCTTTACGGTAGCTATTCCATCGGTGGTGGGGAACTTCATAAAGAGGTGCGGAGTAAAGACAACCGCAGTAAGTCTGTTCAGAGTTGCACGCTCTTTGAGAGCATTGTATGTTGAGCTTATGTCATTTACGATGTAGTCGACGCTTAGTGTCCTTGACCAGGTGCCTTTTTCGAAGGTGGTATGTAGCGAGATGTACCCCAGCGGTTGGATTGGGGTGTCCCCTAATTCGAACAGGTTGTTCGGATATGCTTTAAGTTCCTTTTCTTTGAGCCCGAGTTTGTCGAATGCAGTCTTGAATAGGATGTCGGCCGAACTCCCTTGGTCGACCAAGTTCTGGGGTAGGTTTGCATTTGCTAGAATGATGGTGACTACCTGATGAGCGGATAATTTATACGCTTTTTGGCATTGTTTTTAGGTAGTTTTTAGCATGATCTAGTTACTTTTAGGGATGTTTTCATTAGTTTTTATGCTAAATTCACATTTCTGGACTTTATTATGAGTTTGTGTATTTTTCTATGATTTCAGGTATTTTCTGGCTGAAATTGAGGGACCTGAGCAAAACTCTGATAAGAGGCTGACAAAGGACTGCTGATGCTGTTGGAATCTGACCTCCCTGCACTTGAAATAGATTTTCTGAAGCTACAGAACTCCAAATAGTGCGCTCTCAACAGCGTTGGAAAGTAGACATTCAGAGCTTTCCAGCAATATATAATAGTTCATACTTTATTCTGAATTTAACGACGTAAACTGGCGTTCAACGCCAGTTCCATGCTGCATTCTGGAGTCAAACGCCAGAAACACGTCACGAACCAGAGTTGAATGCCCAAAACACGTTACAACTTAGCGTTCAACTCCAAGAGAAGCCTCAGCTCGTGGATAGATCAAGCTCAGCCCAAGCACACACCAAGTGGGCCCCAGAAATGGATTTATGCATCAATTACTTACTTCTGTAAACCCTAGTAGCTAGTTTAGTATAAATAGAACTTTTTACTAGAGTACTAGTCGTCTTTTGACCACGTTACATCTTTGGTCTCAGTTTTATTTTATTATCCATCCTAGGAGACTATTGATCATGTTTTGGGGGCTGGCCATTCGGCCATGCCTGGATCTTCATCACGTATGTATTTTCAACGGTGGAGTTTCTACACACCATAGATTAAGGGTGTGGAGCTCTGCTGTACCTCAGGTTTCAATGCAAGTACTACTATTTTCTATTCAATTTGACTTATTCTTATTCTAAGATATTTGTTGCACTTCAACTTGATGAATGTGATGATCCGTGACACTCATCATCATTCTCACCTATGAACGCGTGACTGACAACCACTTCCGTTCTACCTTAGACCGGGCGCATATCTCTTGGATTCCTTAATCAGAATCTTCGTGGTATAAGCTAGAATTGATGGCGGCATTCATGGGAATCCGGAAAGTCTAACCTTGTCTGTGGTATTCCGAGTAGGATTCCGGAATTGAATGACTGTGACGAGCTTCAAACTCGCGATTGCTGGGCGTGATGACAAACGCAAAAGAATCAAGGGATTCTATTCCAACATGATCAAGAACCGACAGATGATTAGCCATGCTGTGACAGAGCATTTGGACCATTTTCACTGAGAGGATGGGATGTAGCCATTGACAACCGTGATGCCCTACATACAGCTTGCCATGGAAAGGAGTAAAAAGGATTGAATGAAAGCAGTAGAAAAGCAGGGATTCAGAAGGAACACAGCACCTCCATACACCTATCTGAAATTCCCACCATTGGATTACATGAATAACGTTATCTTTATTTTCTATTTAATTTATTATTATTATTTGAAAAACCAATAATCTCTTAAATTAGTTAAATTCGCCTGACTGGGATTTACAAGATGGCCATAGCTTGCTTCATACCAACAATCTCTGTGGGATCGACCCTTACTCACGTAAGGTATTACTTGGACGACCCAGTACACTTGCTGGTTAGTTGTGCGGAGTTATGACTAAGTGTGATTCACGTTTGAGAGCACCAAGTCTTTGGAGCCATTGTTGATGATCACAATTTCCATTGTTGATGATCACAATTTCGTCCACCAAGTTTTTGGCGCCGTTGCCGGGGATTGTTCGAGTATGGACAACTGACGGTTCATCTTGTTGCTCAGATTAGGTAATTTTCTTTTCAAAAAGTTTTCAAAAAAATTTCAAAATTTTTCTTTGTTTTCGTTTTTCCAAAAAAAAAATATTTTTCAAAAAATTTTTAAATTATTCTATGACTTCAAAACTTTCAAGAATGAATTCTAGAGTTTCATGGTAACATGTTGAATCCTAGCTGGCTGTAAAGCCATATCCAAACTCCTTTGAAATTGGTCTTCAATTAATCACCACAATGCATGTAATGCCATCCTAAAGCTGGCTGGCTATTAAGCCATGTCCAACCCTTGAATTGGAGCTCTAGGCTAACATAAAAAGATTTCTAGAATTCTTCTAAAAGATTTTGAATTTCTTATTTTCTTTTTCCATATGTTTTTTGAAAAAAATATAAAGAAAATACCAAAAAAAATCATAAAATCATAAAAACCAAAATATTTTGTGTTTCTTGTTTGAGTCTTGAGTCAATTTTAAGTTTAGTGTCAATTGCATATTCATATTGTTCTTGCATTTTTTTGAAAAATTCATGCATTCATGGTGTTCTTCATGATCTGCAAGTTGTTCTTGGTAAGTCTTCTTATTTGATCTTGATGATTTCTTGTTTTGTGTCTTTTGTTATTTTTCATGTGCATCTTTGCATTCATATTTTCTAAGCATTAAAGATTTCTAAGTTTGGTGTCTTGCATGTTTTCTTTGCATAAAATTTTTTTTCAAAAATATGTTCTTGATGTTCATCATGATCTTCAAAGTGTTCTTGGTGTTCATCTTGACATTCATAGTGTTCTTGCATGCATCATGTGTTTTGATCCAAAATTTTCATGTTTTGGGTCATTTTTATGTTTTTCTCTCTCATCATTAAAAATTCAAAAAAAATAAAAAATATCTTTTCCTTATTTCCCTCCAAATTTTCGAAATTTTGGGTTGACTTGGTCAAAAATTTTTAAAAATTAGTTGTTTCTTACAAGTCAAGTCAAATTTTCAAATTTAAAAATCTTATCTTTTCAAAAATCCAATATTTTTCATTTTTATCTCATAATTCTTTGAAAATTTAAAAAAATATTTTTCAAAAATCTTTTTCTTAATTTTATCATAATTTTTGAAATTACACTAACAATTAATGTGATTGATTCAAAAATTTGAAGTTTGTTACTTTCTGTTAAGAAAGGTTCAATCTTTAAATTCTAGAATCATATATTTTAGTTTCTTGTTAGTTAAGTAATTAATTTTAATTTTAAAAATTAAATCTTTTTCAACCATATCTTTTTATCATATCTTCTTATCTTATTTTTTTTATCATATCTTGTTATCTTATCTTTTCATCATATCTTTTTCAAAATTTTATCTTTTTCAAAAATTTGATTTCAAAATATCTTATCTAACTTCTTATCTTCTTATCTTTTCAAATTTGATTTTAATATCTTTTTCAACTAACTATTTGACTTTTTGTTTGTTTCTTATCTTTTCAAAACCACCTAACTACTTTTCCCTCTTTAATTTTCGAAAATATCTCATCTCTTTTTCAAAAATTCTTTATTTAATTAATTAATTGTTTTAAATTTTAATTTTTAATTTTATTTCTTATCTTTATTTTTCGAAAATCATTAACTACTTTTTCAAAATTATTTTTGAATTCTCCCTCTCTTCTCTTCTTCTATTTATTTATTTATTTACTAACACTTCTCTTCACCTCTCTTCATCTCCAATCGCTGCCTCTATCCTCTCCCTTGTGATTGGATTCTCCACTTTTATTTCTTTCTTCTTCTACTAATAATAAGGATCCTCTTTGTCCAGATATAGAGGATTCCTCTTCCTTTTCTTTTTCTCTTTTCTTTCATATGAGTAGGAACAAGGAAAAAGACACTCTTGTTGAAGCTGATCCAGAACCTGAAAGGACTCTAAAAAGGAAACCCAGAGAAGCTAAATTACAACAATCTAGAGGCAACCTTTCTGAAATTTTTGAACAAGAGAAGGAGATGGCAGCCGAACCCAAAAATAATAATGCAAGGAGGATGCTTGGTGATTTCACAAAACCAACGTCCAAGTTTGATGGAAGAAGCATCTCAATTCCTGCCATTGGAGCAAACAATTTTGAGCTGAAACCTCAATTAGTTGCTTTGATGCAACAGAACTGCAAGTTTCATGGACTTCCATCTGAAGATCCTTATCAGTTTTTAACTGAATTCTTGCAGATTTGTGAGACTGTTAAGACAAATGGAGTAAATCCTGAAGTCTACAGGCTCATGCTTTTCCTTTTTGCTGTAAGAGACAGAGCTAGAACATGGTTGGACTCACAACCTAAAGATAGCCTGGACTCCTGGGATAAGCTGGTCACGACCTTCTTGGATAAATTCTTTCCTCCTCAAAAGCTGAGCAAGCTTAGAGTGGATGTTCAGACCTTCAAACAAGAAGATGGTGAATCCCTCTATGAAGCTTGGGAAAGATACAAGCAGATGACCAAAAAGTGTCCTTCTGACATGTTTTCAGAATGGACCATATTAGATATATTCTATTATGGTCTATTTGAGTTTTCCAAAATGTCATTGGATCATTCTGCAGGTGGATCCATTCACCTAAAGAAAACGCCTGCAGAAGCTCAAGAACTTATTGACATGGTTGCAAATAACCAATTCATGTACACTTCTGAGAGGAATTCCATGAATAATGGGACGCCTCAGAGGAAGGGAGTTCTTGAAATTGATGCTCTGAATGTCATATTGGCTCAGAACAAAGTGTTAACTCAGCAAGTCAACATGATCTCTCAAAGTCTGAATGGATGGCAAAATGCATCCAACAGTACTAAAGAGGCAGCTTCTGAAGAAGCTTATGATCCTGAGAACCCTGTAATAGCAGAGGTAAATTACATGGGTGAACCTTATGGGAACACCTATAATTCATCATGGAGAAATCATCCAAATTTCTCATGGAAGGATCAACAAAAGCCTCAACAAGGCTTTAATAATGGTGGAAGAAACAGGCTAAGCAATAACAAGGCTTTTCCATCATCTTCTCAGCAACAGACAGAGATTCTGAACAAAGCCCCTCTAACTTATCAAACATAGTCTCTGATCTGTCTAAGACCACTTTAAGTTTCATGAGTGAAATAAGATCCTCCATTAGAGATTTGGAGGCACAAGTGGGCCAGCTGAGTAAGAAAGTCACTGAAACTCCTCCCAGTATTCTCCCAAGCAATACAGAAGAAAATCCAAAAGAAGAGTGCAAGGCCATTGATGTAATCAATATGGCCGAATACACAAGGGCGGAGAAGGACAAAAATCCTAGTGAGGAAGACCTCCTGGGATGTCTCTCAAAAAAGAAGGAGTTTCCTATTGAGGACCTAAAGGAATTTGAGGCTCATATAGAGACCATAGAGATTTCATTAAATCTCCTTCTGCCATTCATGAGCTCTAAAGATTATTCTTCCTCTGAAGAGGATGAAGATGTAACTCGAGAGCAAGTTGCTCAATATCTAGGAGCCATCATGAAGCTGAATGCCACGTTATTTGGTAATGAGACATGGGAAGGTGAACCTCCCTTGCTCATTAGTGAACTTGATACATGGGTTCAGCAAACTCTACCTCAAAAGAAACAAGATCCTGGGAAATTCTTAATACCCTATACCATATGCACTATGACATTTGAAAAAGCTATGTGTGACCTAGGGTTAGGCATAAATCTTATGCCAATCTCTGTAATGGAGAAGCTGGGGATCATTGAGGTACAGCCTGCCTTATTCTCATTACAATTGGCAGACAAGTCAGTAAGACAAGCTTATGGATCAGTAGAGGACGTGTTGGTAAAGGTTAAAGGCCTTTACATTCCTGCTGATTTTATAATCTTAGACACTAGGAAGGAGGAGGATGAATGCATCATCCTTGGAAGACCTTTCCTAGCCACAGTAGAAGCTGTAATAGATGTTAACAGAGGAGAATTAGTCCTTCAATTGAATGGGGACTACCTTGTGTTTAAGGCACACGGCTATCCTTCTGTAACAAGGGAGAGTAAGTGATGAGCGGATAATTTATACGCTTTTTGGCATTGTTTTTATATAGTTTTTAGTGAGTTTGAGCTACTTTTAGGGATGTTTTCACTAGTTTTTATGTTAAATTCACATTTCTGGACTTTACTATGAGTTGTGTGTTTTTCTGTGATTTCAGGTAAATTCTGACTGAAATTGAGGGATTTGAGCGAAACTCTGAAGAAGGCTGACAAAAGGACTGCTGATGCTGTTGGAATCTGACCTCCCTGCACTCGAAATGGATTTTCTGGAGCTGCAGAACTCCAATTGGCACGCTCTCAACGGCGTTGGAAAGTAGACATCCAGGGCTTTCCAGCAATATATAATAGTCCATACTTTATTCGAAGATTGATGACGTAACTTGGCGTTGAACGCCAAGTACACGCTGCTGTCTGGAGTTAAACGCCAGAAAAACGTCATGATCCGGAGTTGAACGCCCAAAACACGTCATAACTCAAAGTTCAACTCCAGGAAATGCCTCAGCTCGTGGATTAATCAAGCTCAGCCCAAGCATACACCAAGTGGGCCCCGGAAGTGGATTATTGCATCAATTACTTACTCATGTAAACCCTAGTAGCTAGTCTAGTATATATAGGACATTTATCTATTGTATTAGACATCCTGGATCCTGGATTGTATTTTGAATCCTGTGATCACGTTAGAGAGGGCTGGCCATTCGGCCATGCCTGAACCTCCTTTGCTTATGTATTTTCAACGGTGGAGTTTCTGCACACCATAGATTAAGGGTGTGGAGCTCTGCTGTACCTCAAGTATTAATGAATTTCTATCTTCTTTTATTCAAATCTCTCTTATTCTTATTCCAAGATATTCATTCGTACCCAAGAACATGATGAATGTGATGAGTCAGATTACCCTCATTATTATTCTCACTTATGAATGTGAGTGATTGACAACCACTTCCGTTCTACATGCAACAGAGCTTGAATGCGTATCTCTTAGATTCCCCAACAGAATCTTCGTGGTATAAGCTAGATAGATGGCGGCATTTATGAGGATCCGGAAAGTCTCACCTTGTCTGTGGTATTCCGAGTAGGATCCTGGGAATCCGGAAAGTCCAACCTTGTCTGTGGTGTTCCGAGTAGGATTCTGGTAATGAATGACCGTGACGTGCTTCAAACTTTAACCTGCTGGGCGTTAGTGACAGACGCAAAAGAGGGATTCTATTCCAGTAGGAGCGGGAACCAACCGGTGATTAGCCGTACTGTGACAGAGTGCGTTAGCATAGTTTTCACTGCGAGGATGGGATGTAGCCATCAGCCATGGGTGATGCCTCCAGACTGGTTAGCTGTGCGAGTGACAGCCGCACAGGATATTTCCCCGTGAGGAATGAAAGTAGTCACAGTTGATGGTGAACCCCTATACAAAGCTTGCCATGGAAAGGAGTAAGAAGGACTGAGTAGAAGGAGTAGGAGAGCAGGCGTCCAAGAGCTCTACAGCATCTCCACATGCTTATCTGAAATTCCTACCAATGAACCTGCATAAGTATCTTTATCCCTTTCATTATTTCTATTTTCGAAAACCCATAAACCATTTTTAATCTGCCTAACTGAGATTTGCAAGGTGACCATAGCTTGCTTCATACCAACAATCTCTGTGGATTCGACCCTTACTCACGTAAGGTTTATTACTTGGACGACCCAGTACACTTGCTGGTTAGTTGAACGGAGTTGTGAAAATAAACAATGTCATCAGAGTAAACATCCTACAAGTAGAAAGAACAAGTGATCACAATTTCGTCCACCAAGTTTTTGGCGCCGTTGCCGGGGATTGTTCGAGTATGGACAACTGACGGTTCATCTTGTTGCTCAGATTAGGTAATTTTCTTTTCAAAAATCTTTTTCAAAAATTTTTCTTTTATTTTTCGTTTTTTCAAAAATATTTTCGAAAAAAAATAATAAAAATACAAAAAAATCATAAAATCATAAAAACCAAAAATATTTTGTGTTTCTTGTTTGAGTCTTGAGTCAATTTTTAAGTTTGGTGTCAATTGCATGCTTTAAAAATTTTTTCTTGCATTTTTTTCGAAAATCTCATGCATTCATAGTGTTCTTCATGATCTTCAAGTTGTTCTTGACAAGACTTCTTGTTTGATCTTGATGATTTCTTGTTTTGTGTTGTTTGTTGTTTTTCATGTGCATTTTTGCATTCATATTTTCCATGCATTAAAAATTTCTAAGTTTGGTGTCTTGCATGTTTTATTTGCATCAAAAAATTTTTAAAATTATGTTCTTGATGTTCATCATGATCTTCAAAGTGTTCTTGGTGTTCATCTTGACATTCATAGCATTCTTGCATGCATCTTGTGTCTTGATCCAAAATTTTCATGTTTTGGGTCATTTTTGTGTTTTTCTTTAAAAATTTAAAAATCAAAAATATCTTTTCCTTATTTCCCTCCAAAATTTCGAAATTTTGGGTTGACTTGGTCAAAAATTTTCAAAATTAGATGTTTCTTACAAGTCAAATCAAAATTTCAAATTTTTAAAAAAAAATCTTATCTTTTCAAAATCTTTTTCAAAAATCATATCTTTTTCATTTTTTTTATAATTTTCGAAAATTTCAAAAATCTTTTTCAAAATATTTTCAAAATCTTTTTCTTATCTTTTATATTTAATTTTCGAAAATTAACTAACAAGTAATGTGATTGGTTCAAAAATTTGAAGTTTGTTACTTTCTTGTTAAGAAAGGTTCAATCTTTAAGTTCTAGAATCTTATCTTGTAGTTTCTTGTTAGTGAAATTATTTTTAAAATTAAATCTTTTTCAAATATATCTTTTTATCTTTTATCTTATCTTTTTCAAAAATTTTATCTTTTTTTCAAAATTTGATTTCAAAATATCTTATCTAACTTCTTATCTTCTTATCTTTTTTCAAATTTTGACTTCAAATCTTTTTTAATCAACCAACTAACTTTTTGTTTGTTTCTTATCTTTTTCAAAACCACCTAACTACTTATCCCTCTCTAATTTTCGAAAATTCTCCCTCTCTTTTTCAAAAAAATTCTTTTTGTTTTAAATTTTAATTTTAATTATATTTTGTCTTTAATTTTCGAAAATCACTAACCTGTTTTCAAAAATTATTTTCGAAAATCCTCTCCCTCTCTTCTCTTCTTCTTTTTAATTAATTAATTACTAACACTTCTCTTCACCCCCTATCCTTACTCTTTATACAGACTATTCATTCTTTTTCATTCTTCTCCCCTTTCTCTTTCTACTAACATAAAGGAATCTCTATACTGTGACATAGAAGATTCCTCTTTCTTTTCTTGTTTTCTTCTCTTTCATATGAGCAGGAACAGGGAAAAAGGCACTCTTGTTGAAGTTGATCCAGAACCTGAAAGGACTCTGAAGAGAAAATTAAGAGAAGTTAAATTACAACAATCCAGAAATAACCTTTCAGAAATTTTCGAACAAGAGAAGGACATGGCAGCCGAAAATAATAATAATAATAATGCAAGGAGAATGCTTGGTGACTTCACAAAGCCAACGTCCAAGTTTGATGGAAGAAGCATCTCCATTCCTGCCATTGGAGCCAATAACTTTGAGCTTAAGCCTCAACTAGTTGCATTAATGCAACAAAACTGCAAGTTTTATAGGCTTCCATCTGAAGATCCCTATCAGTTTTTAACTGAGTTCTTGCAAGTCTGTGATACTGTAAAGACGAATGGAGTTAATCCTGAAGTCTACAGACTCATGCTTTTCCCTTTTGCTGTAAGAGACAGAGCTAGAATATGGTTGGATTCACAACCTAAGGATAGCCTGGACTCCTGGGATAAGCTGGTCACTGCCTTCTTAGATAAATTCTTTCCTCCTCAAAAGCTGAGCAAGCTGAGAGTGGATGTTCAAACCTTCAAACAAAAAGATGGTGAATCCCTCTATGAAGCTTGGGAAAGATACAAGCAGCTGGCCAAGAGATGTCCATCTGACATGTTCTCAGAATGGACCCTATTAGATATATTCTATTATGGTCTCTCTGAATTTTCGAAAATGTCACTGGACCATTCTGCAGGTGGATCTATTCACCTGAAGAAAACGCCTGAAGAGGCTCAAGAACTCATTGACATGGTTGCTAACAACCAGTTCATGTATACCTCTGAGAGGAATTCTGTGAATAATGGGGTCCCTCAGAAGAAAGGAGTTCTTGAAATTGATGCTCTGAATGCCATATTGGCTCAGAACAAAATGTTGACCCAACAGGTCAACATAATCTCTCAAAATCTGAATGGATTGCAAAATGCATCCAACAGTACTAGAGAGGCTGCTTCTGAAGAAGCTTATGATCCTGAAAACCCTGCCATGGCAGAGGTTAATTATCTGGGTGAACCTTATGGAAACACCTATAACCCATCATGGAGAAATCATCCAAATTTCTCCTGGAAGGATCAACAAAAGCCTCAACAAGGCTTTAACAATGGTGGACGCAATAGGCTAGGCAATAGCAAGCCATATCCATCATCTTCTCAGCAACAGACAGAGAATTCTGAACAAAATAATTCTAATTTAGCTAATATAGTCTCTGATCTGTCAAAAGCCACTTTCAGTTTCATGAATGAAACAAGATCCTCCATTAGAAATTTGGAGGCACAAGTAGGCCAGCTGAGTAAGAAAGTTATTGAAACTCCTCCCAGTATTCTCCCAAGTAATACAGAAGAGAATCCAAAAGGAGAGTGCAAAGCCATTGACTTAGTCAACATGGCCGAATGCACAAAGGAAGAGGAGGACGAAAATCCCAGTGAGGAAGACCTCCTGGGACGTCCTCCAAGCAAGAAGGAGCTTCCTAATAAGGATCCTGAGGAATCTGAGGCTCATACAGAGACCATAGAGATTCCACTAAATCTCCTTCTGCCATTCATGAGCTCTGACTATTATTCATCCTCTGAAGAGAATGAAGATGTGACTGGAGAGCAAGTTGCTCAATACTTAGGAGCTATCATGAAACTGAATGCCAAGCTGTTTGGTAATGAGACTTGGGAAAGTGAACCTCCCTTGCTCATTAGTGATTTGGATACTTGGATTCAGGAAACTCTACCTCAAAAGAGACAAGATCCTGGCAAGTTCTTAATACCTTGCACCATTGCCACCATGAGCTTTGAAAAAGCTCTATGTGACCTTGGGTCAGGAATAAACCTTATGCCACTCTCTGTAATGGAGAAGCTAGGGATCATTGAGGTACAACCTGCCTTGTTCTCATTACAATTGGCAGACAAGTCCATGAGAGAAGCTCATGGGATAGTAGAGGACGTGCTAGTAAAGGTTGAAGGCCTTTACATCCCTACTGATTTCATAATCCTAGATACTAGGAAGGAAGATGATGAATGCATCATCCTAGGAAGACCTTTCCTAGCCACAGCAGAAGCTGTGATAGATGTCAACAGAGGTGAGCTAGTCCTTCAATTAAATAGAGAATATCTTGTGTTTCAAGCACATGGCCATCCCTCTGTGACAAAAGAGAGTAAGCATGAAGAGCTTCTCTCAGTTCAAGGTCAAGAAGAGCCCACACAGTCAGACTCTAAGTTTGGTGTTGTGAAGCCACAACCAAACTCTAAGTTTGGTGTTCAAACCCCATATCCAAACTCTAAGTTTGGTGTTGGGACTAGACAACATTGACTTGATTGCTCTGTGGCTCCCTGAGAGCCACTGTCAAGCTATTGACATTAAAGAAGCGCTTGTTGGGAGGCAACCCAATTTTATTTATCTAATTTTATTTTGTTTCTTTGTTATTTTTGTGTTGAATTAGGTACATGATCATGAGGAGTCACGAAAAAATCAAAAAACTTAAAAACAGAGTCAAAAACAGAAGAAAAAAATTTTTTCACCCTGGAGGACGCACGGGCTGGCGTTCAACGCCCAGAAGATGCATCTGGCGGGCGTTCAACGCCAGAACAGAGCATCTTCCTGGCGCTGAACGCCCAAAACATGCTACATCCTGGCGTTTAACGCCAGGATGCGCACACAGAGGGCAATCTGGTGCTGAACGCCAGAAACAAGCTTGAAACTGGCGTTCAACGCCAGAAACAAGCATCACATGGGCGTTTAACGCCCAGAACATGCACCAATGGGCGTTTGAACGCCAGAATGGTGCATGTAGGCAATTTACACGCCTATAGGGTGAAGGAATGGTATTTCTTTTCACCTCAGGATCTGTGGACCCCACAGGATCCCCACCTCAGGATCTGTGGACCCCACAGGATCCCCACCTACCTTTTCTTTTAATCCTATTCACACTCTCCTAATCCAAATCTCATTTTCAATGTCACCCTTCCCAAAAACCTTCACCAATCACATCAATTCCTCTTCCCAATTACCCCATTCACCATTCACATCCACCTCCTCTTCCCCATAAACCCCACCTACCTCCATTACATTCAAATTCAATTTCCCACCCTTTCCCACCCAAAATGGCCGAAACCCAACCTCCCCCCTCCCTATAAATACCTCTCCTTTCTTCTTCATTTTCACACAACAACAACCCCTTCTTCTCTCATATAGCCGAACCCCCTCCTCTCCTTCTCTACCCAAATTCTCTTCTTCTTCTTCTACTCTTCTTTTCTTTCTTGCTCGAGGACGAGCAAATTTTAAGTTTGGTGTGGTAAAAAGCCTAAGCTTTTTATTTTTCATTCACCATCAATGGCACCCAAGACCGGAGTTTCCTCAAGAAAAGGAAAAGGGAAGGCAAAAGCTTCCACTTCCGAGTCATGGGAGAAGGAGAGATTCATCTCCAAGAGCCACCAAGACCACTTCTATGATGTTGTGGCAAAGAAAAAGGTGATCCCTGAGGTCCCTTTCAAGCTCAAAAAGAATGAGTATCCGGAAATCCGACATGAGATCCAAAGAAGAGGGTGGGAAGTCATAACCAACCCCATGCAACAAGTCGGATTATTGATGGTTCAAGAGTTCTATGCTAATGCATGGATCACTAGGAACCATGATCAAAGTATGAACCCAAATCCAAAGAACTATCTCACAATGGTTCGGGGGAAATACTTAGATTTTAGTCCGGAAAATGTGAGGTTGGCGTTTCATCTACCCATGATGCAAGGTGATGAACGCCCCTACACAAGAAGGGTCAACTTCAATCAAAGGTTGGACCAAGTCCTAATGGACATTTGTGTGGAAGGCGCCCAATGGAGAGTAGACTCCAAAGGCAAACCAGTCCAACTAAGAAGACTGGACCTCAAGCCTGTAGCTAGAGGATGGTTGGAGTTCATCCAAAGATCCATCATCCCTACAAGCAACCGATCTGAAGTTACTGTAGATCGGGCCATCATGATTCATAGCATCATGATTGGAGAGGAAGTAGAGGTTCATGAAGTCATAGCCAATGAACTCTACAAAATAGCTGACAAGCCTTCATACATGGCACGGC
This sequence comes from Arachis hypogaea, assembly GCF_003086295.3. Taxonomy (NCBI): domain Eukaryota; kingdom Viridiplantae; phylum Streptophyta; class Magnoliopsida; order Fabales; family Fabaceae; genus Arachis; species Arachis hypogaea. Next base: position 60,930,839 of record NC_092037.1, read on the forward strand.
TAGCCTTCCCCCACCTCATATGCCATCTATGTTATTCAGCCGGAGTTATCATAGATGGAGATGTCTCCATTGAAGAAGACAAGCCCATCACCAAGAAAAGGATGGAGCAAACAAGAGAAGTTCCTCACGGCCCTCAAGAAGAACATGAGGAAGTTCATCATCAACAAATGCCTCAAGGAATGCACTTTCCTCCCAACAACTATTGGGAGCAACTTAGTACCTCTTTGGAAGACTTGAGTCATAATGTTGAACAACTAAGGGTGGAACACCATGAACACGCCCTCACTCTCCAAGAAATAAGAGAAGATCAAAGAGCAATGAGGGAGGAGCAACAAAGGCAAGGAAGGGACATAGAAGAGTTGAAGAACATCATTGGTCCTTCAAGAAGAAGACGCCACTAAGAGGTGGATTCATTCCTTGTTCTTTATTTTCTTTCTGTTTTCAGTTTTTAAGTGTTATGTTTATCCATGTTTTTGTGTTTCTACTTCATGATCATTAGTGTGTAACCATGCCTTAAAGCTATGAATAAAATCCATTAGTCTTTCACCACTCTTAAATGAAAAATGTTTTAATTCAAAAAAACAAGAAGTACATAATTTTCGAAATTATTAGTGAATTTAATTTAATTATATTGATGTGGTGGCAATAATTTTTGTTTTCTGAATGAATGAATGAACAGTGCATATTTTTGATCTTGTTGTTTATGAGTGTTAAAATTGTTGGCTCTTGAAAGAATGATGAACAAAGAGAAATGTTATTGATGATCTGAAAAACATCATGAAATTGATTCTTGAAGCAAGAAAAAGCAGCAAAAAAAAAAAAGTGGCGAAAATTTTAGCAAAGATCCAAGGCTTTGAGCATCAATGGATAGGAGGGCCCAAGGAAATTAAATCCAGGCCTAAGCGGCTAAATCAAGCTGTCCCTATTCATGTGCTTGTGTCATGAAGGTCCAAGTGAAAAGCTTGAGACTGAGTGGTTAAAGTCGTGATCCAAAGCTAAAGAGTGTGCTTAAGAGCTCTGGACACCACTAACTGGGGACTTTAGCAAAGCTGAGTCACAATCTGAAAAGGTTCACCCAGTTATGTGTCTGTGGCATTTGTGTATCTGGTGGTAATACTGGAAGACAAAGTGCTTAGGGCCACAGCCAAGACTCATAAGTAGCTGTGTTCAAGAATCAACATGCCTAACTAGGAAAGTCAATAACACTATCCGAAATTCTAAGTTCCTAGAGAAGCCAATCACTCTGAACTACAAAGGAAAAAGTGAGATGCCAAAACTGTTCAGAAGCAAAAAGCTACAAGTCCCGCTCATCTAATTAAACTAATATTCATTGATATTTTGGACTTTATAGTATATTCTCTTCTTTTTATCCTATTTGATTTTCAGTTGCTTGGGGACAAGCAACAATTTAAGTTTGGTGTTGTGATGAGCGGATAATTTATACGCTTTTTGGCATTGTTTTTATATAGTTTTTTAGTGAGTTTGAGCTACTTTTAGGGATGTTTTCACTAGTTTTTATGTTAAATTCACATTTCTGGACTTTACTATGAGTTTGTGTGTTTTTCTGTGATTTCAGGTAAATTCTGACTGAAATTGAGGGATTTGAGCAAAACTCTGAAGAAGGCTGACAAAAGGACTGCTGATGCTGTTGGAATCTGACCTCCCTGCACTCGAAATGGATTTTCTGGAGCTGCAGAACTCCAATTGGCGCGCTCTCAACGGCGTTGGAAAGTAGACATCCAGGGCTTTCCAGCAATATTTAATAGTCCATACTTTATTCGAAGATTGACGACGTAACTTGGCGTTGAACGCCAAGTACACGCTGCTGTCTGGAGTTAAACGCCAGAAAAACGTCATGATCCGGAGTTGAACGCCCAAAACACGTCATAACTCGAAGTTCAACTCCAAGAAATGCCTCAGCTCGTGGATTAATCAAGCTCAGCCCAAGCATACACCAAGTGGGCCTCGGAAGTGGATTATTGCAACAATTACTTACTCATGTAAACCCTAGTAGCTAGTCTAGTATATATAGGACATTTATCTATTGCATTAGACATCCTGGATCCTGGATTGTATTTTGAATCCTGTGATCACGTTAGAGAGGGCTGGCCATTCGGCCATGCCTGAACCTCCTTTGCTTATGTATTTTCAACGGTGGAGTTTCTGCACACCATAGATTAAGGGTGTGGAGCTCTGCTGTACCTCAAGTATTAATGAATTTCTATCTTCTTTTATTCAAATCTCTCTTATTCTTATTCCAAGATATTCATTCGTACCCAAGAACATGATGAATGTGATGAGTCAGATTACCCTCATTATTATTCTCACTTATGAATGTGAGTGATTGACAACCACTTCCGTTCTACATGCAACAGAGCTTGAATGCGTATCTCTTAGATTCCCCAACAGAATCTTCGTGGTATAAGCTAGATAGATGGCGGCATTTATGAGGATCCGGAAAGTCTCACCTTGTCTGTGGTATTCCGAGTAGGATCCTGGGAATCCAAAAAGTCCAACCTTGTCTGTGGTGTTCCGAGTAGGATTCTGGTAATGAATGACCGTGACGTGCTTCAAACTTTAACCTGCTGGGCGTTAGTGACAGACGCAAAAGAGGGATTCTATTCCAGTAGGAGCGGGAACCAACCGGTGATTAGCCGTACTGTGACAGAGTGCGTTAGCATAGTTTTCACTGCGAGGATGGGATGTAGCCATCAGCCATGGGTGATGCCTCCAGACTGGTTAGCTGTGCGAGTGACAGCCGCACAGGATATTTCCCCGTGAGGAATGAAAGTAGTCACAGTTGATGGTGAACCCCTATACAAAGCTTGCCATGGAAAGGAGTAAGAAGGACTGAGTAGAAGGAGTAGGAGAGCAGGCGTCCAAGAGCTCTACAGCATCTCCACATGCTTATCTGAAATTCCTACCAATGAACCTGCATAAGTATCATTATCCCTTTCATTATTTCTATTTTCGAAAACCCATAAACCATTTTTAATCTGCCTAACTGAGATTTGCAAGGTGACCATAGCTTGCTTCATACCAACAATCTCTGTGGATTCGACCCTTACTCACGTAAGGTTTATTACTTGGACGACCTAGTACACTTGCTGGTTAGTTGAACGGAGTTGTGAAAATAAACAATGTCATCAGAGTAAACATCCTACAAGTAGAAAGAACAAGTGATCACAATTTCGTCCACCAGTAAGCGTGCAGAGCTTCTCTCAATACAGAGTCAAACAGAGCCCCCACAATCAAACTCTAAGTTTGGTGTTGGGAGGCCACAACCAAACTCTAAGTTTGGTGTTGAACCCCCATATCCAAACTCTAAGTTTGGTGTTGGGAGGCCACAACATTGACCTGATCACCTTTGTGGCTCCATGAGAGCCCACTGTCAAGCTATTGACATTAGAGAAGCGCTTGTTGGGAGGCAACCCAATTTTTATTTATCTAATTTTATTTTTATTTAATTGTTATTTTGTGTTTTAGTAGGTTCATGATCATGTGCAGTCACGAAAAAAATATTAAAATTAAAAACAGAATCAAAAATAGTAGAAGAAAAATCACACCCTAGAGGAAGGACTTACTGGCGTTTAAACGCCAGTAAGGAGCATCTGGCTGGCGTTCAATGCCAGAACAGAGCATGGATCTGGCGCTGAACGCCAGAAACAAGCAACATCCTGGTGTTTGAACGCCAGGAATATGCCCTGAGGAAAGCTGGCGCAGAACGCCAGTAACAAGCATGGAACTGGCGTTCAACGCCAGAAACATGCTACACATGGGCGTTGAACACCCAGAACGTGCATCACTTCGGCGTTTAAACGCCAGAAAAGGCATTTTACATGCCTAATTGGTGCAGGGATGTAAATCCTTGACACCTCAGGATCTGTGGACCCCACAGGATCATCTCAGGATCTGTGGACCCCACAGGATTCCCACATAACATATTCTCACCTTACCTCCTAATAATCCTATAACACACTTTCCCAAAAACCCTTCACCAATCACCTCAATCTCTCTTCCCAATTACCCCCTTCACCACTCACATCCATCCACTCTTCCCCATAAACCCCACCTACCTTCAAAATTCAAAAATCTTTCCCACCCAAACCCACCCTAAATGGCCGAACCTACCCTCTCTCCCTTCCCTATATAAATCCCTCCATTCTACTTCATTTTCACACAATACAATCCCCTCTTCTATACCTTGGCCGAATACACCTCCCCCTCACACTCCTCCATATTTTCTTCTTCTTCTTCTTCTTCTTTTCTTTCTTCTCTTGCTCGAGGGCGAGCAATATTTTAAGTTTGGTGTGGTAAAAGCATAAGCTTTTTGTTTTTCCATTACCATTGATGGCACCTAAGGCCAGAGAATCCTCTAGAAAAGGGAAAGGGAAGACAAAAGCTTCCACCTCCGAGTCATGGGAGATGAAAAGATTCATCTCCAAAGCCTATCAAGACCACTTCTATGATGTTGTGGCCAAGAAGAAGGTGATCCTTGAGGTCCCTTTCAAGCTCAAGAAAAATGAGTATCCAGAGATCCGACATGAGATCCAAAGAAGAGGTTGGGAAGTTCTAACCAACCCCATCCAACAAGTCGGAATCTTAATGGTTCAAGAGTTCTATGCCAATGCATGGATCACTAGGAACCATGATCAAGGTAAGAACCCGAACCCAAAGAATTATCTTACAATGGTTCGGGGGAAATACTTAGATTTTAGTCCGGAAAATGTGAGGTTGGCATTCAACTTACTCATGATGCAAGGAGATGCACGCCCCTACACTAGAAGGGTCAACTTTAATCAAAGGTTGGACCAAGTCCTCATGGACATATGTGTGGAAGGAGCTCAATGGAAAAGAGACTCCAAAGGCAAGCCGGTTCAACTAAGAAGACTGGACCTCAAGCATGTGGCTAGAGGATGGTTGGAGTTCATTCAACGCTCCATCATCTCCACTAGCAACCGATCTGAAGTTACTGTGGATCGGGCCATCATGATTCATAGCATCATGATTGGAGAGGAAGTAGAAGTTCAGGAAGTCATCTCCCATGAATTCTACAAAATAGCCGATAAGTCCTCTACTTTGGCAAGGCTAGCTTTTCCTCATCTTATTTTCCATCTATGTTACTCAGCTGGAGTTATCATAGAAGGAGACATCCTCATTGAGGAGGACAAGCCCATCACTAAGAAAAGGATGGAGCAAACAAGAGAGCCCACTCATGGAACCCAAGAGACGCATGAGGAAGCTCATCACCAAGAAATCCCGGAGATACCTCAAGGGATGCACTTTCCTCCCAACAACTATTGGGAACAACTCAACACTTCCTTAGAAGATTTGAGTTACAATGTGGATCAATTAAGGGTGGAACATCAAGAGCACTCCATCATTCTCCATGAAATAAGAGAAGATCAAAGAGCAATGAGGGAGGAGCAACAAAGGCAAGGAAGGAACATAGAAGAGCTTAAGGACATCATTGGTCCTTCAAGAAGAAGACGCCACTAAGGTGGACTCATTCATTGTTCTTATATTTTTCTGTTTTTTGGTTTTTATGTATATTATGTCATCTATATTTGTGTCTCTACTTCATGATCATTAGTGTTTAGTAACTATGTCTTAAGGCTATGAATAATTCCATGAATCCTTCACCTTTCTTAAATAAAAATATGTTTTTAAATTCAAAAAGAACAAGAAGTACATGAATTTCGAATTTATCCTTGAATTTAGTTTAATTATATTGATGTGGTGACAACGCTTTTTGTTTTCTGAATGAATGCTTGAACAGTGCATTTTTTTATCTTGTTGTTTATAAATGTTAAAATTGTTGGCTCTTGAAAGAATGATGAACAAAGAAAAATGTTATTGATGATCTGAAAAATCATGAAAATTGATTCTTGAAGCCAATAGCCCTTAAAAAAAATTAGAAAAAAAAATTAGAAAAAGAAAAAGAAAAAGCAAGCAGAAAAAGCCAATAGCCCTTAAAACCAAAAGGCAAGAGTAAAAATGATCCAAGGCTTTGAGCATCAATGGATAGGAGGGCTCAAGGAAATAAAATCCATGCATAAGTGGCTAAATCAAAGCTGTCCCTAACCATGTGCTTGTGGCATGCAGGTCCAAGTGAAAAGCTTGAGACTGAGTGGTTAAAGTCGTGATCCAAAGCAAAAAGAGTGTGCTTAAGAGCTCTGGACACCTCTAACTGGGGACTTTAGCAAAGCTGAGTCACAATCTGAAAAGGTTCACCCAATTATGTGTCTGTGGCATTTATGTATCCGGTGGTAATACTGGAAAACAAAATGCTTAGGGCCACGGCTAAGACTCATAAAAGTAGCTGTGTTCAAGAATCAACAAACTTAACTAGGAGAATCAATAACACTATCTGAAATTCTAAGTTCCTATAGAAGCCAATCATTCTAAACTTCAAAGAAAAAAGTGAGATGCCAAAACTGTTCAGAAGCAAAAAGCAACAAGTCCCGCTCATCTAATTAGAATTAATATTCATTGATATTTTGGAATTTATAGTATATTCTCTTCTTTTTATCCTAATTGATTTTTAGTTGCTTGGGGACAAGCAACAATTTAAGTTTGGTGTTGTGATGAGCGGATAATTTATACGCTTTTTGGCATTGTTTTTAGGTAGTTTTTAGCATGATCTAGTTACTTTTAGGGATGTTTTCATTTTTTTTTATGCTAAATTCACATTTCTGGACTTCACTATGAGTTTTTGTGTTTTTCTGTGATTTCAGGTATTTTCTGGCTGAAATTGAGGGACCTAAGCAAAACTCTGATAAGAGGCTGACAAAGGACTGCTGATACTGTTGGAATCTAACCTCCCTGCACTCGAAATGGATTTTCTGAAGCTACAGAACTCCAAATGGCGCACTCTCAATGGCGTTGAAAAGTAGACATCCAGAGCTTTCTAGCAATATATAATAGTCCATACTTTATTCGAAATTTGATGACATAAACTGGCGTTCAACGCCAGTTCCATGCTGCATTTTGGAGTCAAACGCCAGAAACACGTCACGAACCAGAGTTGAACGCCCAAAACACGTTACAACTTGGCGTTCAACTCCAAGAGAAGCCTCAGCTCGTGGATAGATCAAGCTCAGCCCAAGCACACACCAAGTGGGCCCCGGAAGTGGATTTATGCATCAATTACTTACTTCTGTAAACCCTAGTAGCTAGTTTAGTATAAATAGAACCTTTTACTAGTGTACTAGTCATCTTTTGACCACATTACATCTTTGATCTCAATTTTATTTTATTATCCATCCTAGGAGACTATTGATCATGTTTTGGGGGCTGGCCATTTGGCCATGTCTGGACCTTCATCACTTATGTATTTTCAACGGTGGAGTTTCTACACATCATAGATTAAGGGTGTGGAGCTCTGCTGTACCTCAAGTTTCAATGCAAGTACTACTATTTTCTATTCAATTCGACTTATTCTTATTCTAAGATATTTGTTGCACTTCAACTTGATGAATGTGATGATCCGTGACACTCATCATCATTCTCACCTATGAACGCGTGACTGACAACCACTTCCGTTCTACCTTAGACCGGGTGCATATCTCTTGGATTCCTTAATCAGAATCTTCGTGGTATAAGCTAGAATTGATGGCGGCATTCATGGGAATCCGGAAAGTCTAACCTTGTCTGTGGTATTCCGAGTAGGATTCCGGAATTGAATGTCTGTGACGAGCTTCAAATCGCGATTGCTGGGCGTGATGACAAACGCAAAAGAATCAAGGGATTCTATTCCAACATGATCGAGAACCGATAGTTGATTAGTCGTGCTGTGACAGAGCATTTGGACCATTTTCACTGAGAGGATGGGATGTAGCCACTGACAACGGTGATACCCTACATACAGCTTGCCATGGAAAGGAGTAAGAAGGATTGAATGAAAGCAGTAGAAAAGCAGGGATTCAGAAGGAACACAGCACCTCCATACACCTATCTGAAATTCCCACCATTAGATTACATGAGTAACTTTATCTTTATTTTATATTTAATTTATTATTATTATTCGAAAAACCAATAATCTCTTAAATTAGTTAAATCTGCCTGACTGGAATTTACAAGATGACCTTAGCTTGCTTCATACTAACAATCTCTGTGGGATCGACCCTTACTCACGTAAGGTATTACTTGGACGACCCAGTACACTTGCTGGTTAGTTGTGCGGAGTTGTGACTAAGTGTGATTCACGTTTGAGAGCACCAAGTCTTTGGAGCCATTGTTGATGATCACAATTTCCATTGTTGATGATCACAATTTCGTCCACCACTACCACCATATTGTCATGCCCTGGGGCTACCTCCTGGGCGTCTTCCCTGGTGAAGGAGATTGTGGGTAAGTCGGGGGCTGATCATTTTCTCCGACATGGTATACCTCCTTGAGGTGTCTCTTGTGGGATAATTTTGAGATTCCCCCTCCTACGAACCCTCCATTTATCATGTGAATATGTCGTTCTGGGGTGCGGGGAGGGCATTTTACTAACCTCCCTCTTCATCCCTTCTTCTCTTTCTCGGATCGTCCGATCTATCGGTGAGGTACCGATTAAGTCATCCTTCCCGGTCCAATTTTTCTATGACATTTTTTAGGTCATAGCATTCGTTGATAGAGTGTCCGTAGAACTTGTGGTATTCGTAGTATTCTGTCAGACCTCCCACTTTTTTGTGCTTGATCGGACGGGGTGGTGGAATCTTTTCGGTGTGGCATATTTTCCTGTAAACATCTACCAAGGAGACCCGTAGAGGGGTGTAATTGTGATATTTTCTGGACTTCTCAATGCTTGATTCCTCCTTTTTCTTAGGTTCTCGCTCTCTATCTCGGGATTGGTATGAGGAGTTAGTTTTCGAGGGCTTCCCTTCCCTAATCAGGAGTTTTCTTCCATGTTAATGTAATTTTCCGTCCGCTCTTGCACCTCATTCAAGGAGGCCGGGTGTCTCTTGGATATGGATTTACTGAATGGTCTTTCCCTTAGGCTGTTGATTAGCCCCATGATGGCTGCTTTGGGGGGAAACTCTAAATTTCTAGACATGCTTTGTTGTATCTTTTCTATGTATTCTCGGAGACTTTTTCTATCTCCTTGCTTGATCCCTGGTAGACTCGGGGCGTGTTTGGTTTTGTCCTTTTGAATGGAAAACCTGTCTAGAAATTTCTTGGTGAGGTTGTTAAAGCTGGCAACTGACCTGGGGGGTAGGCTGTCAAACCACTTTATAGCTGTCTTGGTGAGGGTGGTGGGAAAAGCTTTGCAACGGGTTGCGTTGGAGGCCTCATCCGGCTCCTAAAGTTGCTGAGGTGGTGGCTTGGGTCGGACGTCCCATTGTAAATATCCATGTCGGGAAGCTTGAAGTTCTTGGGGACCTTTGCTTTCATGATTTCTTCTGTGAATGGGTCTTGTTCTTTAGAGGGGCTAGTCTCGTGGTCTGTTCGCGTGGTGCGAGTTCGAAGGTCAACTTCGAGCTTTTGGAGCTTCTCCTCTAGCTCCCGGCATCGTCTCACTTCTCTTTTTAAATCTCGTTCGGCTTCTTGTTGGCGCTCGGCCTCGTGCTCGAGCTGTTTCAAATGATCTTGTTGCCCGCGAACTACATCCAGTATGTCTATAGTTTGGGGGTGCTTTTCTCCTTTAGGGTGTCATGCGTCCAAGTGGGTTTTCTTCGGATTGGAGGTTATGAAGGTAGTTTTTTCGTGGTGTGGTGGTGAGGGGATTCCGACGTTATGGTCTTTTGTTTGTGCCCCCTCTCCTGATTCGGAAGCAATGTGTCCATCCTCTGGTTGGTGGTCCGCCATAGTATGGGGTAACTTCCAAGTCCCCAGCAACAACGTCAATGTTCTGAGGTTACTTGAAACATTGAGTTTGGGCCAGACGTGAGGTCTGGGTCTTCTTTGAGTGTCGATGTCCAACGTGTTAATGTTGAGGTGTCGCCTATCCGAGCTCCTCGTGGTGGGTTGGGTGGTGGTACCTGCAAGAAACTCCGATGCTTAAGTTAGCAAGGATTTTAGACATATTTTTTGTAGTATTAGAGTATGAGTTATATCTGGGAGGTCCAATGTATTTATAGTGGAATTGATGACCTTTTCTAGGGGAAGATCCTTATCTTATCTTATATATTTCCAGTAGGATCTTTATCTTAGGTAACCGCCTTCTAGTGGGCGGTGACCTTGTCGCATTGGGCCTCCTTGAGCCTGTAGATCGACATCCGACCTCTTGGAAGAGGTCGGTGGAAGTAGGAGGGCTTTTCCCGTAGGTCGGCTTTTTTGTCCTTTCTTGGCCCAGACTCCGTTCTCGAGTCAGGGTATGAACACAAATTATCAATAAAAAGTCTATTTATTGGGCGAGTGGAGGCCTCAGTCCCCCCAGTTTTTTTAAAATAATAGTAATAAATTATTAAGTATGATTTAATTTTTTTAAAAAATTATTTAGTATTTAGTCTAGTATATAAAAAAGTCCAGTCCAACCTAAATACAAAGACGGACACAAGGGGAGGGGGCAAATGGAGGCCTCGGTCCCCTAACTTTTTTAAAAAAAATAATAGTAATAAGTTATTAAGTATGGCTTAATATTTTTAAAAATTTATTTAGTATTTAGTCTAGCATAAAAATAAGTCCAGTCTAATCTAAATATTAATGATTTCTAATATCTAAAATGTAAGTAACAATATTAAAACAATCTAAAAAATATATCATTACTAATATTTTCAATTAAATAAATTTTTTCAAATCTCATAAAATAAATTTTTTTTCTTTTATTTTGTGACTGTTCTTCTTCATTTATTTGATATTAATTCTCTCTATTTCAACTGTTACAAGCCTATAACTGAGAGATCTTTTTTAGCTGTGGATATTGTGAAGAATAACTCAGAAACAAAATAAAAGATAAAATTCTTGCTAATTGTATTTTACTTATATTGAAAAGAAAATTGCTAAAAATTTTGATACAGATTCTATTATCGATGAATTTTATTATACGAAGAATCGATCACTTCGTTAGTAAAAAGTACACATATATTTTTTGTACTTTAAAATATAGTTGAGAAGATTAAGAGAGAATTGGAAAGAAACTATAGTTAATCTTATTGAATTTTTTTAGAAGAACGAGAGATTGTTATCAAACTTATACAGCAACATGTATTTATACATGCATGAGGTTTGGATATAAATCAGTAGGTTAACTAACTTTTAGAACTTTCAGGAACAAACTTTTCTAATCTATTTTCTTGAATATTTTTTTGATTCAACTTATTTACTCTATTATTATTTTCTCTATTAGACTCATAATTAAGCATGCCAAAAACTCCATTACAATTATCAATAAAAATTTTGTTTTTACAATAACTATGAGAAAAGTAATTATAACCTTTTAACAATTTGTGGGTGATATTAGGTCAGAAACGGATTTACATGATGGCAGAAGCGAAGCTAGGTTGAAGTTTAGGGAAGGGCCAAAAATTAATTTTGTAATAGAAAAAGAATAAAATAAAATTTTTAAAGGAGGCTAAAGTAAAATTTATACATAATTTATAAAAAAAATTTAAAATTTGGGGGCGGGGGAGGGGGCATTGCCCCCCTTTTGCTATATGTGGCTCCGTCCCTACATGGTGGTTTGTGGGGGCAAGTACCCCATTGAATTTTATAAAATTCTCAAATAGTATTTAGTATTAAATTTTAGTTGTTCCCACTATATAAATAATTTGACCCCACTTTTCACAATTCAATGTTATTGAAAGATATTTAATTAAATTTAATTTTATAAATATATAAAATTTGATTTTAACTATTTAATAAAAAATTAATTAAATAAATAATAATAAAAGAATGAAAAGTCAAAATAACCAACCCTAATCCTAATTATTTCCAAAACTAATTTTTGTGCGACTATCTTTCTTTATTTTCTTCCAGTTTTCTATTTTTTATTTTCTCTATTTTATTTTTTAATTTTTTATTTAATTAAAAGTTTATTTTTATCTTTTTGTAATTTTTATTTTATTTAAGTATATTACAATTGTTTTGTATTTATACTATTGTGTAATATTTTTATTGTTTTTATTAATAGTTATTCTACAATAAAATTTTATTAGTATCTTTGGTTTGTTGAGTCTTTTATATTCATATTATATTTTTTTGTGAAATTATAAAAATTAGGGTATATTATTTTTTGGTCCTAATATTTGTGTTTTTTTTAATATTTTTAACATTTAATTTTCTCCCTAACATTTTTTATTCATTCAATTTTGTTCTTAACATTTTTAATTTGTATCAAAACTATCCCTACAAGCTTTTAATTTATTCTTAATATTTTATATAAGTTAATGTTTAGGAGTAATTTCGACACAAATCAAAAAATATTAGGGACAAAATTAAATACAACTAAACGTTAAGTGTATTTTTAAAAACATTGCAAATATCAAGAACAAAACGTAGACTTTACCTTAAAAATTGTCTTTATTATGTATGATTTGCCTCTACTAACAAAATTTTATGGATCCGTCAGGTAGTATGGAAGATGTTTCTTTATACTGGATTAAGTAGGAAGATTGAGAGAAGAGAGAGTATATATTTTTTACAAATCATATGGTTTACATACATAATAAAGAATGAAGCGATTTTTTGAGGAGAAAAGGGTATGTTTTAGTGAATTTTTTACTAAAAGTAAATTGTTTCATCATCTATGGGATTTAGAAGGGATGAAGACAAGAAAAAAATGGGAAAAGGACAAATAGGTCCCTGACTTTTTAAGTTTTTGACAAATACATCCTTGACAAAATTTAAATACAAAAAAGTCCCTGACTTTAACAAACGGAGGACAATTTAGTCCTTCCGTCTATTTTCTTCTCACATATCAAACGAAACTGGCTGATGTGGCTGTAACGGTGTCCAGGTGTCCATTACGGTGCCACGCTAGAAGGAAAAAAAGTTCGAAGGACAAATAGGTCCTTACTGATCAAAACGACGTCATTTTAGTAAGGTAACCCATTCTTAATAAAAATCCTTTACCAACATGGAAATTACCATATACTACCCTAATCCCTTCATCAAGCCAAAGCTTCCTTCCCTCTGGCTCGAAACTGAAGTGTCATCGAAGAAGGTGGAGTAGGAGAGACTTAGTTCGTATGCTGAGAAAATTCAATCATCAATCAAGGTAAGCAAGTCCACAACGTTCATGATGACATTCGCATTAGGGTTCCATTTAGTGTATGGTGTGATGCATGCAAATGCATTCTGCTATGGTTGCTTTCTCTTTCAATCTATTTGAAAAAAGTTATTTTGTATTCATTTGAAAGATTCTGAGGGTTCTATGCATTGTGGGTTGATTTTGTTTTTGTTTGAAAATTACAGATGACTGATAGATATGTAATTCTTGTTTTTCACCATGGAAGAAAGTTTGTAAGGAATGGTGATGGGGGACTTGTTTATGTAAATGAAAAAGTAGAAAAATTTCCAAAGATGGACATAGATTTTATAAACTTTGGTGATTTGGTGAAGTTGTATGAGGGTTTAGGATATCCTGGCTACAAGACAATATACTGGTTTGATAGTACAGCCAGTGATATAGAATCTGGGTTTCATCGTTTAACAGGGGATAATGGGATTTGTGAATTGTGTGACAATTTGATTAGGAATGAAGAAAAAGATGAGTTCCATGTTTACTTTGATCATGTTGTCAATGAACCTGAGTATGTAGAAGAAGCAGGAGACGGGAATGCAGGAACTGGAATGTTGAGTTCATAGAACTAGATGACATCTGTGATAATCTGAATGACATCCTCCTCTGATGATGGCTACGAGAGTATGGAGGATGAACCTTACAAACCTCCACCTCCGGGGTATAATGATGATAGTGATGATGAGAATAGCAGTGGAGAAGAGAAACGTACCAAAAAAAGAGAAGTATGACTTACAAGGGAAAAAAAGTGGTTGTACCAAAGAGGAAAATGAAAGAGAACAAGAAGAAGAATCCACTAAAGAGGCGGGATACACCAAGGAAGAATAGATCAAATATTGGTGGAAAAAGACCCAATCTACAACCAGGTGTTGGGCCCAGTGTAGACCAAAGAGTTAGGCCTTCATTGAAAATTGGTGGGCCTAGTAATGGGCCTGACCAACACTCAAGATGCACTAATTCAGAGTATGACTATGAATACCATTCAGAGGATTTGCATACCCCTGTTTCCTCTGATGAAGAAGCTGAGAAGCAACACTGGCCCGAGTTTCATGATGAGTATGGATTTGGAAAAGGCCACTTTGAAGTAGGCACCAAGTTTGTAACTCTTGATGATTTTAAAGAAGTGGTGAAGGACTTCTTCATATCTGAGGGTAGGCAGCTTCAGTGGATTAAAAATGATAAAAAAAAAGGGTTCGGGTGGGCTGCAAAGGAGAAGAATGTCTATGGGTTGTACATGTATCCTACAATAATTCTCTTAGGTGCTTCCAGGTTAAAACTTTTAAATATGAGCATACATGTGTAAGGGACATGGGGAGTAATGCTGCTGACCAACACTGGCTGAGCAACAAAATTGAAAAAAGGCTAGCTATCCATCTTCAGATGACTAGGAAGGAGGCTAGTGATTTTCTGAAAGATGAGTTTGGGATACATCCTAATGATAAGATGGTTTACAGGGCACTAAAGGAGGTAAGAGACAGAATTGTCGGAAGCGAGACTAAGCAATATGGAAAGCTGAGGGATTATTTATTCGAACTCTTACGCAGCAACCCTGGGTCTACTGCACTCTTAGAAGTGATACCAATTCCACAATCCCCACCAGTGTTTGATAAGATATATATATATGCCTGATGCATGAAAAAAAAGGCTTCAAGAGTGGCTGTAGACCTCTAATATGTTTGGATGGATGCTTTCTTAAGGGGTACTTTGGTGGACAGTTACTTTCAGCGATTACCCAAGATGCCAATAATCATTTCTATACCATTGCTTATGCTGTTGTCGGATCAGAAACAAAGGAGTCATGGAAATGGTTTTTAACTCTCTTACAAGAAGATCTTGGAAATGCAAGTGTGCATGGATGGAACTTTATGTCGGATCAACAAAAAGTTAGTAATATATTTGTTTATCCTTATGTTCTGAAATCTAGTTCATTATGTTTCTATTATGAGGCTTTTGGTTTATAAAATTATGCAGAAATTAAGTGTTGTTCTGTTTCTAATTTTTTTTTTTACTAAAATGCAATCTCTAAGTTTTATCACATTAGTTAACATTAGTTAGCATTAGTTAGCATTAGTTAACATTAGCCAAGGTTAGTTAGCATTAGTCAACATTAGTTAGCAACATTAGTTAGCATTAGTTAACATTAGCCAAGGTTAGTTAGCATTAGTCAACATTAGTTAGCATTTATTTATTAACATTAGTTTATTTATGCATTTGATTTAATTTTTCAAAAATTTATAAACTTGAGTTAGTGAGACTTACACCAGACATTTAGCTACAACTAATTAAATAGTTAGTGCTGATCTTTAATTTGGATTGAGGAGCTCTCTTCATATGGCAGTGCCATGTTCGTTCTATCAAATAAGCCTTTGGATGAATGTTTATTATATTAGACCTGTACGTATGTGAATTGCTTTTGCTAATGTGTTAGATGGTTTTTAAATCATTGAACAAGCTTTTACTCTCATTAGCCAAGGCAGGGGCTGCTGTCATTAATTTTTCGCTTGCTGATATACCCTTGTACACTATCATTTGAAGTTGGTGTATTTTATTCTTCAACATTATGTGGACTACATCACACTTTTTAATGCTTTTTTGTTTATTTTGAGATGATATTCTTCTACTTTCAGGGACTTCTTGAAGCAATGAAAGAGGTGATGCCCGAGACACCACATCGTAATTGTGTGATGCATATGTGGAAAAACTTCATCAACCAATTTAAGGATCTGCAAGTCAGAGATGTGGTTTGGGAGTGTGCAAGTTGTTCAACCCCTCCTGAGTTTGTAGAGACTATGGAAAAGTTTAAGAAAATTAATGAAGAGGCATGGGAGTATCTTACAAGATTTGATCCTCGGGTGTGGTGAAGGCTTACCTTAACCATGGCCCCAAGGTTGATTCTTTGACAAATAATATGTGTGAATCCTGGAATGCCAAAATAGAAAAGTACAGAGTGAAGCCCATTCTTACAATGTGTGAAGAGTTGCGCTGTTATGTCATGAGGAGAATGACGAAGCATATCAGTCTACTGTCAGATTATCCTAGAAAGCTTGCTCCTGTACAGCAAAAAAGACTTGGCCGATTGATTAAGCCCAGCAACAGATGGAATGCAGTATGGACAGGTGACAACGAGAGGAAGCAGTTTGAAGTGAGTCGCAAGACATCAAGAGTTGATGTTGATTTGATGAAGCATACTTGTTCATGCAACATGTGGCAACTAACAGGTTGACTTACTTACTCTTTGATTAAAAATTTGTTTTGCTGAGTAATGTATTCTAGATTGATTATGTGATTTTGGAATTATAGGAATGCCTTGTGTTCATGTGATTACTGCTATTAGGAAGAAACATGACAAGCCAGAAGATTATGTGCACAAATGGCTTTGTATGGAGTCCATCTATCTGACTTATGCACACTCAATCCAACCAGTTCCCAGTGAAGAATATTGGCATAGAACATGTTATATCAAGCCAAATCCTCCACCCATCAAGAGGCCCATTGGTAGGCCAAAGGTGCATAAAAGAAAGAAGGATCCAATAGAGGATTTGATCCAAGGGGACAAGGTAAGAAAAACATTTCGCATAACATGTAGCAAGTGCGGCGAGAAGAGTCACAACTACAAGACGTGCAAGGGAGCACCATCTAATCCTAATTGGAAGCCTAAAACAAGGAAACCAAAGCACCAAAACTCAAGTAGTCAAGCACTAGTGGAACTTCCATTATCCCAATCTGTTCCAGAGCCTGAGGTAAAAAAGCACATGAGGATTTAGTTGTCCTTGTTATGAATGATGAAGGATTTATGTGTTTTCAATACAAAATTTAAAGGATTTATGTGTCTTCATTATAAAAGATAAAGGATTTATGTGTCTTTATTATAAATATTGTAGGTTGGCCAGAATACACAACAGGCAGCTCCAGCTGAACAAGCACAGGACACTCCAGCACATGCAACACCATTCAGCCAAGCACCAATCAAGACAACAAAACATACTCATTCTAAAACACCAGCTAAATTTAGGCTAAAGCAACCAATCAAAAGGCCACCTGCACCAACTGCAACTCAGACTCAAGTTGCTCCACCAACTTCAATAAGTGTGAGAACAACATCAAGTGGAGGAGTATCAAAGGAGACACTGGCAGCAACAAGTTCTGCCACAACAGGACTATTTAAGTTTATACCAAATCCAGGCTTCAAGAACCAGACAAAGTGACGTGCTTGTTCCTGACTTATTTTGGAAACAAAAATTAGTTTTTTTGCTGCAATAGTTGGTTGTAATCCATATTGGCAAACTTTCTTTTAGCCAATTTAGTTGCTTATGAATTAGTATTTTGGAATCCGAGGGCTGATATACCTGTTACAGTTACTTATCCTAGATGTTATTATGTTGTGGTATGACAATATCCCTATATTATGGTTTAGGTTGAATGAATGAATTATTGTTGATTGAATGAATTATATATGGCTTGTTTCTGGCTTAGGTTCATCTCTTGAAAGTAAACATGTATGTTACACGCATTCTATATCTATTTCAAGCCAACAAGATATGGATAATTAAAATCTTCTTTCTTTCATTTATATTAGCTAAAATAGTTAACAGATATAATTCATTACAATCCACATTTTTTTCATACCCTAAATAAACAAAGACCAACAACTACAACAATCAAGCTTAGAACTATGACCCAGAAGTTACTGCTTTTCTTGTTCTCTAGGTAATTTATCCTTTGCTCTAGATCAGCCATTCTGTTCTCCAATTCTATCTTCCCAAAATGTTCTTCAACATTTAAGCTCTGATTGTCACCCAATTTCTTTGTTGGCTCCATGCACCCAATTCTTCCAATATGGTCATCAACCCACACAAAGAATTTACAATATGGTTGTTTCACCTAAATCAATTCAGAAAGTATGAAAATATGTTGGTAAAAAAAACTCTCAACTTCATCCATATACATGAAAAATCGTGAGCTTACCTTAAAGAATGGGCATCCGAAGAATAGTCTGTTTGGGTTGGTATTTGTCTTCGACATGTAAAATATCACATACATCCCGCAGAAGCATTTTGGATCGATACAATCTTTCTCATCCCCAGCTTGAACTGAACAAGGAGCTGCATTTACAATCGAGCCTTCCTGTCATCTGCCAACACCTCCGCGTTGTCTCTTGATTGATGAGCTTCCATCACTGGCCATCAATTTAAGCAACACCACCATGAACAAATCTGAACAGCTGCTGCGTATGTTACTTGAGAAAACCCAGTTTAAATCTCATTAGGGTTACCTTATGAAAACGACGTCGTTTTGATCAGTAAGGACCTATTTGTCCTTCGAACATTTTTTCCTTCCAGCGTGGCACCGTAACGGACACCTGGACACCGTTACAGCCACGTCAGCCAGTTCCATTTGATGTGTGAGAGGCAAATAGACGGAAGAACTAAATTTTCCTCCGTTTGTTAAAGTCAGGGACTTTTTTGTATTTAAATTTTGTCAGAGATGTATTTGTCAAAAAATTAAAAAGTCAGGGACATATTTGTCTTTTTCCCAAAAAAAATTAGTCTAAATTTATTGTATTCTAATTTGCAATTCAGTCTTAATTTTTGACGAATACAAATTAAAAAATTCGTTATATGCATACATGTTTTTTTAGAAAATTATTATGAAATGTTTAAATTAAATTTCTGATTTATAATATTATTTAATTGATATATATCATTAATAATTTGTTTTACAATTTTTTTAGATAAATATATTAGTTTAACCGTTAGTTTTTATGTATCATCTATTTAAAGATAAATTAAATTGTCTCATACAATATTAATTGGTTAACATTTAGTACTAATTATACTATAGTACTTTTATTTTAATGAACAAACTTTTTATTCATAAAATTTTTCATTTTATTAGGCCACATTTTATTTTACATGATTCTTGACTCTATTATTTAACAACAAATAAATTAATCATTTTTAAATTTTATTTTAAATCTTAGTTTACAATCTTAATTCTATTTTACTTTGTAATTTTTATTTAATTTATTTTTAATCAAATTTGATTTATTTATTTACTCTAAAATATTGTTATTATATTTTTAAAAATTTTATATGCAGTTAATTTTTGTGATAGGATTATGACACTAATGTTTAAAAATAAAAATATAACAGAAAAGGAGTTCTAATAAAATATCCAATATCAAGAATCAAATTGTAATTATAATCAAAACTTTGTTGTTTCTATTATATTCTTTTTTTGTATAAATAACAATTAAAAACTGTAAAAGTGTAATTTAAATTTTTTAAATGAGTAACTAAATCTAATATTTTAACTGAAACTAAAAGTTTGTTTCTAATAGATTTTTATGAAGAGAATGAATCTTTTTATCGAAGACTCATAAAAAATGGGTCTAGACCTCTTGCGAAAATGATTTGGAAGATTCGAAACCAAAAATAGTGGTATTTGTTAGTAACAACATAATGGATGAGGTCAATCAATATAGATTGATCCGAAATCTGATTCAAATCCAATATAACACCTATAGGTACATAAGAAATGTATTGAATCGATTCATTAAAAAAAGTTTTATAAACTATTTTTGCACTTTTTTTAAAATACAACCAAATCACAACATTTATAAGGTGGAACCGTACAGATATATTATGTTTATTTTTAAAAAAATAATTATTGATTGATTTTATGTAGGTTGTAAATTAAGACATTGTAACATTTGATTGTTTTATTATAATTATTTTGAGATTTTTCTATCAATACTTAATTTATTATTTTTTTAAATTTAAAATAACAAATCATATTACTTCTTTATTTATGTGTAAAATTATTTTTATTTTAGGTTCTTTACATATTTAAATTACAACTTTATTATTATGTTTATACTTTACATATGTTTGAGGATAATAATCTATTTTTTATTGGTGACATAATATAATGCACTTATGAATAAATAAGTTCAATTTTAAAAATCTATTTTTTATTGGTGACATAATATAATGCACTTATGAATAAATAAGTTCAATTTTAAAAAGTAATTTTTGATTACTTACTTGTATTTCATCTCTTTAATTTTCTTCAATATTATTTATTTATTTATTCAAAAATTCTGTTAAAAAACTATCAATTTAGTATCCAAATTATTTTCTAATTTTGTCTTTACATATGTTTTTACTTTTTAAATTACAACCATTATATTTTTGCTCAACTTTATCCTATTCAAGAGGAATAACCCAACAAATATCTAAATTTTTCTTCCTCGTTCTTTTTATTATTTCAACTCTTAAAATTTACCATTATTTTTTTCTCTTTTTTGTTCTTCCATAATCACTTATTTACTATCCTCATGTTTATACTTCTCTTTACATAATATTTTATGTACATATTGATTCACATAAGATTTTTTTAATTTTTTTAGTTATTTTTAAAGTGTTATTCACTTTTAAGTGTAACTAAAATTAATAATTTAATATAATTTGATAAATTATTTTGCTTTATTCATTATAAAATTATGATATTATCGTTATTATTTATCCATTCAATTAACTATAAAAATACGAAAAATTTTTATTTTTCTGAAACTTTAGAAAATATGGATGCAATGACCTTTAAGTTATATGGCTTAAGATTTAAAGATGATTTTTTAAATGAATATTGATTAGAAATAAAAAAAATATTGTAAAAATATTGCATAAGTAATAAAAAATAAGTGGATAATATATATGCTAATTTAGATAACTAAAATAAAATAAAATTAGTAATAAAAAAAGATATAAAATTTCATATTTTATTTTGTGGTACAAAAATAATATATAATAATATAATAAACTGTAATGTTCTGATATAAAAAAAATATGTAACTTTTAAGATTAAAAAATATAATATTTTATGCATTAAAAATTTAAAAAATACTTATTATAGAGGAAGTTAAAAATATTCTGACGTAAAAAAATTATTTAATAAAATTAAGAGAAAAAAAGAGAGTTAAAATTTTTTAACTACTAAAAAAGAATCACCACCATCAACCTATTAAATTTGAGTAATATCAGGTGAGAATTAAGAAATAAACCAGAACGATAAATTCAAAAGTTTTTTATATCTTTTTATATAGTGTTTTATTTTAAATAATTAATTTTTTATGGATAGTATTTAAATAACAGACAAAATAGTAAGAAGATTCATATTAATTATGGAAACTAATATCAATTTTATAGTGTGATCGCATTATTTCAAAACATACAATATGAAACAATAAAATATAGTTTAATTAATGTGCACAATAAAGCAAACGCAAAAGTTATATAATAGTATATCACTCTAATCTGTACAGCAGAGTGTCCCATATAATAGTAGTCAAATATAGAAAGTAATGACAATTTTCTGTTCTAAGGTACTATATTAAATTGTAATTTAAATTTATAATTATTAGTTAAAAACTTACAATAATAGACTATTTTTATGATATTAGTTAAAAATAATATATTTTGATATTATTTTTTAGGGTTACTAATATTAAATTTTGATAATTTGAACAAAAAATTTTAATGTTTTATGTCTTAAATTTTTTCTTAATAGAACAATAAAATTACTTAACACATACATTAAAAAAAACTATTATTTTAATACATCTAGATATTCAAAAGACACAAAAACGAATTCTTTTAATAACACTTTAACAACTCATAAACATTAACCGAATAAATGATTATAGATCAAAGTGATAAACAAGATATAAAATTGTGATAATGGTACTTGGTGATAATTAAAGAGAAAGTGATAAGGAAATAAGAAAATAAAAAAGAAAAATAAGGCAATATAACAATTATGCCTGAAACAATGACAGACATGTATATAGAGAATAATAGTAAAAAAAATAAGAGTGTGTGATACAATAAAAAAATATAATAAAAATATAAATTAATAATTTTAAAAAAATAATAAAATTAAAAATAATTTAATAAATTGAATATAAAATTTATAATTATGTATAAAGATAAAGAATATTTTAAATATAATGGTTGATCTTTGTTTCAAATTAAATACTATTAAAAAGTAAATAAATAAATTTATATAATATTTATAAATAATTACTTTATAAATAAATGTTTATCTTAATTTTATTATACATAATAATAATAATATAATAAATTTGTTTAATATTTAATTTAATTTAAATTTATAAATTCTATACGTTTTAAAATTTAAATAATTTAACAAATGTTTATGTTTATTTTTAAATATTTTTTTATTTTTAGTTATTTTAAAGGTAAGTGCCTGTTGAACCTCTAGTAAATATAAATGCATTTTAATCTCTTTAAATTTTACTATTGTAATGAATTGAAACAAATGATAATTGAGACATTCTTTGGTTATCATAACAAGGTCAAACAATGATAAATAATAGTACAAACAGAGAGGGAGAGATTTTGTGGGAGAATAAATAACTGCACCGAATGAGAAAAATGGGAGAGAAAAAATGTATGTTAAGAAATCATATTTTATCCTTCAATATTTTTCTCTTATATTTTTTTATTTTACTTATAAAATATATAATAAAGGATTATGCTTTATTTTTTTAAGTGAATAAAATAATTAAGAAGATCTGATTCTATTTTATAGTACATGGAGTGTGTTAATCAATATTAGAATAAATGTCCAAAATGGTCCCTAAATTTTAAATCGGTATTCAATTTAGTCCTTAATTTTTATAAATGACTAACTAAATCCCTTAAATTCAGAAACGTGAGTCTCTATTAGTCCCTCACAGAAGTGTCATCTAAACGTTGCTGATGTGGAACGTTAACTGCCATGTGGGTATTCCAGCTGTTGCTGATATGTGCCAAGGTTGAATTTGATTCAAATTGGTATCTGGAATTGTCTAATATTACCCAAATTAGTCCATTTCAATTATAAAACCCTAATTGTCTTCCCTTCTTCAAACTGTATGCTATGTTCTTCTGTTCTTCGACTCTCCTTCTCTTCTTCGACCTCTCTTCTTCGCCCTAAAACCCAAATTGATTTCTTGTCTGTGTGAGTGATGATGGGTGGTGGCAAGAGAAGTCAAAGTAGCTCAAGTAGGAACAACTCTGCAGGCAGACCTTATGGAAATAAAGGAATGCACAATAGGGGAGGTAAGAACGCTGTTTTTTATAATTGCGGACTTCGAACAGTGATGAAGTACTCAACAACGGCAGAAAATTCTGGTAGACCATTTTATGGTTGTCTGAACTATGAGGTAAGATTATGGCTGTGAAGAAAATGTTAAGATAGTTTGAGTTTGAGTTTGGATTTACCTGCTCTTTTTACTTTGCAATATGAAATTTATTGTAATTTTTTTTGCTGGGCTGATGGATGTGAAGAACAAGTTTGTGCAACACCCATTTCACTAGAAGTTTTGCATGAGTTAAGTTGGAGGATGATAAGTTTGGAGAGTGATGTTAAGACCATGAACATAATGACAATGGTGCTGCTGGCTTTTGTAGTTACTTTTGGTGTGTGTATAGGTTTTAGTTTGTTGGGTTTATATTCAACAAATGATGATTATGTTATGAAATTTTAAATTTCTTAAGTGGTATGTAATGTCTTGATGAAGATGGAATGAAATGAAATGAAACACTAATTTGACATGAGCTTAACTTTTGATGCTACATTTATTCTGCTAAAATTGTGTTCAACTAAACCAGAAAGAGATAAATCATAACATGAACTAAACCAAAAACTTCATTAATTTAACATAACTGATTTTGAAACATGGAACAAGTATTTTTTGTGCTAAAGCACATTGTGCATAACATACTATCACAACCCAAAACATCATAGGCCATAACAACATTCAAAGGCCATGGATACAGGTTTCGAAGGTTACATTACAAAAAGACAGGATTGTTTAACCATAGCATTCAACTACAACAACATGAACTCAAAAAGCCACTACACTTTGTGCTAGTTAGACATTTTTCTTGGTAGGTTGAATCTTGGAGTTGGAACAAATTTCAAGAAGGAGGCCAATTTTTCAGAGGTTGCTACACTAGCTCCTTGAATAGCCTCTCTTGAAATCTCAATTGGATGTGGAGCAGCCGCAGCAATAGCAGCAGTGGATGAAGTTGTCCTCTTGACAGGAAGTTTGTCTATGCGTCTCTCACTTTTAGTTCTCAGATGCCCTTTCTTGGCATTCTTTGTAGTCTTTGCAGCCTATGATATCAATAACAACAATAAAAGTGTCATTATATGGATGATAACACTATCAAGAATCATATTAGCTGACCAAAAACATATCCTCTCAAGTTAACAAGAAAATGGATTTGTTTGTTTCTAGATTTATTAACTCAAACTCTAATTTTGATTAATGTTTTTAATACTATTATTACCTGAGTTGCAGGTTTTTGTTCAGCTCCTAGACCCCCTTCAGCAACAACTTCTGTTTGAGTATCAATTTGTCCTCCTTCAGCACCAACCTCACATTCTTCAGTAACAACCTCACCTTTGTTACCTTTAGAACCAATGTCACCCTTATTTGTAGCATCTTCAACAGCCTTTGCAGCAGCTGCTAGCTCATCAGCCTTTTGTTTCTTTGCTATTCTACAACTTTTTGTTGTGTGACCAACATCTCCACATGTTTCGCAGGTGAATTTGCCATATTTTCTCTTTAATTTTGTTGCAGTGCGCTCTTGCCTCCCCCGAACAGGTGCCTCATGTGCATCTCCACATCTGAAGTTTACAGCACAATGCACAAAACAGACAGGATTAATCATTTTGTCGCAAAACAACCATATTGCAAAGAACTAAAAATCAACTATATTTGTAATAAGAATGCATATATTTACTTCCTATTTTTGGTCCCGGGTCATTCCTCGACAATTTTGATATTAGGAATCTACGCTCTCTAACTTAGCTACGGGAGTCGCATAAATTTTTGGTACTTTTGAAGTTCAACATTTCTGTGGTAAATCATTGTAACTCATGCCTTTATTCTTTTGCACACAGACTATGGACGCGTTGAAGAGTGACGAGTATCTGCAACTGTTTCGTCTTCCACTAGATGGAGTATGTGATTTTCAGTCTTTTGAAGTTAGTTGTTCTAATTTCTAAGGTTTTGCTTATTGGTTTACTGATTACTGATATAGGATACAATTGAATTGAGTTGAATAGTATTCTATTTTTGTTCAATTCACTTTCACTTTATTGTTAAATAAACGAATGAAAAATCATGGAGCAAAGTACGCCAGGCAAGAGGTGCTAAGAATGGTTGGATTTGACTCTTAAAGTAACAAGTTTTAGATTTAACAAAATACAAATACATTCATGGATACAAGCAACTAAATTTCATAGACAAGCAGAGTAGTATATAGTTTTATATTTAAGATGCAAATACATGTATAAATACATTTGAATCTAATGACGTTAATTTATTTATTTATTTATCAATGGTTCAAATGCTACAATTTAGTAGTGAAAAGAGAAAAGGAGTAGTTACAATAGATAAGGAACAACAAGTTAGAAGGGTAGGAGTCAGTTATGAACTTATGACAGTTCTAACAAATTTTTTATTACTCTATTTTTGGCAAACAGTGTACACACACTTTTCAGTTTACAATTTTCACTGAATTTCTCATTCACTCTTCTGTTATCCCTCCTTCTTTTTTCATCAAGAATTCTCATTCGAAAGTTCCATAACAAAGTGCATTTCACAAATTAAATAAAGAATCCTAATAATTAATGGAGAAATAGAATCCAAAACCAACTATAACTTAAACCAGATTATGATTTATGTGGTTACAAGTTTCATTTTAGAAACCCTAAACCCTAACATTTGCGCCATCAACAACCATAACATTCTAAACAACTCCCTTACATATACAACAACGCATTCACACATAAGTATCAAGAACCCTCAATGAAAAACAAAAAATAGAAGAGAATGATCAACTTGAACTGTTACCTCTCACCGTCGGCAATGTACGAAGGTGATGCTTCGTCGATAACTCCTTCACTGACCGGAGAGAACAGATTCTAAGGATGATCCTCGGCGAGCAAATGTGAATGAAAAGTATGGGAGAATGAACGGACAGAGAAGAAGAGAAAGCTTTTCTAAAATTTTGGTAGGAAACGTTGAAGTGGAAGGGGGAACCAACAAGAATTGTTTATTCAAAGGGGAAAAAGATGTTATTTGAAACGACGTCGTTTTACACATTTTGGGCATCCACTCCTTCAACGGCGTCGTTTAATGGAATGCCCACATAGCAGTTAACGTTCCACATCAGCAACGTTTAGACGGCACTTCTGCAAGGGACTAACGAAGACGCACATTTCTGAATTTAAGAGATTTAGTTGGTCATTTATAAAAACCAAAGATTAAATTAAATACCAATTTAAAATTCAGGAACCATTTTAGGCATTTACTCATCAATATTATCACATGCTCAAATACAGAGTCTAAATGCTAATCAATTTAACCACAGATTCACGTGCTCTAATGGAGCGATTCACGTGCTCTAATGAAAACAACGTGCAAATAATAAAGTACTTTTATTGTAACATTTAAGATAGAAAGACAATTTCAACAACAGCTCCCAAAACTACCTACAACTTTTATCTTTTTCTTTTTTCTTTGTATTTTTCTTTTTAGAAAGTAAAGTTCTATTCAATAACAAGACAATTTATATTTACAAATTAACGAGAATTTTAAAAAAGTTAAGATCTAATAGAAAATAACTTGTATTTAACACATTGAACAGAAGTTAGAAGCGAGTAGATTTCTTTTCCGAAAATTATTATCAAGAGTAAATATATAAAATAATAATTTTTCTTTGCGAATTTCGGATCAAACATTATAATTAGTTAATTTCTAACATTTTTATTATTTTAAAAATTTTTAAAAAGTATTCTAGTTAAACAGATTAATTTCTTCTTTGTTTTCAATCAAATGCATGTTCAATAAATAAATTTCTAACAAATTTTATTATAAAATAATTAAAGAATAAAGTAGATTTGTTGTTCCTGAAGTTGGACAAAATTTCAAAAATACTCATAAATTTTATTTTATTTCAATTTTGTTTCTAAAGTTTTCGATTTGCATCAAATATATTTTTGACGACTAATTTTTCAAAAAATTTAAGATCAATTCAACAATAATTTTATAAAAATAACATTCAATACAAGCAAATTAAGCATAATTTTCATGCATTATTATTAGATTAATCTTATAAATTTTTTAAAAATTTAGGCGTCGATGGTATATTTGATGCAAATCGAAAATTTTTGAAACAAATTTAAAACAAAATAAAACTTAGGAATATTTTTAAAACTTTTACCAAACTTCAGATAAAATGTATACTTTATCCATAATTTTAAATTAACAAAGATATAATTAAAGGGCACATTAATCCTTTAACAAAATTACAGAAAACTAAAAAACTAATTTGACCAACGAAAGTAATTATCTCGAGGATTTTTAGAGTAAAATTTGTTGGAAAACAAAATTCTTTAGAACCAATTTGAATGTTTTCTCTTAACATCAATGTCTAAAAGTTTCTTTCAAATCAGAGACCATCACAAATTCACAAGATGTGTTGCCAGTTGAAGAAAACACATTTGAAGAACCTTCCTAATAAAACCAGCCATAAAAGAGGTGGTAACATAACACCACAATAGAAGACTAACCATCCACAAAGGCGAATCTGAAACACAAATTAAGGAAAAAGCAATAAAATAAAGAGTAAAGTATCGTCCCCAACGTTTGGGGTAAGTCCTATTTACGTCCCTAACGTTTAAATCGTCTTATTTGTATCCCTAATGTTTATAAAAGTGATTCAATGTTATCCTATTATCAATTATATTAACAAATCGGATTATATTTTTCAATTATTCTCACTTGAATGTATTTATTCTCAATTAAGTCTCACTTGGATGTGTTCAATTTTAATATTATACCCACTATTTGTGTTTAGATTCAATTATATTCATAGAAAAGTCAATTATGTAAATGTTGTAGGAATTAGTTTCAACTTTTGATGAGCCATCGATTCTATTCCAGACATTTGTATTCTAACTTCAAAAAGAGATTTTTAAAACTCAAACTAAAGCGTTCATGATGTGTAATTGACGACAGGATAACATTAAATCACTTTTACAAACGTTAGCGATACAAATAGGACGATTTAAACGTTAGGAACACAAATAGAATTTACTCCAAACGTTGAGGACAAAAACGATATTTACTCTAAAATAAAATTAAAAACATGGTGA
This sequence comes from Arachis hypogaea, assembly GCF_003086295.3. Classification (NCBI taxonomy): domain Eukaryota; kingdom Viridiplantae; phylum Streptophyta; class Magnoliopsida; order Fabales; family Fabaceae; genus Arachis; species Arachis hypogaea. Next base: position 60,959,244 of record NC_092037.1, read on the forward strand.
AACTTAAAAAGAGGAGCATTTGAGGGGGAGAAAGGAGAGACTAAGAGAGTAGGAAAGGGAAAGGGAAAGAGAAATAAAGGTCCTCGAGGAAAAAAAGAGCGTTTGCTCTATACCACCACTGTTTGCAAACTTAGATTAAGAGAGATGGAGAATATCTGGAAGCCCCTATAGCACTATGTTCCAACCATTCAAGAATCGAAATAAGTTGTAACGTTAATGTAAGCTTGACAGTACTAGTTGCAATTAGCAAAGCATGACGTTTTCTTCGGCCTCTAGAGTCTACTAAGTAATATCATCAGCCCGTTTCCAAATTTTACTCTTTCTTTGCAGAAATATCAGCAGACGGACCAACTCAAAGATCGCGAGATATCAAATTTTTAAAAACATTAGCTGAAAGCAAACAGCTTTATGGTCTTCTCAGTTTCAACACCAATATTAATATATTAATATTACTGTTTCTCTCAAAGTCTATTTCACCATTTGGAGTATCAAATTAGGACGTTAAACCCAAAAATTGTTGAGTAAATAACAAGCATCCATAACAAGTAACTAGATTGCCACTTGCTTAAGTTTATAAAAAATTAAATATCGGGCTGACTGACTTGTCCAGTGTGATGTATGATTATGATTATTCCAAACAACATATAAGCTTCTGGAACTGGAAGCAATCAACTTGTTTAGAAATTTGTAATTAATGAGATTAGAAGATAGACGAACCGTCACACTAAAACTCATTGACCAATAACGCCGCCAATTTAATACGCTGGAAAGCCACCACACAATAGAGAGAAATTCAGACGAGCTTCAAAACCTTACCAACATGGTTTGTGAAACAAGTTCCTCAACAACCATACAGATTCAGAAACCTCAAAGGTATGCTCCCTGCTGAGTGCTGAAGTAGTAGGACAGAACATGTTCAGAATTCTGGAAAGAAAAAATAATAATAATAATAATATAGACAGAGAGAACGCTATACACAAAATGAGCAAATGATAAATAAAATACAAAAATATAGGTATAAAAAGGAACTAAGCAAACTAAAGGAGAAGGAATTATTCCATACATCGCTATCTGATATATATCAATATCTATAAAGTAACAAAATCCAAATTAAACTTTAATCAATTGTGATACAACACCAACAAGAGAGGCTAGTTTTGCCTGTAAGCAATGTAATTAGCCAAAGAAACCAAAGGAGCAGCCTTATCAGGATCAAAGGCAGCAAGTTGAGCCTGAGCATCCTTATTCAACTCGTCGGCGAACTCTCTAGATTTTTCCAGGCCCAATAATTTAGGGTATGTGACCTTATCAGCGACCAAATCCTTCCCTGCAGTCTTTCCAAGCTCCTCTGAGGACTTTGTGACATCAAGAATGTCATCCACGACCTGAAACAAAAGCCCTATACACCTGGCGAACTTTCTCAGCCTCTCTACCTCATCATCAGAACCGCCGCCAAGAATTGCTCCAAGAACAACCGCGCCTTCAAGCAAGGCCGCCGTCTTGTGGACGTGAATGAATTCCAGCTTCTCTAAACCGACATCGGCGATGCCTTCCGAGGCGATGTCCACCACCTGACCGGCCACGAGGCCCTCGGCTCCGATCGCCTTCGAGAGCTCCCCGAGGGCCCTGACGATTCTCGCCGGCGGCACGCCTGCCTTTGCCGTATCCACAGCCATATGCTCGAAGGCAAAGGCGAGGAGCGCATCGCCGGCGAGGACCGCAACGTCCTCGCCGAATACCTTGTGGTTCGTCGGCATTCCACGGCGGAGGTCGTCGTTGTCCATGCAGGGGAGGTCGTCGTGGATGAGGGACATGGTGTGGATCATCTCGATGGCGCACGCCGCCGGCATCGCCATCGCCTCGGTGCCGCCGACGAGCTCGCAAGCGGCGAGGCAGAGAACCGGACGGACGCGCTTACCGCCGGCGAGGAGAGAGTAACGCATGGCCTCGTGAATCTTCTGTGGCTCGCGGAGTGAAACGGCGTCGTTTAACGCCTGGTTCACAGTGGTGGCTCTATTGACCATATAGGACTTGAAATTGAAAGCGGGTTTCTCGCTCTCTTTATTTTCATCTTTGCCCTTGAGGACATCTTCTTTGGTAAGCACCGCGGAGACCGAGAACGAAGGAAAAGGAAAAAGTCGATTCCCTTTTTGTGGCTTCTTTGTGGTAATTGAAGAAATGGGGAGTTTTGTGAGTGTGTGGAACAGATGAAAAGTTGGGGATCTGGATCTGCTGCCTTGGTGGAACAGGAAACTTGTGTTGAGGTTCACGGAACTCATAATTGGTTGCTGCGATTTACTGTGTTTCTGCGTGGTGCTAGTTAGTTGTTATTAGTATGGGGAGATTTGATTTTCTTAGAAAGCTTTGGAATTGGGTTTCGGTGGTGGAAGGAATGGGGGTGGTGTCTAGTTTGGATTCATGAGGTCAGTGAATTAGGTTGTTAGGCATGTTGGTGGATGTGGGAGAGTGACACGAAGGAGATGAGGAATAAGAGGATAGTGGGAAGGTAATGCGGAGAGGCACAAAAGTGGGAGGGAAGGGGCTTGACGAATGACGATTGGTAGAGACCAGCTTTCAACCAACGATTTCGGGACCAGATTGATTTAAATTGCACATAAATCTAAGAAACAATTAGGTGTTCCAATATTTTGATTTCGGATGAGTTAGTGTTTAAATAAAATAAAATAAAATATTAATTTAGTCTTTTATAATAATAAACGAATGCACTATTATAAATAATAAAATATATGAATAATTTATTTTATATTGTATTATTTATTCATTAAAAGAGATACATATCTAATATTTATGAACTTAAAAAATTTAATTGATATTTTTTTAAAAATTAATTAATTCAAAATTAATATTTTTAAAAATTTAATTGTCACTTTACTCTAAATCTAATCTAATTACCTTTTATTTTATATGATACATCTTTCGAGTTTGTGTCTAATTTGTCTCGTGTTGATCGTGACCAGCATAAGATATATTAACTTTTGTAGTAAATAACACACAACTGATTATAAAAGATTCAAATGTTAAAAAAGTTTATCATGGAAAAATACTCTTTTTATTTGGGTTTGGGAAAATCGTTTTTGAATGCAGAGAAAAGAATTTATTTTATAAGAATAAAGATAAAAAAATGTTGTGGAATGCATATATTTTTTATTAATTTAGTAAAAAATTTTATTTTTATTTTTTGTTTAATATTTTTAACAAATTATTATTTAACTATTTGATGAGTTAGTGTTTAATAAATTTGGAAGTTAATCAAGTTTCAAATACAAAAAAAAATATTATAATTTATTAACTATAAGTGCATATTAGAACTATTTTTAAAACTAGATATATATTCAGTTACGTATTTTATTAATTTATAATTGTTTAAGTGTGTCTATAGAAATAAGTATTTGAAAAATGTTTTTGACCATATTAAATATAATTATAATTTTTAATTATTATAATTCTCAATAAATAAGAGTTTTAAAATCAGAATAAATGGTTGAAATTATTTGACAAGTACTCTTAATATACATCCTATTTTTGCAAACGAATTCACAAAGAAAAACCAAATATATTTTAGTCTATATAGATACAATCCTATAAAGATACACTGAGATTCCTATTTCTTACAAGGTTGAAAAATATGTGTAGTGGAGGTTCAAAGATTTGGACTAAATTGTCTAGAATGGGTAGGGGTATACATAAAAGGCAAAAAATTATAACCACATTTTACATAACTAATTTAATAAAATAATATTAAAAATTATATCCATATTATTGAAAAATGTTTAACCAAAATCAAATTTTAAAAATCGATTAACTAAAATCAAAACTAAATTTTATGCAACTCTTGTGATCAAATTGGTTAATCAATTTTTTAAAAAAAATCAGTTTTTAATTTTGATTTTTAAAAAATTCATTTTTTCTATGTAAAAATCGGATTTTTTTTTAAACTGGTTATTTTTTAAAACTAGTTTTTATTTTTATAATCAGTTAAAAATTAATTTTTGAATTTTTTAATCGATTAATAACTAGTTTTATCTTATAAAATCAATTTGATTAATTAATTAAATTATATTTTTTGCTAACTCAAAAACAAGTTTAGTTTTTGGATTAACTAAACCATGCACAGCTCTAAGAATGGGGACTCATGATTCGTGAAGGATTGGTAGAGGCTTCGCTTAGCCAAACTGCTTTTATCCCATAATGGAATTTTTTTTTTTTTGGGTTTCGTCACTGGGAGATGGGTTTGTTTATTGAAGTTGTATGACAAGCCTAATTAACATTGTGTTTGGAGGGAGATAAAACTATTTGATATCGGTGAGGTTAGAACAATATTCATATTGGTTAAGGAGGAGTTTTATGGTGCAGAATGTAGAGAAAACATATCATGATGTGCTTATATATCTATGTGAGATAGAGACGCATGGATGGACAACTGTGGTAGTATTTCGTTTTTCTTTTTTAGTAAGGATGCCTATTAGTGTTAATTAAGAAAGTTTGTTTAGTGGGTCACTGGACTTGTGAAAAAAAGTTGTAGTGAGCAATTATGAGTGATGCATAAGCATCTTTAATTTTTTTTTTAATTATTCTTCTGAATAAAGTTAGTAATTTCTCATTTTAATTGAGATTCTTGTGACTTAATTAATTTTATATAGAGTTATTTTAATTTTGATATATTCAGGAGATTGTTAACAAATTTTAGATAAAGTCCAAACAAAAGAGGAACAAGCAGAAAAAACATAAGGGAAGTGCAACGCCTTCAAAGAGAATTTGTAAAAGCTATCAATTCTGACCTCTTCATACTCAAGCGATCATAACTTGAGTTATAGAGGTCTAAATGAGGCAGTTCTAATAGCATTAGAAAGCTAACATCTTGAGATTCAAAACGATATGCATATATCTATAGTGGATATTCAGTTTGAGCCACGCACGATCAGCATCTTTCAGCTCATAAAAATAACGCCCCATAGAAAAATAAGCATGGCGTGCCACACCTAAAACTCCAAGTGCCATGCCAAGACTATCTCCAACACTTTCAGAGACCATCTAAGCTTTGGCATGCCACACCACATTGTCAAGTGCCACACCAAGACCATCTCCAACACCTATAGGGACCAACCAAGCTTTGGCGTGTTACACCCACTTCTCAAGTGGCACGCTGATGTGAGGATTAAAGCCGGTCTAGAATTTCATAAAATAGAATCTTGTTGCAAGTATAGTCTAGGCCGACAAGTAACCCTCAATCAAAGTTTAATTCAAAGGTTTGTCACAATCAAAACAAATATTAACCGGGAATTTGAAGTCCCGGGTCGTCTTCCCAAGGAACTAGTGACTACAAATGCACAAGTTTGGTTGTGAGATCGGGGGTTTCAATAATGAAGCAAACAATTAAAGAAATTAAAGAATAATCAAAATTGTAATTAATGAACTAATAAATAAATTAAAGAACTATCAATGTAGCAAGAACAAGTAAAGCCTAAGATAATTGGATTGTGGTTCAAAACATAAATGGAATCTTAGTTTGGGTTGAGTTAGGGAATCCCTTCCTTGTCATAACCACAACTATAATAATTATAATAGATTAATCTCACCTAGTCAACCCTTAACATCGAAGAGTAACTCAAGTGAGTATAATTGTTCTTAATCCACAAATCCTAGCTAACTTACTAATTGCCTTAGTAAAAAGTTAGCGTTAGTGAAAATAAGAACAACTAACAATCCAAGAATTATCACTAAATGTCAGACATTATTACTCTAGTATCCCATATGCTCATCTTCCCAAGCCAATGAGTGAAAATCTACTCCATATTCAAAATTGGTATTTCAAAAAACACATGATAGGTATATTCACAAAACATGGCAAAATTACAAAAATACTTAAAACTATGAACAACCAATGAACAAAATCAACAATGACAACTCAACAAACATATAATAACCACTAAACATCAAATTCATTAACTAGAACACAAAATTGCAAAAGTATATATGTATTGATAAAGTGAATTAAAGTATAAAAAAGTATAGAACAAGTAGTGTAATTAAAGAGAAAATTAAAAAATACTTACAATAGAAACAAGCTAGAATTCAAGATCAAAAATAGAAAATGTAAACTTGTAGTATAAACCCTAGTTAAACCCTAAGAAAGTTGAGAGAAAACCTAAGAAAAACTAAAGCTAAACTTCCTAAAACTATCTAAAAATGCCTAAGTATGTTGTCTATTTCCCTCCCCTTGCTAGCCCTTCCATATAAGCTTCAGACCAAGCAAAAATGGGCCAAAAGCCTTCAAAATTGCGAGCCACATGACCTTTTAATGAAGTCACGCGCTGGGACTTGTGCGTACGCACACTCTGGAAAGCTCTTCTCCTTTGTTTCTTCATGTTTTCTCTCAATTGCATGTTTCTCTTCCACCTTTATCAAGCCATTCCAACCTATTGCACACGAAATCACTCATAAAAAATATCAAGACATCGAATGGAAGGAAAGTAGAATAAAATTGATTAATTTAAGCACAAAAGAGCATCTTTTCATAATTAGACATAAATTACAGAGAAAACACAAAAGTATGCTATTTAAGTGAATAAATGGGGGTTTATGTGATGAAATCTACTCAATTCAATCCAAAATTTATCATCAAATGTGGATTCATCACACGCCTTTGATCCACTTCCAAGACCAAACAATTGGGCATGCCATGCCCCATCCCAAGTAGCACGCCTTCGACCATGGCTTCTAGAGAAGGCGTGTCATGCCACTCTTTGACGTGGCACGCTGGGCCAAAGTCCAAAGACTTTATGTCTTCCAATGAAGCTCAAGTGGCACGCCATCCTACACGCCCATACAGCTATTCGTGGGCCAACTTCCAGTGATCTCAAAATAGCCTTGGCATGCCATTTCAAGTTTTTTAAGTGCCACGCCAATTACCCAAGTTTCATATCAAGCCCAAAATCAAAGTGCAAGCCCATGATAGTAGCGCCCAAGCTTTGAATCTCAAGTTACAATAAGAATATCACTCTTTGTTTTAAATTGTATAGGAAAGATTTGATTTGATTTTGTTTTGAATTTACAAATTAGGTTTAGGTTAGAATATAAATAAGTTCAAAGAGTTCCTCAGCAGACACCTTAGACACCTTAGCTTTATCTGAATTTCAATCCTTATTTTTGTTTTCTACATCATGAGAAATTAAACCTCCTCTATTAAAGTTAGGAGCTCTGTTTATCTTTTCATGGATTATTGATCTAAGTGTTTATTTTATTTTGAGGTTTGTGCTTTGATATATTTTATGATTGAATTTTCATTTTTCATCTCTAAAGATTAGAATTTTTGAAAAATATTTTAACTCCATTTTGGATTCTAGTATTATTTTAGAAAATGTAATATTGGAATTAGATTGAAAAATCTGTCTCATATATTTTTAAACTCAACTGGAAATAGTGTTTTAAAAAGTGTGTGATGAGCGGATAATTTATACGCTTTTTGGCATTGTTTTCATATAGTTTTTAGTAAGTTTAAGCTACTTTTAGGGATGTTTTCATTAGTTTTTATGTTAAATTCACATTTCTGGACTTTACTATGAGTTTGTGTGTTTTTCTGTGATTTCAGATAAATTCTGACTGAAATTGAGGGATTTGAGCTAAACTCTGAAGAAGGCTGACAAAAGGACTGCTGATGCTGTTGGAATCTGACCTCCCTGCACTCAAAATGGATTTTCTGGAGCTACAGAACTCCAATTGGTGCGCTCTCAACGGCGTTGGAAAGTAGACATCCAGGGCTTTCCAGCAATATATAATAGTCCATACTTTATTCGAAGAATGACGACGTAACTTGGCGTTAAACGCCAAGTACATGCTGCTGTCTGGAGTTAAACGCCAGAAAAACGTCATGATCCGGAGTTAAACGCCCAAAACACGTCATAACTCAAAGTTTAACGCCAGGAAATGCCTTAGCTCGTGGATTGATCAAGCTTAGCCCAAGCATACACCAAGTGGGCCCCGGAAGTGGATTTATGCATCAATTACTTACTCATGTAAACCCTAGTAGCTAGTCTAGTATATATAGGACATTTATCTATTGTATTAGACATCCTGGATTGTATTTTGAATCCTGTGATCACGTTAGAGAGGGCTGGCCATTCGGCCATACCTGAACTCTTTGCTTATGTATTTTCAACGGTGGAGTTTCTGCACACCATAGATTAAGGGTGTGGAGCTCTGCTGTACCTCAAGTATTAATGAAATTCTATTATCTTTTATTCAAATCTCTCTTATTCTTATTCCAAGATATTCATTCGTACCCAAGAACATGATGAATGTGATGAGTCAAATTACCCTCATTATCATTCTCACTTATGAATGCGCGTGATTGACAACCATGTCCGTTCTACATGCAACAGAGCTTGAATGCGTATCTCTTAGATTCCCCAACAGAATCTTCGTGGTATAAGCTAGATAGATGGCGGCATTTATGAGGATCCGGAAAGTCCAACCTTGTCTGTGGTGTTCCGAGTAGGATTCCGGTAATGAATGACTGTGACGTGCTTCAAACTTTAACCTGCTGGGCGTTGGTGACAGACGCAAAAGAGGGATTCTATTCCAGTAGGAGCGGGAACCAACCGGTGATTAGCCGTACTGTGACAGAGTGCGTTAGCATAGTTTTCACTGCGAGGATGGGATGTAGCCATCAGCCATGGGTGATGCCTCCAGACTGGTTAGCTGTGCGAGTGACAGCCGCACAGGATATTTCCCCGTGAGGAATGAAAGTAGCCACAGTTGATGGTGAACCCCTATACAAAGCTTGCCATGGAAAGGAGTAAGAAGGATTGAGTAGAAGGAGTAGGAGAGCAGGCGTCCAAGAGCTCTACAGCATCTCCATCCGCTTATCTGAAATTCCCACCAATGAATCTGCATAAGTATCTTTATCCCTTTCATTATTTATATTTTCGAAAACCCATAAAACTATTTTAATCTGCCTAACTGAGATTTGCAAGGTGACCATAGCTTGCTTCATACCAACAATCTCTGTGGATTCGACCCTTACTCACGTAAGGTTTATTACTTGGACGACCCAGTACACTTGCTGGTTAGTTGAACGAGATTGTGAAAATAAACAATGCCCTCAGAGTATACATCCTACAAGTAGAAAGAACAAGTGATCACAATTTCGTCCACCAAGTTTTTGGCGCCGTTGCCGGGGATTGTTCGAGTATGGACAACTGACGGTTCATCTTGTTGCTCAGATTAGGTAATTTTCTTTTCAAAAATCTTTTTCAAAAATTTTCTTTTTATTTTTCGTTTTTCCAAACTATATTTTCGAAAAAAAAATAATAAAAATACAAAAAAAAAATTAGAAAATCATAAAAATCAAAAATATTTTGTGTTTCTTGTTTGAGTCTTGTGTTAATTTTTAAGTTTGGTGTCAATTGCATGCCTTTAAAATTTTTCTTGCATTTTTCGAAAATCTCATACATTCATAGTGTTCTTCATGATCTTCAAGTTGTTCTTGACAAGTCTTCTTGTTTGATCTTGATGATTTCTTGTTATGTGTTGATTGTTGTTTTTCATGTGCATTTTTGCATTCATATTTTTCATGCATTAAAGATTTCTAAGTTTGGTGTCTTGCATGTTTTCTTTGCATCAAAAATTTTTTCAAAATAATGTTCTTGATGTTCATCATGATCTTCAAAGTGTTCTTGGTGTTCATCTTGACATTCATAGCATTCTTGCATGCATCTTGTGTCTTGATCCAAAATTTTCATGTTTTGGGTCATTTTTGTGTTTCTCTTTAAAAATTCAAAAATCAAAAATATCTTTTCCTTATTTTCCTCCAAAGTTTCGAAATTTTGGGTTGACTTGGTCAAAAATTTTCAAAGTTAGTTGTTTCTTACAAGTCAAGTCAAAATTTCAATTTTAAAAATCTTATCTTTTCAAAATCTCTTTCAAAAATCATATCTTTTTCATTTTTTTATAATTTTCGAAAATCTCAAAATTATTTTTTCAAAATATTTTTCAAAATCTTTTTCTTATCTTTATATCATATTTTCGAAAATTAGCTAACAATTAATGTGATTGGTTCAAAAATTTGAAGTTTGTTACTTTCTTGTTAAGAAAGGTTCAATCTTTAAGTTCTAGAATCTTATCTTGTAATTTCTTGTTGGTTAAGTCAATTTTAAAATTAAATCTTTTTCAAAATATCTTTTTTTCAAATATATCTTTTTATCTTTTATCTTATCTTTCTCAAAAATTTTATCTTTTTCAAAATTTGATTTCAAAATATCTTATCTAACTTCTTATCTTCTTATTTTTTTCAAAATTTGATTTCAAATCTTTTTCAATCAACTAACTAACTTTTTGTTTGTTTCTTCTCTTTTTCAAAACCACCTAACTACTTTTCCCTCTCTAATTTTCGAAAATTCTCCCTCTCTTTTTCAAAAATTCTTTTTGTTTTAAATTTTAATTTTAATTATCTTATCTCTAATTTTCGAAAATTACTAACCTCTTTTTCAAAATTATTTTCGAAAATTCTCTTCTCTTCTCTTCTTCTATTTAATTATTTAATTACTAACACTTCTCTTCACCTCTCTTCATCCAAATCCGAATCCATCCTTCTTCTTTCTTCTACCCCTTTCTTCTTCTACTAACATAAAGGAATCTCTATACTGTGACATAGAGGATTCCTTTTTCTTTTCTTATTTTCTTCTCTTTCTTATGAGCAGGAACAAGGATAAAGGCACTCTTGTTGAAGCTGATCCAGAACCTGAAAGGACTCTGAAGAGAAAATTAAGAGAAGCTAAATTACAACAGTCCAGAAATAACCTTTCAGAAATTTTCGAACAAGAGAAGGACATGGCAGCCGAAAACAATAATAATAATAATGCAAGGAGAATACTTGGTGACTTCACAAAGCCAACATCCAAGTTTGATGGAAGAAGCATCTCCATTCCTGCCATCGGAGCCAATAACTTTGAGCTTAAGCCTCAACTAGTTGCTTTAATGCAACAAAACTGCAAGTTTTATGGACTTCCATCTGAAGATCCTTATCAGTTCTTAACTAAGTTCTTGCAGGTCTGTGATACTGTAAAGACGAATGGAGTTAATCCTCAAGTCTACAGACTCATGCTTTTCCCTTTTGCTGTAAGAGACAGAGCTAGAATATGGTTGGATTCACAACCTAAGGACAGCCTGAACTCTTGGGACAAGCTGGTTACTGCTTTCTTAGATAAGTTCTTTCCTCCTCAAAAGCTGAGCAAGCTGAGAGTGGATGTTCAAACCTTCAAGCAAAAGGATGGTGAATCCCTCTATGAAGCTTGGGAAAGATACAAGCAGCTGACCAAGAGATGTCCATCTGACATGTTTTCAGAATGGACCCTACTAGATATATTCTAATATGGTCTCTCTGAATTTTCAAAAATGTCACTGGACCATTCTGCAGGTGGATCTATTCACCTGAAGAAAACGCCTGAAGAGGCTCAAGAACTCATTGACATGGTTGCAAACAACCAGTTCATGTACACCTCTGAGAGGAATTCCGTGAATAATGGGGTCCCTCAGAAGAAAGGAGTTCTTGAAATTGATGCTCTGAATGCCATACTGGCTCAGAACAAAATGTTGACTCAACAGGTCAACATAATCTCTCAAAATCTGAATGGATTGCAACATGCATCCAACATTACTAGAGAGGCAGCTTCTGAAGAAGCTTATGATCCTGAGAACCCTGCCATGGCAGAGATTAACTATTTGGGTGAACCTTATGGAAACACCTATAACCCATCATGGAGAAATCACCCAAATTTCTCCTGGAAGGATCAACAAAAACCTCAACAAGGTTTTAACAATGGTGGACGCAATAGGCTGAATAATAATAAGCCATATCCATCATCTTCTCAGCAACAGACAGAGAATGCTGAACAAAATAATTCTAATTTAGCTAATATAGTCTCTGATCTGTCAAAGGCCACTTTTAGTTTCATGAATGAAACCAGATCCTCCATTAGAAATTTGGAGGCACAAGTAGGCCAGCTGAGTAAGAAAGTTATTGAAACTCCTCCCAGTATTCTCCCAAGTAATACAGAAGAGAATCCAAAAGGAGAGTGCAAAGCCATTGACTTAGTCAACATGGCCGAATGCACAAAGGAGGAGGAGGACGAAAATCCCAGTGAGGAAGACCTCCTGGGACGTCCTCCAAGCAAGAAGGAGTTTCCTATTAAGGACCCTGAGGAATCTGAGGCTCATACAGAGACCATAGAGATTCCATTAAATCTCCTTCTGCCATTCATGAGCTCTGACTATTATTCATCCTCTGAAGAAGATGAAGATGTGACTGGAGAGCAAGTTGCTCAATATCTAGGAGCTATCATGAAGCTGAATGCCAAGCTATTTGGTAATGAAACTTGGGAAAGTGAACCTCCCTTGCTCATTAGTGAATTAGAGACTTGGATTCAGGAAACTCTACCTCAAAAGAAACAAGATCCTGGCAAGTTCTTAATACCTTGCACCATTGGCACCATGAGCTTTGAAAAAGCTCTGTGTGATCTTGGGTCAGGGATAAACCTTATGCCACTCTCTGTAATGGAGAAGCTAGGGATCATTGAGGTGCAACCTGCTTTGTTCTCACTGCAATTGGCAGATAAGTCAGTGAGACAAGCTCATGGGATAGTAGAGGACGTGCTAGTAAAAGTTGAAGACTTTTACATCCCTGCTGACTTCATAATCCTAGATACTAGGAAGGAAGATGATGAATGCATCATCCTAGGAAGACCTTTCCTAGCCACAGCAGAAGCTGTGATAGATGTCAACAGAGGAGAGTTAGTCCTTCAATTGAATGGAGAATACCTTGTGTTTCAAGCACATGGCAATCCCTCTGTGACAAAAGAGAGTAAGCATGAAGAGCTTCTCTCAGTTCAAGGTCAAGAAGAGCCCACACAGTCAGACTCTAAGTTTGGTGTTGTGAAGCCACAACCAAACTCTAAGTTTGGTGTTCAAACCCCATATCCAAACTCTAAGTTTGGTGTTGGGACTAGACAACATTGACTTGATTGCTCTGTGGCTCCATGAGAGCCACTGTCAAGCTATTGACATTAAAGAAGCGCTTGTTGGGAGGCAACCCAATTTTATTTATCTAATTTTATTTTATTTTGTTTCTTTGTTATTTTTGTGTTTAATTAGGTACATGATCATGAGGAGTCACGAAAAAATCAAAAAAATTAAAAACAGAGTCAAAAACAGAAGAAAAAAATTTTTTTCACCCTGGAGGACGCACGGGCTGGCGTTCAGCGCCCAGAAGATGCATCTGGCTAGCGTTCAGCGCCAGAACAGAGCATCTTCCTGGCGCTGAACGCCCAAAACAAGCTACATCCTGGCGTTTAACGCCAGGATGCGCACGCAGAGGACAATCTGGCGCTGAACGCCAGAAACAAGCTTGAAACTGGCGTTCAACGCCAGAAACAAGCATCACATGGGCGTTTAACGCCCAGAACATGCACCAATGGGCGTTTGAACGCCAGAATGGTGCATGAAGGCAATTTACACGCCTATAGGGTGAAGGAATGGTATTTCTTTTCACCTCAGGACCTGTGGACCCCACAGGATCACCACCTCAGGATCTGTGGCCCCCACAGGATCCCCACCTACCCAATTCTCACCTTCCCTCTTAATCCTACTTTTGTGATTTGAATATCCATGTCACAATTCCCAATACCCTTCACCAATCACCTCAATTCCTCTTCCCAATTACCCCATGCACCATTCACATCAACCTCCTCTTCCCCATAAACCCCACCTACCTCCATTACATTCAAATTCAATTTCCCACCCATTCCCACCCAAAATGGCCGAAACCCAACCCCCCTCTCCCTATAAATACCTCTCCTTTCTTCTTCATTTTCACAACACAAACCCCTTCTTCTCTCCTATAGCCGAACCCCTCTTCTCCTTCTCTACCAATATTCTCTTCTTCTTCTTCTACTCTTCTTTTCTTTTTTGCTCGAGGACGAGCAAATTTTAAGTTTGGTGTGGTAAAAAGCCTAGCTTTTTATTTTTCATTCACCATCAATGGCACCCAAGACCGGAGTTTCCTCAAGAAAAGGAAAAGGGAAGACAAAAGCTTCCACTTCTGAGTCATGGGAAAAGGAGAGATTCATCTCCAAGAGCCACCAAGACCACTTCTATGATGTTGTGGCAAAGAAGAGGGTGATCCCTGAGGTCCCCTTCAAGCTCAAAAAGAATGAGTATCCGGAAATCCGACATGAGATCCAAAGAAGAGGGTGGGAAGTCATAACCAACCTCATGCAACAAGTCGGAATATTGATGGTTCAAGAGTTCTATGCTAATGCATGGATCACTAGGAACCATGATCAAAGTATGAACCCGAATCCAAAGAACTATCTCACAATGGTTCGGGGGAAATACTTAGATTTCAGTTCGGAAAATGTGAGATTGGCGTTTCATCTACCCATGATGCAAGGTGATGAACGCCCCTACACAAGAAGGGTCAACTTCAATCAAAGGTTGGACCAAGTCCTAATGGACATTTGTGTGGAAGGCGCCCAATGGAGAGTAGACTCCAAAGGCAAACCAGTCCAACTAAGAAGACTGGACCTCAAGCCTGTAGCTAGAGGATGGTTGGAGTTCATCCAAAGATCCATCATCCCTACAAGCAACCGATCTGAAGTTACTGTGGATCGGGCCATCATGATTCATAGCATCATGATTGGAGAGGAAGTAGAGGTTCATGAAGTCATAGCCAATGAACTCTACAAAATAGCTGACAAGCCTTCATACATGGCACGGCTAGCCTTCCCCCACCTCATATGCCATCTATGTTATTCAGCCGGAGTTATCATAGATGGAGATGTCTCCATTGAAGAAGACAAGCCCATCACCAAGAAGAGGATGGAGCAAACAAGGGAAGTTCCTCACGGCCCCCAAGGAGAACATGAGGAAGTTCATCAACAAATGCCTCATGGAATGCACTTTCCTCCCAACAACTATTGGGAGCAACTCAGTACCTCCTTAGAAGACTTGAGCCAAAACGTGGAACAACTAAGGGTGGAACACCATGAACACGCCCTCACTCTTCAAGAAATAAGAGAAGATCAAAGAGCTATGAGGGAGGAGCAACAAAGGCAAGGAAGGGACATAGAAGAGTTGAAGAACATCATTGGTCCTTCAAGAAGAAGACGCCACTAAGAGGTGGATTCATTCCTTGTTCTTTATTTTCTTTCTGTTTTCGTTTTTAAGTACTATGTTTATATATGTTTTTGTGTTTCTACTTCATGATCATTAGTGTGTAACCATGCCTTAAAGCTATGAATAAAATCCATTAGTCTTTCACCTCTCTTAAAAGAAAAATGTTTTAATTCAAAAGAACAAGAAGTACATAATTTTCGAAATTATTAGTGAATTTAATTTAATTATATATAGATGTGGTGGCAATAATTTTTGTTTTCTGAATGAATGAATGAACAGTGCATATTTTTGATCTTGTTGTCTATGAGTGTTAAAATTGTTGGCCCTTGAAAGAATGATGAACAAAGAGAAATGTTATTGATGATCTGAAAAACATCATGAAATTGATTCTTGAAGCAAGAAAAAGCAGTGAAAAAAAAAAGTGGCGAAAATTTTAGCAGAGATCCAAGGCTTTGAGCATTAATGGATAGGAGGGCCCAAGGAAATAAAATCCAGGCCTAAGCGGCTAAATCAAGCTGTCCCTAACCATGTGCTTGTGTCATGAAGGTCCAAGTGAAAAGCTTGAGACTGAATGGTCAAAGTCGTGATCCAAAGCTAAAGAGTATGCTTAAGAGCTCTGGACACCACTAACTGGGGACTTTAGCAAAGCTGAGTCACAATCTGAAAAGGTTCACCCAGTTATGTGTCTGTGGCATTTGTGTATCCGGTGGTAATACTGGAAGACAAAGTGCTTAGGGCCACAGCCAAGACTCATAAAGTAGCTGTGTTCAAGAATCAACATGCCTAACTAGGAAAGTCAATAACACTATCTGAAATTCTAAGTTCCTAGAGAAGCCAATCACTCTAAACTTCAAAGGAAAAAGTGAGATGCCAAAACTGTTCAGAAGCAAAAAGCTACAAGCCCCGCTCATCTAATTAAATTAATATTCATTGATATTTTGGATTTTATAGTATATTCTCTTCTTTTTATCCTATTTGATTTTCAGTTGCTTGGGGACAAGCAACAATTTAAGTTTGGTGTTGTGATGAGCGGATAATTTATACGCTTTTTGGCATTGTTTTCATATAGTTTTTAGTAAGTTTAAGCTACTTTTAGGGATGTTTTCATTAGTTTTTATGTTAAATTCACATTTCTGGACTTTACTATGAGTTTGTGTGTTTTTCTGTGATTTCAGGTAAATTCTGACTGAAATTGAGGGATTTGAGCTAAACTCTGAAGAAGGCTGACAAAAGGACTGCTGATGCTGTTGGAATCTGACCTCCCTGCACTCAAAATGGATTTTCTGGAGCTACAGAACTCCAATTGGCGCGCTCTCAACGGCGTTGGAAAGTAGACATCCAGGGCTTTCCAGAAATATATAATAGTTCATACTTTATTCGAAGAATGACGACGTAACTTGGCGTTAACCGCCAAGTACACGCTGCTGTCTGGAGTTAAACGCCAGAAAAACGTCATGATCCGGAGTTAAACGCCCAAAACACGTCATAACTCAAAGTTTAACGCCAGGAAATGCCTTAGCTCGTGGATTGATCAAGCTCAGCCCAAGCATACACCAAGTGGGCCCCGGAAGTGGATTTATGCATCAATTACTTACTCATGTAAACCCTAGTAGCTAGTCTAGTATATATAGGACATTTATCTATTGTATTAGACATCCTGGATTGTATTTTGAATCCTGTGATCACGTTAGAGAGGGCTGGCCATTCGGCCATGCCTGAACTCTTTGCTTATGTATTTTCAACGGTGGAGTTTCTGCACACCATAGATTAAGGGTGTGGAGCTCTGCTGTACCTCAAGTATTAATGAAATTCTATTATCTTTTATTCAAATCTCTCTTATTCTTATTCCAAGATATTCATTCGTACCCAAGAACATGATGAATGTGATGAGTCAAATTACCCTCATTATCATTCTCACTTATGAATGCGCGTGATTGACAACCATGTCCGTTCTACATGCAACAGAGCTTGAATGCGTATCTCTTAGATTCCCCAACAGAATCTTCGTGGTATAAGCTAGATAGATGGCGGAATTTATGAGGATCCGGAAAGTCCAACCTTGTCTGTGGTGTTCCGAGTAGGATTCCGGTAATGAATGACTATGACGTGCTTCAAACTTTAACCTGCTGGGCGTTGGTGACAGACGCAAAAGAGGGATTCTATTCCAGTAGGAGCGGGAACCAACCGGTGATTAGCCGTACTGTGACAGAGTGCGTTAGCATAGTTTTCACTGCGAGGATGGGATGTAGCCATCAGCCATGGGTGATGCCTCCAGACTGGTTAGCTGTGCGAGTGACAGCCGCACAGGATATTTCCCCGTGAGGAATGAAAGTAGCCACAGTTGATGGTGAACCCCTATACAAAGCTTGCCATGGAAAGGAGTAAGAAGGATTGAGTAGAAGGAGTAGGAGAGCAGGCGTCCAAGAGCTCTACAGCATCTCCATCCGCTTATCTGAAATTCCCACCAATGAATCTGCATAAGTATCTTTATCCCTTTCATTATTTATATTTTCGAAAACCCATAAAACTATTTTAATCTGCCTAACTGAGATTTGCAAGGTGACCATAGCTTGCTTCATACCAACAATCTCTGTGGATTCGACCCTTACTCACGTAAGGTTTATTACTTGGACGACCCAGTACACTTGCTGGTTAGTTGAACGAGATTGTGAAAATAAACAATGCCCTCAGAGTATACATCCTACAAGTAGAAAGAACAAGTGATCACAATTTCGTCCACCAGTGTGCGACTTTATAATTCTCATAATCTTCAATTGGTTTAGAACTAGTTTGAATAAGTGAAATACAATTCCACCTAGGATTACTCTTAAATTTTATGTGAATATAAATTAAAATTGTGCTTAACCTCTTTTCTTAAATAATTGACTAAGGAATTAGAGATTGATTGGGTTAAAGAGAAATTGAATTGTCATGGAATTGAAAGTCAATTATTTATGATTTATCGTGAATTGATCTTTACATGCCTCAAAATAAATAAACACAAAGGATTGTTTTCCAAGAAAGTGAACATCTCCAAAACCTTATTCACATCATTATTGTTTTTTTCATCTCATTACTTTGCTTATTTACTTTATCTCTATTATATGTTTGAATTCTCTTATTCCTTTGTTTCAATCTGTCTAATTAGAATAATTAATTAATCATTACTTATTTAGTCCATTAATTTTTATGAGAATGATATTCACTCACCGTAGTACAACTTGATACGATTCGGTATACTTGCCAAGTTGGTTTTTACACCATCAATGAGTTAGCTGAATTTTTTGTCAGATCTAAGTGTGAGGATATTTAAAGTGCAACAAAAAAAAGGAAGGAAGGAGAATAGTAGTGGGCAAACAAAATATAAAATAAAAAAAGATAGAAGAAGAGTTAAAAGTTGAAATCAATTTTTGGAACAAGACTAGAAAAAAAGAATAATTTCTTCCTGAAAAAGATTGGAGAAATTTAAAAACAAACAAAAAATAGAAATAAGAATAAAATATCATTGAATTTTTTTTCAAGGGTTTAGAAAGATTTTGTTCCCGTATGTTACCGTTGGTGGGAGGTGGCGTAATCTATTGTTGGATTTGATCAGAAGGAAGGGTGATCCATATTTTATGTTGTGTGTGGAGAAAGATTGGAGCAACCAATTGATAAACTACAATTTTATGCTTTATCTTGTATTGAATTTGGTGGATTTTATCAATTTTTTTCAAATTTATTCAATGAAATAGCTTAGTTTTATGAATTTCTCCCTAATTTATGCTTAAGAGTAAAAATATGCTTTTAGACCTTAAAATAGATAAATTTAATTCACTTTAAATCCATTCAATGCCTTGATATGTTTGTTTAGTGATTTTAGGTTTCAGAGGCAATGATTGGATCAAATAAGTGAAAAAAAAGCATGCAAGATGGAGAATTCATGAAGAAATGAAGTTTTGGAAGTCTGCCCAATTCCGCGTACGTGTGACCCACGCGTACGCGTGATAAGAGATTCGTCAAGCGACATGTACAAGTGACCATAAATTCGCCAAGCGATGCGTACGCGTGACCCACGCGTACACGTGACATGCAGCACGTGACTTCATTAAAAAAAACGTGACTGGCGATTTCTGAGCTTAAGGAGGCCCAAATCCACTCATTTATGAAGCTATTTGATGCATAATTCAAGAGGGAACAAGGGGAGAGCAATTAGGAGTAGATAGAAACATGCTTTAGGTTATATTCTAGAGAGAGAGACTCTCTCTCCTCTCTAGAATTAGGGTAGATTAGATTGAATTCTTCTTAGATTTAGGTTTTAATTCTTGTTTTAATTTAATTTTTCTTTTAATTTCTTGTTCTTACATCTTGGTTCTCTTAGCTTTACTTGCTATTTCCTTTATTTTGTCACTTTTATGTTCATGCACTCTTGTTACTTTTGATTTCCATTTAATGCAATTTATGTTTTCATGTTTATTAATTCTTAATTGAGTTATTATTATTATTATTATTATCTTACATTGGGTAGTTATAGATTTTATATTTTTTCTATTTTAATATACTTTCCTTTTATGCCTTCCAAGTGTTTGATAAAATGCTTGGTTGGATTTTAGAGTAGAATTTTGTATTCTTACCTTGGGTTGAGTGATTGGAGACCCTTGAGTTATCAAACTCTTTTGTTGATGGGTGATTGAGGATTGTTAGTTGGCTTGAATTTCACTAAAGCTAATCTTTGATTAGGACTTGTGGATTAGAGTTGACCTTGCTTACTTGACTTTCCTTCAATTGTTAGAGGTTGACTAAGTGAGAGCAAGAGACAATTACCATTACAATTGAGGATGATAATGAGGATAGGAATTTTAATTCTCATTCCTTGCCAAGACCTTTCTTAGTTGTTAGCTTATTTTATTGTTATTTATATTTCTTGTCCCTTATTACAAAACCCCAGAAATACCTTCCTATAACCAATAATATGCACACTTTCCTGCAATTCCTTGAGAGATGACCCGATGTTTAAATACTCTCGGTTATTTTTATTGGGTTTACACTTGTGACAAACAAATTAAACTTTAATTGAGGGTTGATTGTTGGTTTGGATATATACTCCGATGAGATTATATTTTGTGAAAATTTCTAACCGACGATTTCCCTCCGTCAAGTTTTTGGTACCGTTGTTGGAGAGTTGCAATGTGTGCTTGTCATTAGTTATTGTTCATATGTCAATAGTGTGAATATGCTTGATTTTTGGTTTGATATTTAGCTTTTGCTAGTTTTAGAAGTTTATTTTCATTAGTTCTTATTAGTGTTTGTTTTGAGTTTTTATTCCTACTATGAATTCTCATCCTTTTGGCTATGATTTTGGTTATAACTATGTTGTAGGGAATGAGAACTATAATGAAGATTTGCATCAAGGATGGGAGAATCAAAGGTGGGAGGAACCTCAAGCTTATGGACAACCTTCATGGCAACAACCTTCACTAATGTACTTTGAACAAGAATCATTCCATGATGCTTACCAATCCAATGGTTATAGTGAACATCCTTGTGATTATCAACAACCACCACCATATACCTATGAACTCCCTCCTCAATATAGTCCTCAACCACCATACTCACAAGCCTTATCTTACCAAACACCTCCATATGATCCTAATCCTTATCCACCATACCAAGAACCATATGAGCCATATGAACCATATTTAAAACTACCCCAATTCCAACATCAATACTCCCAAGAACCACCACCTCAATATACATCACCTCCATATGCTTACAAAGATGAACAACCTTCCTTTTATGAGCCCTTTCTTTCAAGTAATGAACCCTCTTATCCACCCCAAGCCCCAATGGATGATTCTCTCATTTCATTACTTCATGAGCAATGTGAAGCTCAAAGGAGGCAACTAGAAGTCATGGCTACCTTGACCAAGGTAGTAAATACTTTAGCCTCCCAATGCTTAGACACTTAAAGCACTCCTATGGTCACATGTGGAGAATCAAATGAAGAGTGTAGCATGAAGGAGAGATTAGAAACTCTAGTGGAAAATAAAGGGTGGGACTTTGTATTGGAACAATTGGAGGAAGTCGTAATTGTTGAAGAGGAAGAAATGGCTGAAGATTTAGGAGATGCCGAACTTCCATGGGAATCTAGAGCTATAAAGCATTCCTCCAAGAAGTTTGAAATTGTTGTTAAAGAGGATAGTGCACAACCTCCAAGGCATGTTTCCTATGAAGAATTGGAAGGAATGGAGCAAGAAACAAGTTCCATTGGTGATGATGATCATGAAGCAAGTTCTCCTAGTAATGAATTGGCATCTGCAAATGAACTCCTTGAGTTTGAGGAATCTTCTCCAATTGAGTTTGAGAATGATGTTGAGGTAAACTTTTCTCAACCTCCGGTTTATGATTTGAGTGATGGGAAAAAGTTAGAAGATTTTGTTAAGAAAAAGATTGAAATTGAAAAATCATGTCAAGAGATGGAAGTCCTTCGAAAAGGATTAACGAGAGTGGAATCTATTTTGTCAAGATCATGGGAAACTCCTCTACCTAAGTCATCATCTATCCCTTTATTTGAGTGGGTAAAACTTATTTCTCTTTACTTTATTATTCCACTTGAATTTGGTTTGCTTGACACGGATGGTCAACTTAGGGCACTTTGTGGAGAGTTTAGTTCCTAAATGAGAATTCGGCTTGCTTACCACCCGAGTTGAACCACAGGGATCAACTTGAAGATGGGTGCAAAAATAAGATATGGGATCCCAGATTACAACATGAATGTCAACTTTGGGAGCTCATATCTTATGAAGAATTTCATCAGAGCTTGGTGAAATCAGTTGGAAATTCTGACAACCACTTGAAGATCATGCATTCTTGGAGATTCAAGGATGAGTATAAGCACAAGTCATCATGACAAGAAGCTTCCCAAATGTCCAACTTAAGGACTTTAAATAAAAGTGTTAGGTGGGAGACACCCCACCATGATAAACTCTTTTCATTTTTCTCTTTTGTATATATTGGTAAATTAATTTTATTTCATGTTTAGTTTGGTTGGTTGAGTTTATTTGGTAGTTTAGTATGTTTAATAAGGTTTGGTGATGTTTTGGTAACTGTTTCGATGTTTAGAATGCTTAATTTGGTGCAAGAACTTGAAAAATTTTAAAAAACAGAGCACCATGTCATGCGTACACGTGACCCCGCGATTTCAAACACTCCCGCGTATGCGCCCATATTCACGCGTACGTATCAGCCAATTTTTGGCCCACCTCCCGCATAGGCATACCACCCAGGCAGAGAGCACCTTCTGTGTCCCAGCTTCTGGCGTATGTGCGCAATATCCCCTTTCCCCATGTCACGCGTACGCGTGACCCATGCGTACACGTGACCTCCCCTGTTTCTTTTCAATGCTTTTTTAAAAAAAGAGAGAGCAAGTCATGCGTACGCTTGACCCACACGTATACGTGACTCCCAGATTTTGAAATGTGCCAGGATCGTGCGTGAACTGTGCCATCGCACGATCCAAACAGAGAGTTGTGCACGTAGGGTGCGAGAACTGTGCATCCACCACAAATTCCTCCCACCTGTACGCGTCACCCACGCATATGCATCACCTCATCTTTTCTCTTTCCACGCCTACGCATGCCAGACGCATACATGTCGATGCCCATTTTCCCCTGCCACGCTTACGTGTGACCCACGCGTATGCATGGATTTGAATTTTATAACCCCTGACGCGAGAACCCTAAGCTCATTCGCGCAGCACCCCTTTCTCTTGTCCCTCCAATGTCTTTTTTTTTCTTTCTTCCGCATTTCCCTCCTTCTCTTCTCTATCTCCTCTTCTCTCTCAAACAGCCCCTGCCAACCAGCAACCACCGCCATGGCTACGCCTTCGCCGTCGGCATCCCCTAAGTCCAGCAACCACCTTCTTTGTTCCCTATCCCCTCTTATCTTCTTTCCCATTTCACTACCTTCCCCTTCTCTGTACCAGAATACCATTTTTCCTCCAATCAAGCCCCTATTCCCATTTTAACACTACTGGCAGCGCCACCTCTGAGCCGGCCTTGCACTGCATTCCACCTCCTTCTATTCCTCTGGTCTAGTTCCATTTCTGTTCTTGCTTTTTTTCCCAGGTTTCCCCTGCTTCCCTTTATTGAGTTCCGTTTATATTCTATTTTGCTAGTTTAATTAGTTTATTTAATTTTTGTTAGTTATATTAGTTGAAAATACTTGTTAGTGGATTATAGGTGGTTAGATAGTTAATTAATTTTGCAGTGGATTTAGGTTTGAATTTTTGCTATTTATGTTGTCTGGATGGATGATTTATTGCTCTGTTTTTGATTGATTGATGATCATGCTCTTATGGTGTTAAAAATTGTGAATTGCTACTAATGAGCGGATAATTTATACACTTTTTGGCATTGTTTTTAGGTGATTTTTAGTAGGATCTAGCTACCTTTAGGGATGTTTTCATTAGTTTTTATGCTAAATTCACATTTCTGGACTTTACTATGAGTTTGTATGTTTTTCTGTAATTTCAGGTATTTTCTGGCTGAAATTAAGGGACCCGAGCAAAACTCTGATAAAAGGCTGACAAAAGGACTGCTGATGCTATTGGATTCTGACCTCCCTGCACTCGAAATGGATTTTCTAGAGCTACAGAACTCCAAATGGCGCACTCTCAACGGCGTTGGAAAGTAGACATCTAGAGCTTTTCAGCAATATATAATAGTTTATACTTTATTCGAGATTAGATGATGTAAACTAGTGCTCAACGCCAGTTCCATGCTGCATTCTCGAGTCAAACGCCAAAAACACGTCACGAACCAGAGTTGAACGCCAAAAACACGTTACAACTTGGCATTCAACTCCAAAAGAATCCTCTGCACGTGTAAAGCTCAAGCTCAGCCCATGCACAAACCAAGTGGACTCCAGAAGTGGATTTCTGCATTAATTACTTACTTCTGTAAACCCTAGTAGTTAGTCTAGTATAAATAGGACATTTTACTATTGTATTAGACGTCTTTGACAATATAGTCTCTTGACCATTCGGTCTTTTGATCATTCATGGGGGCTGGCCATTCGGCCATGCCTGGACCATCATTTATGTATTTTCAACGGTGGAGTTTCTACACACCATAGATTAAGGGTGTGGAGCTCTGCTGTACCTCGGGTTTCAATGCAACTACTACTATTTTCTATTCAATTCAGTTTATTCCTGTTCTAAGATATTTGTTGTACTTCACCATGACGAATGTGATGATCCGTGACACTCATCATCATTCTCACCTATGAACGCGTGACTGACAACCACTTCTGTTCTACCTTAGACCGAGCGCATATCTCTTGGATTCCTTAATCAGAATCTTCGTGGTATAAGCTAGAATTGATGGCGGCATTCATGAGAATTTGGAAAGTCTAAACCTTGTCTGTGGTATTCCGAGTAGGATTCAGGGATTGAATGACTGTGATGAGCTTAAAACTCGCGATTGTTGGGCGTGATGACAAACGCAAAAGAATCAATGGATTCTATTCCGACATGATTGAGAACCGACAGATGATTAGCCGTGCCGTGACAGAGCATTTGGACCATTATCACTAAGAGGATGGGATGTAGCCATTGACAACAGTGATGCCCTACATACAGCTTGCCATGGAAAGGAGTAAGAAGGATTGGATGAAGGCAGTAGGAAAGCAGAGATTCAACAGGGACAAAGCATCTCCATACACTTATCTGAAATTCTCACCAATGATTTACATAAGTATTTCTATCTTTATTTTCTGTTTATTTATTATTATTATTCGAAAACTCCATAACTATTTATTATCCGCCTAACTGAGATTTACAAGATGACCATAGCTTGCTTCATACCAACAATCTCTGTGGAATCGACCCTTACTCACGTAAGGTTTATTACTTGGACGACCCAGTGCACTTGCTGGTTAGTTGTGCGGAGTTGTGAAGAAAGTGCATAGTTAGTAGATGCGCATACCAAGTTGAATGCCATTATTAGAGATCACAATTTCGTGCACCAAGTTTTTGGCGTCGTTGCCGAGGATTGTTCGAGTATGGACAACTGACGGTTTATCTTGTTGCTCAGATTAGGTAATCTTCTTTTTGTTTTATTTTCAAAAAAATTTCAAAAAAAATTTCTCACCTGTTTTCGAAACTTTTTCAAAATTCTGAAGAATGGATTCTAGAGTTTCATGAAGCATATTGAAGCCTGACTGGCTGTAAAGCCATGTCTAAATTCTTTTGGACTGAGGCTTCAGCTAATCACCACAATGCATGTAATGCCTTGCTAAAGCTTGGCTGGCCATTGGCCATGTCTAGTGTTTTGGACCGGAGCTTTCACAAAAGCTTGGCTGGCTATTAAGCCATGTCTAATTCCTGGACCAGAGCTTTTGACTAACATTGAAAGATTCCTGGAATTCTTCTTAAAAATTTTGAATTTCTTATTTTCTTTTTCCTATATGTTTTCCAAAAAATAAATAAAAGAAAATACGAAAAAAAATCATAAAATCATAAAAAAAACCAAAAATATTTTGTGATTCTTGTTTGAGTCTAGTGTCAATTTTTAAGTTTGGTGTCAATTACATGTTTTTTTAAAATTTATGCATTTTTTCAAAAAATTCATGCATGGTGTTCTTCATGATCTTCAAGTTGTTCTTGGTAAGTCTTCTTGTTTGATCTTGATGTTTTCTTGTTTTGTGTCTTTTGTTATTTTTCATGTGCATTTTTGCATTCATGGTGTCTAAGCATTAAAGATTTCTAAGTTTGGTGTCTTGCATGTTTTCTTTGCATCAAAAATTTTTCAAAAATATGTTCTTGATGTTCATCATAATCTTCAAAGTGTTCTTGGTGTTCATCTTGACACTCATAGTTTCTTGCATGCATCGTTGGTTTTGATCCAAAAATTTTCATGTTTTGGGTCATTTTTATGTTTCTCCCTCTCATCATTAAAAATTTAAAATTCAAAAAATATATCTTTTCCTCTTTTTTTCTCTCAAAATTTTGAAAATTTGAGTTGACTTGGTCAAAAAATTTTTAAAACTTAGCTATTTCTCATAAGTCAAGTGAAATTTTCAAATTTAAAAATCTTATCTTTTCAAAACCTTTTCAAAAATCAAATCTTTTTCATTTTTCTTATTATTTTTCAAAAAATTTTAATTTGAATTTTAAAATATTTTTCTTATCTTTATTTCAAAATTTCAAAAACTTTACTAACAATTAATGTGATTGATTCAAAAATTTGAAGTTTGTTACTTTCTTGTTAAGAAAGGTTCAATCTTTAAATTCTAGAATCATATCTTTTAGTTTCTTGTTAGTCAAATAATTAAATTTTAATTTTAAAAATCAATTCTTTTTCAAAATATCTTTTCTATCATATCTTTTTCAAAATTTTATCTTGTTCAAAAATTTGATTTTAAAATGTCTTTTTCCAACTTCTTATCTTTTCAAAATTGATTTTCAAATCTTTTTTAACTAACTAATTAAATTTTGTTTATTTTTTATCTTTTTCAAAACCACCTAACTAATTTTAGCTCTCTAATTTTTCAAAATTACCTCCCTCTTTTTCAAAATTCTTTTAATTAACTAATTGTTTTAAATTTTAATTTTAATTTTAATTCTTCCTTTAATTTTTGAAAATCACTAACCCTTTTTCAAAATTAATTTTCGAATTCTCTCCCCCTCATCTTCTTTTATTTATTTATTTATTTACTAACACTTCTCTTCATCTCAAGAATCTGAACCTATCTTCACTCTTGTGTTTGGATTCTTACTTTTTCCTTCTTCTATTCCTTTTATCTTCTACTAACATAAAGGAATCTCTCTACTGTGGTAAAGAGGATCCCTATTATTATTTTCTGTTCCCTTCTTTTTCATATGAGCAGGAGAAAGAACAAGAACATTCTTGTTGAAGCAGATCCTGAACCTGAAAGGACTCTGAAGAGGAAACTAAGAGAAGCTAAATTACAACAATCCAGAGACAACCTTACAGATATTTTCGAAAAAGAAGAGGAGATGGCAGCCGAAAATAATAATGCAAGGAGGATGCTTGGTGATTATACTACACCTACTTCCAAGTTTGATGGAAGAAGCATCTCAATCCCTGCTATTGGAGCAAATAACTTTGAGCTGAAACCTCAACTAGTTGCTCTAATGCAACAGAACTGCAAGTTCCATGGACTTCCATCAGAAGATACCTACCAGTTTTTAACTGAGTTCTTACAGATCTGTGAGACTGTTAAGACTAATGGAGTAGATCCTGAAGTCTACAAGCTCATGCTTTTCCCCTTTGCTGTAAGAGATAGAGCTAGAATATGGTTGGATTCACAACTTAAAGATAGCCTGGACTCCTGGGATAAGCTGGTCGCGGCCTTCTTGGCTAAGTTCTTTCCTCCTCAAAAGCTGAGCAAGCTTAGAGTGGATGTTCAGACTTTCAAACAAAAAGATGGTGAATCCCTCTATCAAGCTTGGGAAAGATACAAGCAGATGACCAAAAGGTGTCCTTTTGACATGCTTTTAGAGTGGACCATTCTGGATATATTCTATTATGGTCTATCTGAGTTCTCCAATATTTCATTGGACCATTCTGTAGGTGGATCCATTCACCTAAAGAAAACACCTACAGAAGCTCAAGAACTTATTGACATGGTTACAAATAACCAGTTCATGTACACTTCTGAGAGAAATTCCGTGAACAATGGGACGCCTCAAAAGAAAGGAGTTCTTGAAATTGATGCTCTGAATGCCATATTGGCTCAGAACAAAATGTTGGCTCAGCAAGTCAACATGATTTCTCAAAGTCTGAATGGATGGAAAAATGCATCCAACAGTACTAAAGAGGCATCTTCTGAAGAAGAAGCTTATGATCCTGAGAACCCTGCAATAGCAGAGGTAAATTATATGGGCGAACCTTATGGAAACACCTATAATTCATCATGGAAAAATCATCCAAATTTCTCATGGAAGGATCAATAAAAGCCTCAACAAGGCTTTAATAATGGTGGAAGAAATAGACTCAGCAATAGCAAGCCTTATCCATCATCTTCTCAGCAACAGACATAAAATTCTGAGCAGAGCACCTCTAACTTAGCAAACTTAGTCTCTGATCTGTCTAAGGCCACTTTAAGTTTCACGAGTGAAACAAGGTCCACCATTAGAAATCTGGAGGCACAAGTGGGCCACCTGAGTGAGAAAATCACTGAAACTCCTCCTAGTACTCTCCCAAGCAACACTGAAGAGAATCTAAAAAGAGAGTGCAAGGCCATTGACATAATCAACATGGCCGAACCTAGAGAGGAAGGAGAGGACGTGAATCCCAATGAGGAAGACCTCATGGGACGTCTCTCAAGCAAGAAGGAGTTCCCTATTGAGGACCTAAAGGAATATGAGGCTCATATAGAGACCATAGAGATTCCATTAAACCTCCTTCTGCCATTCATGAGCTCTGAAAACTATTCTTCCTTTGAAGAGGACGAAGATGTAACTGGAGAACAAGTTGCTCAATATCTAGGAGCCATCATGAAGCTGAATGCCAAATTGTTTGGTAATGAGACTTGGGAAGGTGAACCTCCCTTGCTCACTAACGAACTAGATACTTGGATTCAGCAAACTTTACCTCAAAAGAGACAAGATCCTGACAAATTCTTAATACACTGTACCATAGGCACCATGACCTTTGAGAAGGCTCTGTGTGACCTAGGATCAGGCATAAATCTTATGCCACTCTCTGTAATGGAGAAGCTGGGGATCATTGAGGTACAGCCTGCCATATTCTCATTGGAAATGGCAAACAAGTCAGTAAGACAAGCTTATGGATTGGTAGAGGACGTGTTAGTGAAGGTTGAAGGCCTTTACATCCCTGCTGATTTCATAATCTTAGACACTAGGAAGGAGGAGGATGAATGCATCATCCTTGGAAGACCTTTCCTAGCCATAGCAGGAGCTGTGATAGATGTTAACAGAGGAGAATTAGTCCTTCAATTGAATGGGGACTACTTTATGTTTAAGACCAAGGGTGTTCTTCTTTAACAATAGAGAGGAAGCATGAAAAGTTTCTCTCAATGCGGAGTCAAACAAAGTCCACACAATCAAACTCTGAGTTTGGTGTTGGGAGGCCACAGCCAAATTCTAAGTTTGGTGTTGAATCCCCACATCCAAACTCTAAGTTTAGTGTTGGGAGTCTACAATATTGACCTGATCACCTGTGAGGCTCCATGAGAGCCCACTGTCAAGCTATTGACATTAAAGAAGTGCTTATTAGAAGGCAACCCAATTTTTATTTATTTAATTTTATTTTTCTTTTATTGTTCTTTTATGTTTTATTAGGTTCATGATCATGTGGAGTCACAATATAAATACTAAAATTAAAAACAGAATAAAAAACAGCAGAAGAAAAAGCACACCTTGGAGGAAGGGCTTACTGGCGTTTAAACGCCAGTAAGGAGCATCTGACTGGCGTTCAACGCCAGAACAGAGCATGGATCTGGCATTGAACGCCAGAAATAAGCAGCATTCTGGCATTTAAACGCCAGGAATACACCCTGAGGAAAGCTAGTGCTGAACGCCAGAAACAAGCATGGAACTGGCGTTCAACGCCAGAGACATGCTGCAAATGGGCGTTGAACGTCCAAAACAAGCATGAAGCTGGCGTTCAACGCCAGAAACAAGCATCAATCTGGCGTTGAACGCCAGGGTTGCATACAAAGGGCGTTTTACACGCCTCATTGGTGCAAGGATGATAATCCTTGACACCTCAGGATATGTGGATCCCACAGGATTATCTCAGGATCTGTGGACCCCACAGGATCCCCACCTACCTCAACTCACCTTCTCTCCTCTTCACACAATCCAATAACACTCTTCCCCAAAAACCCTTCACCAATCACCTCAATCTCTCTTTCCCATCACCTCTTCACCACTCACATCCATCCACTCTTCCCCATAAACCCCACCTACCTTCAAAATTCAAAATCCCTTTTTCCCACCCAACCCACCCAATATGGCCGAACCTTAACCCCTCTCCCTCCACTATGTAAACCCCTCCATTCTTCTTCATTTTCACACAACACAACATTCTCTTCTCCTCCTTGGCTGAAATACAACGCTCTCTTCCTCTCCTCCATACCTTCTTCTTCTTCATCTATTATTTTTTCTTTTGCTCAAGGGCAAGCAATACTCTAAGTTTGGTATGGTAAAAGTATAGCTTTTTTGTTTTTCCATAACCATTGATGGCACCTAAGGTCGGAGAAACCTCTAGAAAAGGGAAAGGGAAGACAAAAGCTTCCACCTCTGAGTCATGGAAGATGGAGAGATTCATCTCCAAAGCCCATCAAGACCACTTCTATGAAGTTGTGGCCTAGAAGAAGGTGATCCCTGAAGTCCCTTTCAAACTCAAGAAAAATGAGTACTCAGAGATCCGACATGAGATCCAAAGAAGAGGTTGGAAAGTTCTGACCAACCCATTCAACAAGTCAGAATCTTAATGGTTCAAGAGTTCTATGCCAATGGATGGATCACTAGGAACCATAATCAAAGTGTGAACCCGAATCCAAAGAATTATCTTACAATGGTTCGGGGGAAATACTTAGATTTCAGTCCGAAAAATGTGAGGTTGGCATTCAACTTGTTCATGATGCAAGGAGATGCACGCCCTTACACTAGAAGGGTCAACTTTGATCAAAGGTTGGACCAAGTCCTTATGGACATATGTGTGGAAGGAGCTCAATGGAAAAGAGACTCCAAAGGCAAGCCGGTTCAATTAAGAAGACTGGACCTCAAGCCTGTGGCTAGAGGATGGTTGGAGTTCATCCAACGCTCCATCATCCCCACTAGCAACCGATCCGAAGTTACTGTGGATCGGGCTATCATGATTCATAGCATCATGAATGGAGAGGAAGTAGAAGTTCATGAAGTCATCTCCCTCGAATTCTACAAAATAGCCGAAAAGTCCTCCACCATGGCAAGGCTAGCTTTTCCTCATCTTATTTGCCATCTATGTTACTCAGCTGGAGTTATCATAGAAGGAGACATCCCCATTGAGGAGGATAAGCCCATCACTAAGAAGAGGATGGAGCAAACAAGAGAGCCCACTCATGGATCCCAAGAGACGCATGAGGAAGCTCATCACCAAGAAATCCCGGAGATGCCTCAAGGGATGCACTTTCCTCCCAACAACTATTGGGAACAACTCAACACTTCTCTAGAAGATTTGAGTTACAATATGGATCAATTAAGGGTGAAACATCAAGAGCACTCCATCATTCTCCATGAAATTAGAGAAGATCAAAGAGCAATGAGGGAGGAGCAACAAAGGCAAGGAAGAGACATAGAAGAGCTCAAGGACATCATTGGTTCTTCAAGAAGAAAGCGCCACCATCACTAAGGTGGACTCATTCCTTGTTCTTATTTCTCTATTTTTTTTGGTTTTTATGCTATATGTTTGTTTATGTTTTGTGTCTCTACTTCATGATCATTAGTATGTAGTAACTATGTCTTAAGGCTATGAATAATTCCATGAATCCTTCACCTATCTTAAATGAAAAATGTTGCTAATTCAAAAGAACAAGAAATACATGAGTTTCGAATTTATCCTTGAATTCAGTTTAATTATATTGATGTGGTGACAATACTTTTTATTTTCTGAATGAATGCTTGAACAGTGCATATTTTTTATCTTGATGTTTATGAATGCTAAAATTGTTGGCTCTTGAAAGAATGATGAACAAAGAGAAATGTTACTGACAATCTAAAAAATCATAAATCTGATTCTTGAAGCAAGAAAAAGCAGTGAATAGCAAAAGCTTGCGAAAAAAATAGAAAGAAAAAGAAAAAGCAAGAAGAAAAAGCCAATAGCCCTTAAAACCAAAAGGCAAGGGTAAAAAGTATCCAAGGCTTTGAGAATCAATGGATAGGAGGGCCCAAGGAAATAAAATCCAGGCCTAAGCGGCTAAATCAAGTTGTCCCTAACCATGTGCTTGTGGCATGCAGGTCCAAGTGAAAAGCTTGAGACTGAGTAGTTAAAGTCGTGATCCAAAGCAAAAAGAGTGTGCTTAAGAACCCTGGACACCTCTAACTGGGGACTTTAGCAAAGTTGAGTCACAATCTGAAAAGGTTCACCTAGTCATGTGTCTGTGGCATTTATGTATCTGGTGGTAATACTGGAAAATAAAATGCTTAGGGCCACGGCCAAGACTCATAAAAGTAGCTGTGTTCAAGAATCAACATACTTAACTAGGAGAATCAATAACACTATCTGAAATTCTAAGTTCCTATAGATGCCAATCATTCTAAACTTCAAAGGATAAAGTGAGATGCCAAAACTATTCAAAAGCAAAAAGTAACAAGTCCCGCTCATCTAGATAGAACTAATATTCATTGATATTTTGAGCTTTATAGTATATTTTCTTCTTTTTATCCTATTTGATTTTCAGTTGCTTGGGGACAAGCAATAATTTAAGTTTGGTGTTGTGATGAGCGGATAATTTATACGCTTTTTGGCATTATTTTTAGGTAATTTTTAGTAGGATCTAGCTACTTTTAGGGATGTTTTCATTAGTTTTTATGCTAAATTCACATTTCTGGACTTTACTATGAGTTTGTGTATTTTTCTGTGATTTCAGGTATTTTCTGGCTGAAAATGAGGGACCTGAGCAAAACTCTGATAAAAGGCTGACAAAAGGACTGCTGATGCTGTTAGATTCTGACCTCCCTGCACTAATGGATTTTCTGGAGCTATAGAACTCCAAATGGCGTGCTCTCAACGGCGTTGGAAAGTAGACATCCAGAGCTTTCCAATAATATATAATATTCCATACTTTATTCGAGATTAGACGATGTAAACTGGCACTCAACGCCAGTTCCATGCTGCATTTTGGAGTCAAACGCCAGAAACACGTCACGAACCAAAGTTGAATGCCAAAAACACGTTACAACTTGGCGTTCAACTCCAAAAGAAGCCTCTGCACATGTAAAGCTCAAGCTCAGCCCAAGCACACACCAAGTGGGCTCCGGAAGTGGATTTCTGCATCAATTACTTACTTTTGTAAACCCTAGTAGCTAGTCTAGTATAAATAGGATATTTTACTATTGTATTAGACGTCTTTGACAATGTAGTCTCTTGACCATTCGGTCTTTTGATCATTCATGGAGGCTGGCCATTCGGTCATGCCTGGACCATCACTTATGTATTTTCAACGGTGGAGTTTTTACACACCATAGATTAAGGGTGTAGAGCTCTGCTGTACCTCGAGTTTCAATGCAACTACTACTATTTTCTATTCAATTCAGTTTATTCCTGTTCTAAGATATTCGTTACACTTCACCATGACGAATGTGATAATCCATGACACTCATCATCATTCTCACCTATGAACGCGTGACTGACAACCACTTCCATTCTACCTTAGACCGAGCGCATATCTCTTGGATTCCTTAATCAGAATCTTCATGGTATAAGTTAGAATTGATGGCGGCATTCATGAGAATCCGAAAAGTCTAAACCTTGTCTGTGGTATTCCGAGTAGGATTCAGGGATTGAATGACTATGACGAGCTTCAAACTCGCGATTGTTGGGCGTGATGACAAACACAAAAGAATCAATGGATTCTATTCCGACATGATCGAGAACTGACAGATGATTAGCCGTGCCGTAACAGAGCATTTGGACCATTTTCACTGAGAGGATGGGATGTAGCTATTGACAGCAGTGATGCCTTACATACAGCTTGCCATGGAAAGGAATAAGAAGGATTGGATGAAGGCAGTAGGAAAGCAGAGATTCAACAGGGACAAAGCATCTCCATACACTTATCTGAAATTCTCACCAATAATTTACATAAGTATTTCTATCTTTATTTTCTGTTTATTTATTATTATTTTTCGAAAACTCCATAACCATTTATTATCCGCCTAACTGAGATATACAAGATGACCATAGCTTGCTTCATACCAACAATCTCCATGGGATCGACCCTTACTCACGTAAGGTTTATTACTTGGACGACCCAGTGCACTTGCTGGTTAGTTGTGCAGAGTTATGAAGAAAGTGCTGAGTTAGTAGATGCGCATACCAAGTTGAATGCCATTATTAGAGATCACAATTTCGTGCACCAGCTGCTAATTGCTAATTGTGCTTGTTGCTGTCTAATTCATATGAATTTATTGTGCTTCATGCTTGTTTGAGTTAACTTGAATTCATATGGGTTGTTATTTTGTTGTTTGTTTAATTCGGGAATATCCAATTTACTGCCGGAATGTTGTCGAAATTTTTCAAAATTTTTGTATTACTTGGATCCCAATTTGTGAAGTGGATTTGGTAATCTATTGCTTTAATTCTGTTTTGTTACCAAATTCAACTCATGAATGGCTCGGTTAGCATTTCTGTTTTCTTTTGGTTCCCTTATGTCACATTGCTTGGTTGATGGCAACAAGGAGCTATTTGACGGATTTCTGTGTCAAGTAGACCCTTGTTGGTCAATTGTTTGTGGATCACCTGTATGTTTTGAATTATCAAGTTCAGGTCACAATTTTTCATCTTCATGGTTCAATTTCAATTCTTTTTTTTTTATCCAACCATTGAAGTTGGTGTTATGAACTTTCCAAGTGGCCTAATCTTGCTAATTATAATTGAGGTTCTTTAAAATTGTTTAAATGGGTGCATTTTCACTTTTGTAACCATCTGAATAAACTTTTTGGTTTTCAATGAATATTAGGTCACATTAAGTGCATGTATTTCACACCAATTTGTACAATTTAGTGATCAAACACATTGATGATGGATTGTATTTTTCCTTTTTGTGCTTATTTTCCCTTATTCAATCCATCATCAATGCTTGCAATACATTACATGAGTGTGAGTTTGCTTGTTCTTGACTATTTTTGAACACTTCCATGATTACTTGGAATGTGAATTCTAACTGATTTTGATTCCTTTTCTTTCCATTCCATTCCCAGTAATTGCAACTTATGTGCTCAATTCATGTTTAAACTCTTAATTCCTCTGTTGTATGTCTCTTGCCTACCGGTGATATTATTTTTGCCTTACATGCCTTACCCTCTATTTAATATTCTGTTTGTTCTGATTAATTTTTCAGGATGACTAACAGAAAAGAAAAAGGCAAGAATAAGGCCGTCTCTAGTAAAAAAAAAAGATCACAGCCTACCACTGAGATAACGGATGAGTCCTTGACTGAGAAGCAACTTACTGCGAAGGAGAAGGCTGATCAAGCTACGCCTTCCTCCGACTCAGTTAAGTTTGCCAACCTCTATTGTGAATTAAGGTTTCTGCACTTTCTAGAAAACCGGAACCTTCACATGGAGAGAAAGCTAAGAATACCACCCGAGATAAGAAAGTACATTGAAAATCAAATTGAACAGCAGGGTTGGGTATTTTTGGATAGAGAGCTCGTAGAAGTGTACTCATCATGGGTCCAAGAGTTTTACTGCAACTATTATCGGATGATCCTTGATGCGGTTCAGCTTTGGGGTAGACAGATTCTAGTCACAAAAGAAGCAATAGAGGAGATCATCCACTTCTGACGAAAAACAAATGATAAGGATGGTTTTCCTAGGGCTGAGGAGGCTATTAGATTGATGGGTTTTGATTGGGATGTTGCCCATCGAACTGTAGCTATTCATCTTGACATTCCATGGGCATTCGGAATGTCGAAGCCGACTCCACAGGGCATCAAGATTGATTATCTCAATGATGAGGCTAGGTTGTGGCAACAAATACTGAGTAACTGCATCATGCCTAGCACTCACGAGTCGGAGGTACCAACAGATATGGTAATTCTTATTTGGTGTGTCTTGGAAGGAAAAGGACATGTGCCTTCCAAGACTCATCAGGAGGTTGATGAGCGGATAATTTATACGCTTTTTGGCATTGTTTTTAGGTAGTTTTTAGTAGGATCTAGCTACTATTAGGGATGTTTTTATTAGTTTTTATGCAAAATTCACATTTCTTGACTTTACTATGAGTTTGTGTGTTTTTCTGTGATTTCAGGTATTTTCTGGCTGAAATTGAGGGACCTGAGCAAAAATCTGATTCAGGCTGAAAAAGGACTGCTGATGTTGTTGGATTCTGACCTCCCTACACTCGAAATAGATTTTCTGGAGCTATAGAACTCCAAATGACACGCTCTCAATTGAGTTGGAAAGTAGACATCTAGGGCTTTCCAGTAATATATAATAGTCTATACTTTATTCGAGTTTAGATGACAAAACCTGCCATTCAACGCCAGTTCCATGCTGCATTCTGGAGTAAAACGCCAGAAACACGTCACAAACCAGAGTTAAACGCCAAAAACACGTTACAACTTGGCGTTTAACCCCAAGAGAAGTCTCTGCACGTGTAAAGCTCAAGCTCAGCCCAAGCACACACCAAAGTGGGTCCCTGAAGTGGATTTCTGCACTTAGATTTATTTTTGTAAACCCTAGTAGCTAGTTTAGTATAAATAGAACTTTTTACTATTGTACTAGGCGTCTTGTCTTTGGATGGATCTTTAATCAGTGTATGAAATTTTAGACCTTCATGGGAGCTGGCCATTCGACCATGCCTAGACCATCACTTATGTATTTTCAACGGTGGAGTTTCTACACACCATAGATTTAGGTGTGGTGCTCTGCTGTTCTTCGAGTATTAATGCAATTACTATTATTCTTCTATTCAATTCAGCTTATTCTTATTCTAAGATACTCGCTGCACTTCAACATGATGAATGTGATGATCCATGACACTCATCATCATTCTCACATATGAACGCGTGCCTGACAACCACTCCCGCTCTACCTTAGATCGAGCACGTATCTCTTAGCCTCCATTCCGAAAGATCAGAGTCTTTGTGGTATAAGCTAGAATTATTGGCGGCCATTCCTAAGATCCGAAAAGTCTAAACCTTGTCTGTGGTATTCCGAGTAGGATCTAAGATGAGATGATTGTGACGAGCTTCAAACTCGCGAGTGTTGGGCGTAGTGACAGACGCAAAAGAATCACTAGATTTTATTCCAACATGATCGAGAACCGACAGATGATTAGCCGTGCTGTGACAGAGCATTTGGACCATTTTCACTGAGAGGATGAGAAGTAGCCATTGACAACGGTGACGCCCTACATACAGCTTGCCATAGAAATGAGTAAGAATGATTAGATGAAAGCAGTAGGAAAGCAGAGATTCAGAAGGAACAGAGCATCTCCATACACTTATCTGAAATTCCTACCAATGATTTACATAAGTATCTTTATCTCTATTTTATGCTTTATTTATCTTTATATTCAAAAACCATTATAACCATTTGAATCCGCCTAACTGAGATTTACAAGATGACCATAGCTTGCTTCATACCAACAATCTCCGTGGGATCGACCCTTACTCACGTAAGGTTTATTACTTGGATGACCCAGTGCACTTGCTGGTTAGTTGTGCGAAGTTGTGACAAAGTGTGATTCACGTTTGAAAGCTTCAAGTCTTTGGCGCCATTGTTGATGATCACAATTTCGTGCACCAGAGGTATATGTCCTGATACATATCAGAGAAACCTTGGCGTTCCCATATTTGATCACTTAGATGGCTTACCAGGTTGAGGTAGCTTGGGAGCCTCAGGATGAGAGACCACCGGTTGCCGACCGTAAGAAGGTTATTCTGTACGGTAAACAGTTCAGATCTCTAGGCCGTAGAGCACCCACTACTACTCCTACAGAGGCGGCCACATCCTTAGCAGCACCTTTGGCAGGACCTTCAGTACCTTTAGCTCCTTCTATACTAGCAGCACCATCATCTGCATCACAGATGATGTATCGCCTTGTGCAACGCCTCTTCGAGCGTATAGATCAGATAGAGCATCGCAACCAGCGGTTATGAGCACTTAAAGCATCGCAACAAGTGACGTTATGCACATTTGAGGCGGATTGTGACTTCTGGCGGCATTCACATTCCCTCTGAGCCTGACACCCCTTTGGAGCATTCTGATGAGGAGGATTCCTAGCAGGAGAAGGCCCAGCATAAGCAGCCGGCAGAGCCATAGGCACCTACAGCAGACGGTGGAGTAGATGGCAATTGTAAGGTCCCACATCGGTTGGGAAGGAGAACGAAGCATGCCTTATAAGGGTGTGGATATCTCTCCCTAGCATGACGTATTTTGACGAGTGAGTGTGGGGGGTTTCGGCTATCATCCCTATCGTCAAAGGCAAAACCGTGAGGCCTTGTGTGCTAAAGCGGACAATATGGTGCTAGCAGGTGGTTTGGGCTGTTACAGATAGTATCAGAGCTGGAGCCTGAATCGATGTGTCAGCGAGGGCGCTGGGTTCCTTTAGGGGGGTGGATTGTAAGGTCCCACATCGGTTGGGGAGAGGAACGAAGCATGCCTTATAAGGGTGTGGATACCTCTCCCTAGCATGACGCGTTTTGACGAGTGAGTGTGGGGGGTTTCGGCTATCATCCCTATCGTCAAAGGCAAAACCGTGAGGCCTTGTATGCCAAAGCAGACAATATCGTGCTAGCGGGTGGTCTGGACTGTTACAGCGATGACCCCTCTCACCCGGCTTGATTTCGTGAGCATCGAGGACAATGCTAATATTTAAGTGTGGGGAGGTCGCCTCGTCGGCAGAGTTATTATTTTGGGTGAACTATTTTATTTCAGATACTCTTATTTTATGTTATTTTCAGCACTCGCATCTTTATTTTAGTATGCTTTTGGATTTTTGTACATATTGGTTGTTTTGAATACTTTCTAGTTTATCGCATTTTACACTTTTGTTTGTATATATTTTAGACTTTAAATTAGTTTGCATCTTTTTAGTTTGGTAGTGTATATATATATATATATATATATATATATATATTATAGTTGACTAGTTGTGATTGGAAATGCGCATAATCGAACTTAGTTTAATCCGATACATATGAGAAATTGAGTTGATTGAAAATGGAAAGAAACTAAGGATTTTTTATTTTCTCAATCACATCATATCGTATTATATATATAAATAATAAATGTTGATCAATTTGATGAAATTTTCAAGAAATTCTTTTTTTCTTAAAAAGGGCATTAAAATTCAAATTGATTTGAGTTAAAAATTTTCAATTATACCTGCATGATTCATATATCGTGGAATATGGTTTTTGAGCCTAATTGTATGGTTATATCATTTAACCATGATTTTGATTCTTGTGTGTCTCTTCTCTATGATTTCAATCTTTGGTTTGTTTAATTCTATATGTCCATTATTTAGTGTATATTTATGCATTTATGTGGTTGAGGCTATCACTTCATTGTAGGTCAGTTAACCCAAATAGCCTACCATTTTATTTGGCTTTGTTTGCCACTTTGAGCCTTTTAATCCCCTGTTGTTCTTTATATTACCACATCACTAACTTTAAGTGAAAAAATAATTAATTATCCTATTTGAATCTTTGGTTAGCTTAAGATAGTGAGTGTGTGTGTCAACTAAGTGTGGAAAAAATGTGAGAACTTTGGTTGATAAAAATGTGTTTTATGCTTATTGGGAAATATTAAGAATTTTGGTATATACTCATGCAATAGTATGGGAATCATATGCATTGATATCTTTTGTATATATTATGTTTCATATAGAAAAAAAAGAGAAAAAAAGAAAAAAAAAGAAATAATAAAAAAGACACAAAATTACCCCAATGTGAAATTTAGTAAAAATCAATGCATATGTGATTGAATTGAATTTGATACATGAGTGTGTATATATGCAAAGTGAGATTTTGGGTAGCTAAGTTTGATACTAGAAGTATGTAGGTTGTGTATGTTTTAGGTGAGAGCTTAGGTTAGTCAAAGATTCAAATTCAAGCTCACTTAGCCATACATATATCCTCACATTCACCTTAGCCCCATTAAAAACTTTAAAAAGCCCTCATGATATTTGCCTATGTACATTAAATATTTGTTGATTGGTTAGATGAAGAACAACCTTAGAAAGCATGATTAGAGGAGAATTGAGTAAATTAACCCTAAACACTTAGGCAACTAGAGTGCATATACACATCCGGTGAGGGTTCAATTGCTCAATTCCATATTTCTATCTTTGATCATTGCTTATCTTGCAAGTTTGTAATCTCTTTTGAATAACTCAATTCAATTGTGAATTTGATTTCTTTATGATTATTTGAGCCCTTGATTGTGCATACATGCCTTCTTGGAAATTTGATTCACTTTGACTACATATATACTTATATATAAATAGGTAGTAATTAGAATAGTTATATGCATATAGGTAGTTGCATTTAGATAGTTTGCATTGAATAAAATTGATAATCCCTTCTTGTCTTTCTTGAGTTTAGCATGAGGATATGCTATTGTTTAAGTGTGGGGAGATTGATAAACTATAATTTTATGGTTTATCTTGTATTGAATTTGGTAAATTTTATCAACTTTTCTTACATTTATTCAATGAAATAGCTTAGTTTTATGAATTTCTCCCTAATTTGTTCTTAAGAGTGAAAATATGCATGAACATAAAAGTGACAAAATAAATTCATGCACTCTTGTTACTTTTGATTTCCATTTAATGCAATTTATGTTTTCATGTTTATTAATGCTTAATTGAGTTGTTATTATTATTATCTTTCATTGGATAGTTGTAGATTTTATATTTCTTGCTATTTTAATATGTTTTTCTTTTATATCTCTCAAGTGTTTGATAAAATGCTTGGTTGGATTTTAGAGTAGAATTTTGTATTCTTAGCTTGGGTTGAGTGATTGGAGACTTTTGAGTTATCAAACTCTTTTGTTGATGGGTGATTCAGGATTGCTAGTTGGCTTGAATTCTACTAAAGCTAATCTTTTATTAGGACTTGTGAATTAGAGTTGACCTTGCTCACTTAACTTTCTTTCAATTGTTAGAGGTTGATTAAGTGAGAGCAAGAGACAATTACCATCACAATTGAGGATGATAATGAGGATAGAAATTTTAGTTCTCATTCCTTGCCAAGACCTTTCTTAGTTGTTAGCTTATTTTATTGTAGTTCTCATTCCTTGCCAACACCTTTCTTAGTTGTTAGCTTATTTTATTGTTATTTACATTTCTTGTCCCTTATTATAAAACCCCAAAAATACTTTCTCATAACCAATAATATGTACACTTTCCTGCAATTCCTTGAGAGACGACCCGAGGTTTAAATACTCTCAGTTATTTTTATTGGGTTTGCACTTGTGACAAACAAATTAAACTTTGATTGAGGGTTGATTGTTAGTTTGGATCTATACTCCGACGAGATTATATTTTGTGAAAATTCCTATCCGACAATTTTCCTTCGTCACCAATGTCAAAAAAAGAGAGTGTGAAGTCCAAGGTGGTTCTTATTTCTGCACGTTTTGGACAATTGGTTCGAGGTATGTGTTGATTTTACGTTTTTGTTGTAATATAGGACTGTTTTTTAAGGTTGTTGTTCTGCTATCGCTTGATGTAGTTGGTTGTGTTTAATTTAAATATTTATCTAGATTCTTTTTTAATTATGCAGAGTTGTTAGGTTAATTATCTATTCGAATTTAATTAGGGTTGTTAGTTTATACCGATAAGGCATGGGGTTATAGTTATCATGTGTGAATGTCTAGTGATTTATTACTTAATCTTTGTGAGTGAGATGTGTTTCTCTTCATTTATGTTTTTTATACTTCTTCAATTTTAAATATGTATATTATTGAGAAGAAAACCAAGGATATATATAAGTTGTTATTGAATAGTACTTCTTAAATATTTTGGTCATGAATTTGGATGTTAGAAATGTACATTAAGATGGTTTTATGACCAAGAATTGGAATTCTTGATAATTGTAATTATAGATTGTAATTGTTATTTTTAGTATTATGTATTTATTATTCAGGCCACATTTGTGTCTTCGTTTATGATAAAAAATTATGTGAATGTATATTGTGTGGTACCACTTCTCCAAATGTCCTCACATGCCAGCCCCTCTTCACCATGCACCATCGAAAGTGTGTCGTCCTCCCTACATGCCCTTACACGCCAAACACTATGCAACAAGGGTGTGCCATCCTTCTTACACACCCAACCACACCTGCAAGTACATGATGAGCGGAAAATTTATACGCTTTTTGACATTATTTTTACATAGTTTTTAGTATGTTTTAGTTAGTTTTTATTATATTTTTATTAGTTTTTATGCAAAATTTACATTTCTGGACTTTACTATGATTTTGTGTATTTTTCTGTGATTTCAGGTATTTTCTGGCTGAAATTGAGGGATCTGAGCAAAAATCTGATTCAGAGGCTGAAAAAGGATTGTAGATGCTGTTGGATTCTGACCCTCCTGTACACAAAATGAATTTTCTAAAGCTACAGAAGCCCAATCGGCGCGCTCTCAATTCCTTTAAAAAGTAGACATCTTGGGCTTTCCAGCAATGTATAATAGTCCATACTTTGCCCGTGATTTGATGGCCCAAACTGGCATCAAAATGCCGGTTAGAGACCCTTTTTCTGGCATAAAACGCCAGAACTGACACCAAAGCTAGAGTAAAATGCCCAAATTGGCACCAAAGCTGGCGTTTAACTCCAAGAAAAGCCTATGCACGTGAAAGCTTCAATGCTCAGCCTCAGCACACACCAAATGGGCCCCAGAAGTAGATTTCTGCACTATCTACTTATTTCTGTAAACCCTAGTAACTAGTTTAGTATAAATAGGACTTTTTACTATTGTATTCATATCTTTAGATCATTTTTGAGACTATCTTTGGATCACTTTTGATCTCTTGATCACATTTTGGGGGCTGGCCATTCGGCCATGCCTGGACCTTCATCACTTTTGTATTTTCAATGGTGGAGTTTCTACACCTCATAGATTAAGGTGTGGAGCTCTGCTGTTCCTCATGAATCAATGCAAAGTACTATTGTTTTTCTATTCAATTCACGCTTATTCTTATTCTAAGATATTCACTCGTACTTCAACCTGATGGATGTGATGATCCGTGACACTCATCATCATCCTCCCTTATGAACGCGTGCCTGACAACCACTTCCGTTCTATATGCGAGAGCTTGAGTGTGTATCTCTTGGGTTCCTGGTTCACGACGCAATATTGCCTCTCCTGACAACAAAGCCTTTCAATTCCGTGAAATCAGAGTCTTCGTGGTATAAGCTAGAACCAATTGGCAGCATTCTTGAGATCCGGAAAGTCTAAACCTTGTCTATGGTATTTCGAGTAGGATCTGGGATGGGATGACTGTGACGAGCTTCAAACTCATGACTGTTGGGCGCAGTGACAGTGCACAAAAGGATCATTGGATCTTATTCCAACACAAGTGAGAACTAACAGATGATTAGCCATACGTAACCCGTATCCAGACCATTTTCACTGAGAGGACAGACGGTAGCCATTAACAACGGTGATCCCCCAATATACAGCTTGCCATGGAAAGGAGTATGAATGATTGGATGAAGGCAATAGGAAAGCATAAGTTCAGGAGCAACAAAGCATCTCCATATGCTTATCTGAAATTCCCACCAATGAATTACATAAGTATCCCTATCTTATTTTTCGCTTTATTTATCTTTTAATTATCAAAACCTCATAACCATTTGAATTTGCCTGATTGAGATTTAAAGATGACCATAGCTTGCTTCAAGCCGACAATCTCTGTGGGATCGACCCTTACTCACGTAGGGTATTACTTGGACGACCTAGTGCACTTGCTGGTTAGTTGTATCGGAGTTGTGTATCACAATTCCGTGCACCAAGTTTTTGGCGCCGTTGCCGGGGATTGTTCAAGTTTGGACAACTGACGGTTCATCTTGTTGCTTAGATTAGGTAATTTTCTTCTTGTTCTATTTT
The DNA here is from genome assembly GCF_003086295.3 of Arachis hypogaea. NCBI lineage: Eukaryota > Viridiplantae > Streptophyta > Magnoliopsida > Fabales > Fabaceae > Arachis > Arachis hypogaea. Next base: position 61,003,227 of record NC_092037.1, read on the forward strand.
CAAAAAATAAAAAAAAAAAAAAATCTTTCAAAAAAATTTCATAAAATCATAAAACAAAAAAAAATTTGTTTCGTGCTTGAGTCTAGAGTCAAATTTTAAGTTTGGTGTCAACTGCATGTTTTTATTTTTCTAGCATTTTTCGAAAACTCATGCATATGTTCTTCTTGATCTTCAAGTTGTTGTTGATGATTGTCTTTGTTTGATCTTGTGATTTTCTTGTTTTGAGTCTTTTCTTATTTTTCATATGCATTTTTAATTCTTGAGTGTCTAAGCATTAAAAAGTTCTAAGTTTGGTGTCTTGCATGTGTTTTCTTTCTTAAAAATTTTTCAAAATTAAGTTATTGATGTTCATCATGATCTTCAAAGTGTTCTTGGTGTTCATCTTGACATTCAAAGTGTTCTTGCATGTTTTCTTTGTGTTGATCTTAATTTTTCATGTCTTGAGCCAATTTGTTGTTTTTCTCTTTCCTCATTAAAATTCAAAAAATAAAAAAATATCTTTTTCTTATTTCACTCATAAAATTTCGAAATTTTGGGTTGACTTTGTCAAAAAATTTTAAAACTTAGTTGTTTCTTGTTAGTTAAGTCAAATTTCAATTTAAAAATTCTATCTTTTCAAATCTTTTTCAAAAATTAAATCTTTTTCATTTTTCTTCTTAATATTTTTGAAAATTTTAAAATTGATTTTCAAAATCTTTTTTCTTATTTTCATTCCATATTTTCGATTACTTTACTAACAATTAATGTTTTGATTCAAAAATTTCAAGTTTGTTACTTTCTTGTTAAGAAATGTTCAATCTTTAAATTCTAGAATCATATCTTTTAGTTTCTTGTTAGTCAAGTCATCAACTTCAATTTTCAAAATCAAATCTTTTTAAATTTCTTTTTCAAATATTTTTCAAAATAAATTTCAATCATATCTTTTTCAAAACTTAATTTCAAAATCTTTTTCTAACTTTTTATCTTTTCAAAATTTATTTTCAAATATTTTTCAATTAACTACTTTTCTCTATCTAATTTTCGAAAATCACTAACAACTTTTTCAAAAACCTTTTTAATTAACAAATTGTTTTAAACTCTAATTTTATTTTATTCCTTTCTTAATTTTCGAATACTAACTAATATTTAAAATAAAAACAAAAATATTTTTCCTTTTTCTTTTATTTAATATTTGAATTCCCTCTCTCTCATCTCTTTCTATTTATTTATTTATTTACTAACACTTCTCTCCTTCTTAAAAAATTCGAACCCTCTCTCCCTCTCTGTGTTCGAATTAGAATCTCTATACTGTGACATAGAGGATTCCCCTTCTTTTTTGTTCTCTTCTTTTTCATATGAGCAGGAACAGGGATAAAGACATTCTTGTTGAAGCTGATCCTGAACCTGAAAGGACTCTGAAGAGGAAGCTAAGAGAAGATAAAGCACAACTCTCTGGAGAGGACTTGATAGAAATTTTCGAAAAAGAAGAAGACATGGCAGCCGAAAATAACAACAATGCCAGAGATGCAAGGAAGATGCTTAGTGACTATGCTGCACCAACTTCCAACTTCTATGGAAGAAGCATCTCAATTCCTGCCATTGGAGCAAACAACTTTGAGCTTAAGCCTCAATTAGTTTCTCTAATGCAGCAGAACTACAAGTTTCATGGACTTCCATCAGAAGATTCTCATCAGTTCTTATCTGAATTCTTACAGATCTGTGGTACTATTAAGACCAATGGGGTTGATTCCGAGGTCTACAGACTTATGCTTTTCCCTTTTGCTATAAGAGATAGAGCTAGAATATGGTTGGACTCACAACCTAGAGAAAGCCTGAACTCTTGGGACAAGTTGGTCAATACTTTCTTGACCAAATTCTTTCTACCTCAAAAGATGAGCAAGCTTAGAGTGGAAGTCCAAACCTTCAAACTGACGGAAGGTAAATCTTTCTATGAAGCTTGGGAAAGATACAAGCAATTAACCAAAAGGTATCCTTCTGACATGCTTCCAGAATGGAGCATCATATGTATATTCTATGATGGTCTGTCTGAGTTGTCAAAAATGTCATTAGATCATTCTGCTGGTGGATCTCTTCATCTGAAAACCCCTGTGGAAGCCCAGGAACTTATTGAGATGGTTGCAAACAATCAGTTCATGTACACTTCTGAAATAAATCCTATGAATAATGGGATGACTTAGAAGAAAGGAGTTCTTGAGATTGATACTCTGAATGTCATTTTGTCTTAGAACAAAATACTAACTCAGCAAGTCAATATGATTTCTCAGAATCTGACTGGATTGCAAGCTACATACGACAGTGCTAAAGAAGCCTCCTCTGAAGGAGATGCTTATGACCTTGAGAATCTTGTAATGGAAGAGGTGAATTACATGGGAGAAGCCTATGGAAACACCTATAATCCTTCATGGAGAAATCACCCAAATTTTTCATGGAAGGATCAACAGAAGCCTTAACAAGGTTTCAATAATAATAATGGTGGGAGAAATAGGTTTGGCAATAGCAAACTTTTTCCATAATCTTTTCAGCAACAGACAGAGAATTCTGAGCAGAGCCTCTCTGGCTTAGCAAACATAGTCTCTGATCTATCTAAAGCCACTCTCAGTTTCATGAATGAAACAAGGTCCTCCATCAGAAATTTGGAGGCACAAGTGGGTCAGCTGAGTAAAAGAGTCACTGAAACTTCTCCTAGTACTCTCCCAAGCAATATAGAAGAGAATCCAAAGAGAGAGTGCAAGGCCATTAATATGAACAAAATAGCCGAACCTATAAAGGAGGAGGATAGCGTGATTTCCATTGAGGAAGACCTCAATGGACGTCCACTGACCAATAAGAAGTTCCCTGATGGGAAACCAAAGGAATCTGAGGCTCATACAGAGACCATAGATTCCACTGAACTTCTTATTACCATTCATGAGCTCTGAAGAATATTCTTCTTCTGAAGAAGATGAAGTTACTACTAAAGAGCAAATTACTCAATATCTAGGAGCAATTATGAAGCTGAATGCCAAGTTATTTGGTAATGAGACTTGAGAGGATGAACCTCCATTGCTCATCAATGAACTGAATACATGGATTCAGCAGACATTGCCTCAAAAGAAATCAGATCCCAGAAAGTTCTTAATACCCTGCACCATAGGCACCATGACCTTTGAAAAGGCTCTGTGTGACCTATGGTCAGGTATCAACCTCATGCCACTCTCTGTAATGAAGAAACTAGGGATCTTTGAGGTACAAGTTGCAAGAATCTCACTAGAGATGGCAGACAAATCAATGAAAAAGGCTTATGGACTTGTAGAGGATGTTTTATTGAAGGTTGAAGGCCTTTGCATCCCTGCTGACTTCATAATCCTAGACACTGGGAAGGATGAGGATGAATCCATCATCCTTGGAAGACCTTTCCTAGCCATAGCAAGGGTTGTGATTGATGTGGATAGAGGAGAGTTAGTCCTTCAATTAAATGAGGACTACCTTGTGTTTAAGGCTTAAGGATCTTCTTCTGTAAACATGGAGAAGAAGCATGAAAAGCTTCTCTCAGTACAGAGTCAAATAGAGCCCCCACACTCAAACTCTATGTTTGGTGTTGGGAGGTCACAATCATGCTCTGAACATCTGTGAAGCTCTAAAAGAGCTCACTGTCAAGCTATTGACATTAAAGAAGCGCTTATTGGCAGGCAACCCAATTTTATTTTATTTATCTATGTTATTTTATGTTTTCTTTAGGATCACGATCATGTGGAGTCACAAAAATAATTACAAAAAATTAAAGCAAAATCAAAAACAGTATCAAAAATAGCACACCCGGGTGGACGAGCTTACTGGCATTTAAATGCCAGTAAGGATACCAAAATGGGCATTTAAACGCCCAGCCTGGCACCATTTTGGGCGTTCAAACGCCAGAAATGGGCAGCAGTCTGGCGTTTAAATGCCAGAACTGGCAGGTAAACTGGCATTTAATTTAGTTTTAGATGAGATAATTGCTTCATATACTTGGTTGTTGGAGAACCTTCTTGAGGTGATGTGCCAAAAACAGTTGTCTGTGGTTGTTATGGACAGAGATGAGGCAATGCAGAAAATTGTAAGAATTGTATTCCCAAAAGCAACACACCGGTTGTGTGCTTAGCAGTTTGATAAGAATGTTACGTTAAATATGAAAGACGAAGGTTTAAGAGGGCATTTTAATCGGTGGTTATTGTAACGCCCTACCACACAAAGCTTTACACTTAAGTCGTAAAATAGAGGTAGTGAGGCATTACGACCTCTAAAATAAGGATATATATATATATATATATATATATATATATATATATATATATATATATATAGTTAAAAATAATCTATAACAAGGAGCCTTGAAAGGGAAGTTTAAATAAAAGGTCACAAAATGAAAAGCGCAAGGCTCATGTATACGAAAACCAAAAACGAGAAAAGGGTCAAGAGTATACACATAGAGAGTAGAATATCAAAGATACAAAATATCAAACTCCAGACTCAACTTGCAAAACCAAGGCCTATATATATATATATATATATATATATATATATATATATATATATATATATATATATATATATACACACACACAACCTAAAGTACATAAAGTAAACTCCTAGTTCTCTAAAAAGTCTCTAAGAGGATTAAACATAAATTATTTATACATAGGAGAGTCTATAAATGTAAATACATAACTGACAACCCAAAAATATAACAACCCATATTCGCTTGCCATAGGAACCTCCAAACGCTCATCAAGGCGCATTTCGACCTAAATTTGAAAAATGACAACATATGTATGGAATGAGAATCAGAGGTTCTCAACATGGTAATGGTGCCCACATAAATAATGTATAAGGTCCTGGAAAAGTCAGAGGCAATTCTAAAACTCCGACACTCAGATATAAAGCTTAAAATTAAAGTTTAAAACCATAATATAAGGTGAGCTATCTAAGGTTCCTAAGTTGAACTCAATTCTACTTATTCCCTCAGCTTCTCGCCTTCCTCCAATCCTTCAAAACCCTGGTGCACAGACAAGCAATACAGTCAAAGAAAACACAAGTAAGATACAGATATAGCAGGCAACAAATATAGCAAGTAAGCATAATAATCACATAGACAAGCATAATTAATGCATAATCAAACAAAATATACATATGCATATAATGTATGCCTACTGATAAACTCCAATTTTGTGGTTTATCTTGTGCTTAATTTAGGGAATTTTATCAACTTATCTCACATTTATTCAATGAAATAGCATAGTTTTGTAATTCTCCCTAAATTTGTGCTTAAGTGTGAAAACATACTTTTTAGGCCTTAAAATAGCTAAATTTAATTCACTTTAATTCCATTCGATGCCTTGATATGTTTGTTGAGTGATCTCAGATTCATAAGGCAAGTATTGGATGGAAGAGGTGAGGAGAAAAGCATGCAAAGTAGAGAATTCATGAAAAAATGAGCATTTAGAGAATTGAAGGCCATGCGCACGCGTCACCCACGCATATGTGTGAGAAGGACATTTATGGCCACGCGCACGCGTCACCCACGCGTACGCGTGAGGAGAAAATTTTCCAGCGACACGCACACGTGACGCTGATCACGTGACCTCATTAAAGTGAATGCATGGGGGAGATTTCTGAGCTTTCCAGGTCCAAATCCAACTTATTCCTGAGGCTATTTAATGCAGAATTTAAGATTGGATAAGGGGGAGCAATTAGATTAGCTAGGATGATGCTTTAGGTAGTTTCTAGAGAGAGAAGCTCCTTCTTCTCTCTAGAATTAGGGTTTTAGGTTAATTTCATCTTAAATTTAGGTTTAATTACTTGTTTTGATTTAGTTTCCTTTACTTTTCCTTTTTCTATTATCTTGATTTTCTTATTTCTTCTTGTTAATTTCTCATTTTGGTTACTTTTATGTTCATACACTCTTGTTAATTTTCATTCTTTTTAATGCAAATTTGAGGTATTTCATGTTTAATGTGCTTTCCTTTAGTTGTTATTCTTGATTTCTTGCATTGGGTAGTTGTAGATTTTATTATTTCTTGCAATTTATGATACTTTTCTTTTATGCCTTCCAAGTGTTTGATAAAATGCTTGGTTAGATTTAGAGTAGTTTTTGAGCATTCTTGTCTTGGAAATGGAAATTAAGCAATCTTGAGTCATTAATACCCAACTTAGGTTGGTGATCTAGAGTTGTTAGTTAATATTGTTTCCATTGACTCCAATCTCTTGATAATTCAATTAGTGAGTTGATTAGGACTTTTGGATTGAGATTAACTAGTCTTATTTGACTTTATCTCAAGTAAAGATAACATTATACCTTCTTCATATATTGGAGATCGCTAAATAGGATTAGCTCTTGTTAATTGTTGTATGATTAATGACTATGATAGAAAGCCTAGATTCTCAATCCTTGCCATGAATGCCTCTTTTTATTATTTGTTATCTTTAATTGCTTGATTTACTTTTCTTGTCATTTAAATTCATGTTTTATCAACCCAATCCCTTTGAACTTCATAACCAATAATTAGGCATTCGATTGCAATTCCTAGGGAGAACGACCCGGAATTAATACTCTCAGTTATTTTTATTGGGTTGGACTTGTGACAACCAAAATTAAACTTTGATTTGAGGATCAAATGTCGATTTGGGCTATGCTCACAACAAAATTATTTTGTTAAATTCTGAAACGGTATAAATCCTCACATCACCTACCCTATGCCTGATGAGTCTTATCTGTCGGTTATATAGCCAACCCGACACATTCAGTAGCTAACCCGGATATCGTCCTCTTGAAAACTGACGAGCAGTACAGTACCACAATCCTCACCTGTTGAGCGGTAAACCACCTCGATCCCCACCATCTGCGGGAGATAAACCACCTCGATCCCCACAGACATTTTTAATTGGAAAACGGTACACATGTGGGCGCTAAATAATCACGATCTCCACAAACACATTCACAACCCATGGGCAGTAAACAACCATGATCCCCACGTCCACCATGACACTGGACAAGCGGTACACTACCACGATCCTTGCCAGGTCAAAACTCACATTCAAAACCACAATCTTTTAAAATCTTGACCCAGAACAAGTGGGACTAAGCTATAACCCTTGCGTACTGCCCAGGTAATTCAAATCTTAAATCTTTTTTTCTTGTAAAACCAAAACCACCTCTTTGTAACATTCTTCAAAACCTTCAAAACAATTTTACTTAAAACCAATTCTTCTTTCAAAAGAAAAAAAGAAAATTATTTATTAGTTAAATCCCTCAGCAAGGTCTCTAGGCTTTATGGGAGTGAGTGAGTGACAACCAATCTCATTTTTTTGAATTCCTTAAAATCATAGCTTCTTAATTTGAATTGATTAAAATAAAATTTAAACCAAAGCCAAATCATTCAAATCAAAACCAACTTATTTAAACTAAAACCAATTTCAATTTCATTCTTAAATTTAAAACACTCCCAAAATTCTCATAAAATTTTGGTAACATTTCCCCTAAACCTCGGACTTTGTCACCTTTCTCGGGTCTCATCCAAACCACTCAATCATCTACAAATACATGCATATATATAATCAACAAATCTCCACAACCTATACTCATCATCACTTACTATCAATATTATTTATCACATTCATTATTCATTTCAAAGCTCATCATTATAATTCAATATCATTCATAAATCATCAATCATTCTCATCATCATTATTCACAATCATTAATAATCAATCATTATGTATTTCAACCACCCACACAACAATTTCCAACAACGAGTCACTAAACCTCAACCATCCACATCATACAACCTATTCTATGGTCATCTAGCCTATGTTTTCACGAAATATTATATATTATCTACGGGAAACCAAAACCATACTTTGGCCGATTCTTCCCTAAACCATAAAGCACTTTAAAAGTCCTTATCACCACGAGTTTCAAGTTCTAATTCTTCACTCAACAATCTTAATTCAGCATGCAACACCACCAATCACTTTAAACCTCAAATATTTAATCTAACAATATACAATTTCATCATAATTTAACATAGGGTTTACTAAATTGAAAATTCACCAAAGGTTAAGAGCTTCTTACCTTACCCACAGACTAATAGAACAATACCCAATAATTTTTGCAAGCTACTTCGATCCTAAATCATCAAAACATCATAATTTTCAATTTCAACACTCATGAATTTCGAAACTGAAAAGAGAAAATATGGATGAGAAAGATTGATTTTTTTACCAAATTGATTAGTGGGCTTTATAGAGAATTCTGAGACAAACGTGCGGCTGCTGACAGCTCATCAATCGGAGCTCCGGATTAAAAGTTATGTTGGATTGAAGATTTGGGTGAAGGTTTAGGTTTGACATGCGTTCTTCCCCCTTTCTCATGCAAGCTTCAGCGTTTTTCATCAAATGGAAGGGAAGGAAGAGCTAAGCTCTTTTTTTTAAGTGTCAAAATTAGTGTCAACATTCATATTTTAATTATTTCTATTTTATTAAACTATAAAATTTAATTTTTTAATTTATTAAATGATAATTAATTTATTGAATAATTATTTACTAATTACTCAAAATTTACAGTTATACGCAGATATGTTGGTGGATGAATTTTTGGCTGAATGGAGTCAGACTGAGGACGAATTTGGTCTCCGCGATAGCCTATGGAAAAATCAGGTGTTCGATAAAAAGGAGATATGGGATAATGCATACTTGCATAGTAAGTTTTGCATGAGTATTCAGAAGACGTCAAGTTGTGAAGAAATTAATGTTGTGGCTAAGAATTTTCTCTAGTCTAAGCACAGTATGCTTGAACTTGGGCAGAATCTAAAGTTAATGGTTTGTGGTTATAGGAACAATGAGATGTTGGCACAATTTTGATCTATTAATAGTATCCCAATTATGATAACTGGCTTGGAGTCGTTAGAAAGGTTTGCCATTGGAATCTATAGTAGGGCTATATTTGTTGATGTTCAAAAGGAGATTGAAGGTGTTTTAGTTATGAATTTTTTTTTAGGATACAGAGATATCTGACTACAAAGATTTATACACTTGAGGAGTATGGCTTCTCTGGGTGAGATGGGGTGGTGTTGTATGACAAGAACATGGGGAGGTTAAAGTGTGGATACAATTTCTAGTACAAGCATGGCATGCAATCATATGTTTTTTGTCATGAAGCATGAGCATCTGTCTGTAATTCTAATTGGGTAATATTGAAGCGATGGACAAAGAACGTAAAGCCACTGGATGAGTACGTCAAAAAGAACATCGACATTAGGGATCGGGCATTTCTACTACGGCATGAAGCGCTGCATATGGCTGCCAATGGCTTTCTTTCTGGGTGCACACAAATGAATCTATTTGAAAATACAATGAAAGGAATTCTTCAACTGACAAACGAAATTGAGCTCATGATATATTAGTAATTTAGTCTCTTTAAAATTATTTGAGCATCATAGATCATTATATTCCTCCATTATTTTGCAATGAAGTGATACTCAGCAACCAATAGCATTTCAATTTGACTAAACAATTTGTCCATAAACCTGAGTTAGGCAAGATTCACTTGGGAGATATAATAATAGGATCCATACGATAGAAACACACAAAATAGCACAGATTAATAGGGATGCAAGAGAAACATATAGTGGCAAACCTCCTACCTTTGGTATCCAATTGTTCTGAAACAGTTTCACCAAACACACATGTACATAAAACAATGGTAAGTTCATGGTAGATCTCAGGGACAGGGTTGCCTACTTCAATGTTCTGAAAACCGGTTCGAACCGGCCAGTTGAACCGGTCAAACCGTGAACCGACAAGAAAAACGGTTTGGACAAATAGTATAACCGCTCATTTTAAAAACCGGAATTTAACCGTCGGACCGGCCGAAAACCGGTCGATCGGACCGAACCAGGATCCGACCGGTTTTCACATTTCAATTCACCCTTTTGAATTTTAAATTAAAAAAAAAGAAAATTAAAAAAAAATAAAAAGAGCCTCACCATTCACCAACTCACCGTCTCCCTCTGTCTCCCACTCATCTTCCTTCTGCATCCCTCTCTCAAAAGAAAAAACCCTAGCTTCCATCGCTACTCTCTTCTTCAAGCTATCACTGCCGCCGTCCTACCGCCGCCGTCGAATCTAGTCTAGTCGTCGCCCCACTGCTTTAGCGTCGTCTCCGCTCGTCTCAGCTGTCACGTTGCATCGCATCGCATATGCTTGAAGCTGCCGTCCCACTGCAACTCGTCTCGTGTTGTTTCTCCGTGGAGCAGCCGCTGTTCCGCCGCGTCGGTTCTGGTCCACCGCGCTCCATCCCTCCTATGCTCCAGATCTGCCGCGCTCCATCCCTCCTCTGCTCCAGATCTGCCGCGCTCCATCCCTCCTCTGCTCCAGATCTACCGCGCTCCACCCTCCTCTGTTCCAGTTCCGCCGCGTTCCACCCTCCACGGCTCCAGTTACGCGACAGTCCAGCCACCCCTTCTCCAGTTCCGCGACGGTCCAACCACTCCTTCTCTAGTTCTGCAACGGTCCCGCCACCTCTTCTCCAGGAACCCTATGTCTATACCTTCATCATATAACTGTTTCAGTTTAGAAGATTCATATGCTTCACCCTTTTACTTCTGTTATCTTGTTGCTCTGTTTACTTTAATATTTTTGGTTTTATTGTGATTTTTTGTTATTGAACTTATTAAGTTGATAATTTGCTAAATTATTGGGCTGCTGTTGTCTTAATTTGCTAAATTGTTGGGTTGCTGTGATTGAATTTGTTGGATTTTTCTATTCAAGTTGTTGTTGTTGTTTTTTGTTTCATATACCTATTATTCTTCTTCAGATTATTGGGTTGCTATTTTTTTTTGAAATTGTTAATTTGTTAGATTTTTGAAATTGTTATTGTGATTCTTGGGATATAGATTGCTTTTGTTTTTTGTTATTAGGTTGTTGGTTTTTTTATTCTAATCTTGCTCTTGTTAATTCATTAAATTATTGTTATTGTGATTCTTGCTGTTGAGATTGTTCTTGCTAGTGAGTATATTAATTTGGATTTGTTGAAATTTGTTAGACTATAACTATATTTGGTGTGTTTATAATAGAGAAATAGAGAAAGGGGCAGCTAGCATTGTTTGATTTGTTTCTGCTGCAAGAAGCTCACCCTCTCACTAATTCAATCTTCCTTCTTAATGATTGTGAATTTGCTTGTTTTATTGATGGTTGTATTATTCACACTGTACCATATACTTTTCCTAATTCAATATAATTGTTGAGTTTTTTCGGTTCAACCACGATTAAACCGGTTGAACCTATAAACCAATAAACCAGTAGCTAGAACGGTTTGATGATCGGTTCGGTTTTCAGAACCTTGGCCTACTTACATCACCACAAGCTTTACATTTGTGGCATCAAAGGAATGAAGTTTATATCTTACATACTAGATTTTTCGTAACCTCCAAAAAATACATTAGCTATTTTGTGGAATAAGAGGCCAAGCACTAGAACGAAATGCTTGGGCTTGCTAATGCAGCATCCCTCTTCCTCCCCTTTTTTTTTCACAAATGACCTAACCTTATTAATGATGCACTAGCACCTAATAATATACTAGTATTTATAATTTGAAACTAGAATTATTAGGGGTGGCAACTGGGCGGGTAAGAGCGTGTTTTTGCTCTACCTGACCCCACCCCACTTTACAACAACCTACATAGAACATGTCCCACTTCTACCCGCGAGTAGTAAAATGTTGAACCCTAACCCGCCTTTGTGGGTATCCGCCCCTACCCGCCTCTATAATTATTAAAATCTAATAAATAAAATTAAATTTCAAAATTTATATAACCATCGCCACATACATAACATAAATTAAAGTAAAAATTTAAATATGATACAATATTATTAATCATTTACTAATTATTTTACATATATTATACATATTATATATTAAAATTATATATATAGCGGGGCAGATATTACCTAAACTCGATCCCGCTCCGCTAAAAATCCATTCCGGTGTGGGGCGGGTAATTACCCGCCCCGAGCGGGTAGGAGGGGGATGGATACCCGCGGGTTCGGGTGGTATTGTCATCCCTAAGAATTATATATAAATACTAAAAAAATTAATCTGTATATAAAAAGTATATTTATATAAAATAATAGAAACTTAATTTACAATTTTTTTTCTTTCTTTCATTTTAAAATAATTAAATTTGTTATATATTTTTTAATTTAATTTTGAGATAATGTTACAATAAAAGATTTTATACATCTGTTTAATTATTATTGTAATTAAAATATTTTTTTATTACTATTTCTAAAAATAAAAAATACATTCTAAATTAGTAAATTAATCAATTCATTTTAAAATTTTATATACAACATAGGTCATATAATAGAACAAAAATAAAAAATAAATAATAAGGATGAATAAATCGAGAATTAAATAAAATATATAAAATCATGAAATTAGAAGATACATAGAATTATGGAGAGTTATATAAAAAAATATGAAAAATTTGAAATTTATCTTTTGATAAATAGATGACAATTAGACAAGAAATAAAAAAAAGGTTGAAAATGTAAAAAATAAGAAGAGAATTTAAAGGAATAAAGGAGTGATGGCACAAGAACTAAATTTGATTATGTTACATAATAGTTAAAATAATAAAAAATAAAAAAATAAATTTAAGACTTTAGCTAATTGAATTTAATTTATTTGTAGTGGAGTCATTTAAAATTTAAAATATAAAATAGGGCACATTATATATAACTATTTTTTTAAAAAAAATTGAAAACACTGTGTGGGCAAATTCCCCTTCATGGTTGTGACCGGGTCAATGCCTGCCAACGATGGATTCAGAAAATTTTATCAGTGGGGGCAAAATATACATAATATAATAATAATTTTTATAATTATACTTTGATGATATAAGGCTACCTAGTTTGAATTTTAAAAACCTCCTTTTATTAGAAGAAGTCGATGAATTATTTTGGGATTCAATCTTTAACAAAGATATTCTTTTGAAATATTTCTCTATTACTAAAAGGATAAATTTATAAACCTAAGTTAATTGATCAATAAAAATAATTCACAATTTCATACAAATTTAAAAGTACAATATAAAATTACAAATACAAAACATAAACCAAAGAATAACAAAAATACACAATAATATAATATCAAATTAAAAATGTATATAGTAAAAAAAATTCAAAAATATAGATGTTATTACAATACAACTGCAGTAACAGTAAGTTAGTAAAGTACCAAGGCACAAACGACTAATTAATTGTCGTGATTCTCAAAAATGAGAATCCCACAACATTGTTCTTCATTTTATAATCATTTAGATTAATTTTCAGTAACAAAATGCAATATCCTTATTCAATTATACATCAATATACACAATAACACAAATATAAATCATCCAATAATTCAATTATTCAAATAAAATATTCAAATTCACAGAATTTACGTTTCACATTAATATCCTAATTCACATAAATTATTCAAACAACATCAAATATTCAAATTTATAGTTTTACATCAATATCCAAATTCATATTCAATTTTTAAACAGTATCAAATTCTTATTTCTAAATTGATAAAATCATTCTTACTGGAGAGTGGAGAGGCGAGACCGCGAGAGAGTCAGAGACGACAGAATGGCGAGACACTTAGAACCAATGAGTCCATGAGACAATGACAGACAGACAAAATGGGGAGAGACTGAGAGTGCGAGACCGTGAGAGACGATGACGGAGCAACGAGCGAATGAGCAGGGCAGGCGAGGAGACACTAAGACAGTGAGTCAGCGACATGCCAGCGGCGTCGATGACTCCGCGACAGTAACGCAGACTAGCGGGCTGCAGACAGATTAAGAGGTGGCCATGTGGGTGACTGGGCGGCGAGTTGCGCAGTTACGCGAGAGGAAGAAGGAGTGTAACGACAAAAATTGAAAAAGGAGAAGGAGAAAGGTTACGGCTTAGCCCCTTTAGGGATTTCAATTTTGGGGGTGGGGTCAAAATTGAAATGGGAGTCAGGACAACTAATTTTTTTTACTAAGTACTTCTCAGTAATTATTCAATTTATACTGGGGCACTTGCCCTCACTCAATTGTGAATGCATCCGTCTCTACATACAGACTTCTCTTTTTAAGATATGGACGAAGAAGCTTGTGAATGAATTCTTGTGCTTTTGGTTATGTAATATCGTTGTATTAGCTTAGTGATTATTTTTTCCCTCGCTATTATCACTATATATTTTTTTTAAAAGGGATAGGAGTCATGATTGTAATGTTTATAAATTGATGTATAAAGAACTCTGATATATATATATATATATATATATATATATATATATATATATATATATATATATATATATATATATATATATATATATATATATATATATATATATATATATATGAAGTGCTATGTTTGGTTTTGTATGTATGAACATTTTTAAGAAAAGTATTTTCGATTTTTCAAAAGAAAAATTTATACGGTTTTAAGTTAAAAGCTCCTATCTTATTATTAAATATATAGAAGTCGTCGTAATATCCTCGCTATCAGAGTGACGCAGTCGGAAGCATGAAACTCTGATAATAAGGATGTTACAAAAATGAGGGTTAAATGGGCTAGTCCACAGGCTAAACAAGCGGCATATATATATATATTTAAAAAATTATATTTTTAGCCGATATTTCTCTTTATTCGACTCGAAAATCCGACTCATCAACTAAAAGAAAAAAATACTCTTTGTTTAATATTTTTGACCTAAAAATAATATTTTTTGTAAAAAATATTTTTCAAAAAATAGAATAAAAGGGTAAACGGGACCACCCCGTTTAACCCATTAGACAGACCATAAACGGTTTAGGTTGAGAAATTATGGTCCATAAATGAAACGGGCTTAAATAGGTTGGGTCTAAATAGGTCAGGCTGGCCCGTTTGACAGTCCTAGTTACAATCCTATATTATTTTAATATACTATTGTAGTAGTACTGACTAATTTTATATCTATTTTTGTATTAGTTATTTTTTGAAATTGAGATAATTGTTGTTAAAATGTTAGTGACAATATTTTTTTAAATTTTAATTTTAAGGTTTTTACTATTTTATATTTTTTTATTTACGTAGGACTAAGTCAACTGGTTCAACAAATAACTTATCGATTAGACTAATGGCTTAGTGACCCAATAGCTTGACTGATTCGACCATCAGTTCAATTCTGGTGACGATACATAATTAATTGTAACTCTTTTACCAAAAAATTATGGTTTTGAAAACTAAACAGGACTAGCTGATTAGACTGGTCCGACCAAAAACCAGTAGTATTACTAGTTCGGTCTTATAAAAAACCAGTAGTAAAAAAACCGTTTCTAAAACTACTGAACTGCTAAGAACCGGTCGGTTGAACTGGACTGAGACCCGTCCGATTTATTTCAAACGACATCGTTTTGAATTTAGGAATTGAGAAAACGGGTTCCCTCTCACTTCTCACTCAGGCAGAGTTGTCTCAGAGCTCTTCCTTGAAAGGTTCCGAAATCCCTAGCCTCCATCGCGCCGCCGTTCGTCTCACCGTCGCCGCCCCTCGCTCTCAAGATCACCACTAGATTCGTCGTGGTCGTTCGCCAATCCTCCTGGTTCGTCATGCTCGAAGGCCCTTCCCCTGTTCGCCAGCGTCGCGTCTCCAGTCCTGTTCCGCAGCTCACCGTCGTCCGTCGCATTCAATCTCTGCTCACTGCCCTTGGCGAAGGTAATGCCTCGAATGCTCAGTGCTCATTGCTTGTTCTTGGTTGATTAGCTTTCCCCACTGCTTGATGATAAATTGATAACTCTACCATTGCCTGATGATAAACTGATAAATGATAACTCTGTTACTACTTGATAAACTGACTCACTGCTTATTCTTGCTTATTTTTCTATTGTAAAATTCCGTGCTTAAAAGTGAAAGCATTGTTAATCCTAGTTAATTCTTGCTGACTTTGTTAAAAATTGGATGGAAAACCTTGTTAATCTTTGTTAAAGCATGTTAAATTTTTGTGCTGACCTTGTTAAATTGTGTTGAGAACTTTGTTAATCTTAGTTAAATCTTGTTAATTTTACTAACATAAATGGAGTTCTGTTAATAGAAGGTACATTAAATGTTATATTGCTTCCTGTTTCATATTGCTGCTAATAATCTTTTCCTTTTGCGTTATTAGAACAACAAGGTTGATCGTCTGTTTTAGTGATTTGTTTAACTTCATTCTGGTTTTGGAGGCACTTTTTAATCCTTTTATGTTTGTTTGTTTGTTCTCTTCATTGGATTTTCAGCATTGATTTGATTGATCCCTTATATTTGAATGTATAATATTTTAAGATTTATATTAGATTATAAATTATATTTTAGTGTATTTATTTATACTTTATTTATTATTTTATTATAACACAGTTTGGCCATTAAACCAATAGTTAGAACGGTTCGATAATCGTTTTAGTTTTCAAAATCTTGAAAAAAACCAAATTTAAAATAATTATTTTAAAACTTGATTTTTATGTATTAAAAAAAAAGTAAAATCTTTATTTTTTTATTTTATATTTATTGATTTACAAATTAGATCCCAATATATATATATAAGGGGATCCACTCTAGGTTGACTTAGGTATCTTCGGCTGCCAGCTAGAAACAGCTTTTCTAGATTATCTCTAATCCCTTAGTTTGTATTCCTTATTTTTCTCTCAACAGAATCTTTAAAGCTAGAAACAGCTTTTCAAGATTATCTCTAATCCCTTGATTTATATTCCTTATTTTTTTCTCAACAGAATCTTCAAAACGGTTAAAGCTGATTTGTTTTCAACTCAGAGCCACGTAACTTCCTTTCTCGCTGAATAGTTCCGCACACATTCTAACTTTTCTTCTAAAACATTGTTTTCTCCTCTTGCAGAGATCATCGCACTCACCCACCATGGCTGTCACTGTTAAAACCATGGCCCTCATTGTTTCGGTCTTCGGTCTCCTCTCTTTCATTCTCGGTGTTATAGCCGAAAACAAGAAGGTATTGTTCTTAATATGGATTCCTATATCAAATATCATTTATATAAAAATTCAATTTTTTTTTCTTTTTAATTGCCTGGATTATGGATTATGAAATTTTGATCCATTATTAAGGGTTGAAAATTTAGGTATGTATGTTTGAAACTCTAGTTTGAAAGTTTAATTCTAAATACCTTTATACCAATGTATCTGTGTGCAATTTGTGTCCAATACATTAATGCATCACATTGAATCAGTAGGGAAGTGGAATAAAATATGTATATACTTTAATTTTTTAATTGCATTAAAAAAAATCTTATGCGTTGTTTTTTCCTTTAAAAAAAAACTTATAAACCACTCATGTATGCCTTATTACGGTGAAGTACTTTTCAACTTTTTGACTTTCTGATTCATCGGTTTTCAACTGTTCAAACATGCTTGACTTTAGTTGGTGCTATTTTCTAATGAATTGAGAATATGTCAATGTAGATTCTGCTGTGCCTGAAAATGAGAGAACCTTTTGTCTTAGTGGATCTTTTCTCCTACAACAATATATAGTCTATGATTCTGGAATATAAATTTGTTTTGGTTTCATTAAACTGTATATTTGCTTTATTTGAATCTCTAAAATTATGTAAATTAATGGTTTTAGCTCTTGAATTTGCGGAAAAATGATTATTTGATTTAGTGCTCTTGGCTGATGTAAGCTGGGTAATTAACCATCACTTTAAAAACTAAGGTGAAGCACTTTTCTGCAACTATAGAGACTTCTAAAGTTAAGTAATTAATGAGTTAGTTTCTGAACTTACAAAAAAAGAGATCTAACTTGGTGATTCAAGCTAGTCCTTACAAGCATCCCCCTAATGATTAACTTGAATCACTCTTTTGAAATTTTATGGACTAGAACATCAATTCCTTAATTATAGGTACTAACAAATGAATATTCACTAGAAATTTCTATCATGTGTTTTGCCCTTGGGTTGGGCTAAACATAGATATGCCCTGTGACAAGGCAACATGCTATCAGTTTTATCCATGTTGTTGACCTCATCAAGTGGGATACGGCTTTTTTGTAATTGTTGTTTTATTTGTTTTATTTTGGAAATAATCTGTCTTTATAGCCTCTACAATCTGTTGTGTGTTTTAAATTTTTTTTTGTTGCAGCCTGCAGCCGGAACCCCAGTACCTGCCAAGGGGGTTGTCACCTGCAAGTTCCCAGCTGATCCAACAGTCGCATTGGGCTATCTTTCCTTTGCATTTCTCATTGTATCTACTGTGGCCGGATACATGTCTCTCTTTTATCCTTACAAGGGGAAGTCTGTTCCACAAGGTGTTCTATTTAAAAGCACTAGTTTCTTGGTATTCTTCAACATTGCAGTGTAAGTGCTGTTTCCTTATACTTTGTTTTTTCTTCATTAGTTCATTAGATGAACTTTGCATGTGCCCTACCTTCCTTTTCCTTGTTTTCCTTGATAAAAATAAGGGTATGTTTAGTTGAGGGGAATGTCATAAGGAAAGAAATTTGAAGTGGAAATTTTCATGGCTACATTGTAATTTTATATAACAAACTCATCTATCATCCGAATTTATGGAAAAGCTTGAGTTATTCTATTTGTATGAATGAATTTAGTATCCAAATTACTTGTTGCTAGTGTCGTTAGGGTGGGTCTACATTGGTCAATGCTAATGTAAAATATCTGTTGATATGCTCATTACTAGTATATTGCATCTACTTTGTTTCATGACTTGAAACTTAAAATTTATATACTTTGCTGATGTTGCATATAAAATCATTCTTGGGTTCCTAACAGTGTTTTAAAAAAGCGGTTATGGCATGGCGGATTTCTTCCTTGCCACCATACAGTGGTTGCCACAGTGAGTTTTCAGAGGGTGAAATGGTGGCTGCAGCGGTGGCACCATGGCGGACTGCAATAGAAATGCGGAAATTGAGGGTTATTTTTGTCATTTAGGAAATCCTAAAATGCTACAACTCACCCTCCTCGGCCTCCTTTCTTCAGAAAACTGCCTCTTCCTCTCTGACGGTCCAAAAACTCTCTTCTATCTCTCCCTCTCTGCTCTGGGCTGCTCTGCTGCCGGAAGAACCACCGGTGGCACGCCAAGCAGCCTGTCCAACTCCAGTTCCTCCTTCTCCGTCTTCCCTTTCTGCTGTTCTCTTTGTTCTGGCGAAGCTGTCGCTGACTCACTGCTTGCCGCTCGTCGCCGCTCACTGCTGCTGCAAGCCACGGGTTCCCTCTCTCTGCTTTCTAACTTAGTTTCTGTTCCAGACTTCTGGTCTTCCTACCCTTTCTTACTTTCCCGTTTCCCCTTTTATTTACATGGGTTCGGTGCTATAAGTTATATTATAAACCTCTCTGTTTCCAATTTTTTTTTTAAATTTACATAGGTTCAAGACAAGCTCGTGACTATAATGTCCTTGCCCCTGCCTCTTATATTCTATGGTGCATTATGACTGATGTTATGTTTATTTGTTTATTTTGCTACTGCGTTTGCTGAATAAATTGGATGCCTTATGAGTAGAAAGTTGCTTAAATGGATTAGATTTTATAATTTATTACCTTTAGAGTTTTTGTGGACTTTTTTTGTGCATATACATGTGTTTTTTAGGTAGTCTGCCATTTCTTGCAACACCATCCGCCATAATTTTATGGTGGATTTTTGGCTTTCCGTCATGAACCCCATTTGTAATCAAAATCTAAGGTTCCTAACCATCTCTGCCATTAAGCTTAATCTGTATGCTAGAGACATTAGAATGTTTTTATCTTACAATTGATACAGTAAACTTAGCTGAAATTCATTCCAGTTATATAAATGTTTTTAACTTGCATTTCTGAGATGCATGGATTTTTTTTTTTCTAAAATGTTGTGTATACATGCATAGGTTCACGACCGGACTAGCTGCAACTATGTTGTTATGGCCGACAATCACTGAACAGATGCACCTTCAGCGCAACGTACACAATGATCTCACCTATACTTGCCCTACTGCTAAAACCGGTCTCCTTGGAGGCGGTGCATTTCTATCGCTTGATTCTTCTCTCTTTTGGCTAATTGCCCTTATGCTAGCAGACAACGCCCGCGAAGATTTCATGGATGAAGAAATTAAAGGGGGCGAGCTTTCCTCAAGTGCTTATGCCACACATACAGTGGTGACAGCAAGTCCCTAGGTCTAGGTGCATGTGTTAATAATGGTAGTAGAGGAAGAAGGATGTTTGCAGCATTAGTTAATTTAAATGTGATGATGGATTATGAAGTCAATAAAAATAAAAGATATTAATGGCTTTCAATGGAATGAGTTCTCCTATAAAATACACAATGTTTTTTTGGGGATATTATGTGTTTGTTCAGGGCTCATTGAATCGAAAATTTTTTTATTTTTTATTTTTTAGTGTATTTGATAAATTTCTAATAGTAAAAGTAAAAATACTTAAAATTTTTTTTTGAGAAGTTACAATTTATATATTTTTTTAAAAGATCTTTTATCTTTAAAAAAAATATTTTTCACATAATAAATGAATAAAAAAATATTTTTATCTTATTTTTATTCAAATATAATTAATAAATAATTTTTTTAAATGATATATCTAAACGTAAATTACTTTTATTTTTGTAAATTTTTTTAAAAAAATATTATTTAAAAAAGATTTTTTTCAAAAATGATGTGCAAACAAATCTTATAAAATACACAATATATTAACTGAAGTGAAGATATGTTAAATATAAATTTCACTAAAAATAATTGCATTTTAGGAGTCATTGTCAAAATTAAACCTTGGCGAAAGATATTAATGTTGGCAATTATAGCATATACAAAATAATTTTATAAATTATACTTATACGATGGCGCTTATTATTTTAATTATGAATATTTTACGTACAATGGATAGTAAAATTATACTAGATAATTTGAAATTTCAAAAAAAGGGACCTGAAACAGCATGTATAAATAAAATTAACTAAAAACTTGAGATAAATTTGCCTGCTAAATCGAGAACGAAAAAGTAAATATGCAAGAAAGATTGAATCGAAATAAATGAACAGAAAATGATGGAAGGAACGGTAAAAATGGGATGAGGGAATCGAAGGAAGACTTTGTCAGGAAAGAAGGATTTTGTCGGCTAGTATTTAGGAGTTTTAATTCATTTTTCTAATTAACTTTTTAATATTTAAAAGAATAATAAACCCAAATATATATATAAAAGTATAATAAAGATAAATAATCCAAAATTTTATTTATTTAAAAATTAAAAAATAACTAAAAATTAGTTAAAAAATATAAAGTGCGTGGTGTTTTTCTATTGATAAATAAAATAAATATTTTATTTATCAATATGCATATTACTAAATATATTTATATTTTTACACGGTCATTAACTTATTGTATATCTCGGATATACAGAATAAAAAATAATTAAATAGAGTAGAATTAAACATAGAACTAAGGTTCTGAAAATTGGTTGGAATCAGCTGATTGAACCAGTCGAACTGTGAATCGTTGTTACTTACGGTTCGGACAGAATTTAAAACTGTCAAATTGAAAAACCGTTATTAAACTGTCGAACAGGCCGGTTTTTAAATTGTGTCAAAAACGGCTACGTTTTAGTAGCTGAACCCTAACTTCTTAACTTCCCTAAGCATTACCCTTCTCCTCTCCAGTCTCCAGAACGCGAAGCAGCACTCACCTGGACAGCTGGACCTCGAGCTTCCGTCGAAACTTCCGTCCAGCCAACGTCAGCTAGCTCTGTTCGCGCAGCCACTTTTCATCGTGCAGCCAGCTCTGTTGATCTTCGAAAACCGAAGCCACTGCCAGTACCACTTTCGGTCGCGCAGCCACTTCCCGCGGCGCCAGCTCTATTCCATACTTTCACTCCGTGAGCCACTGTCTTGCCTCTTGTCAGCCACTATTCTCGCCAACTCTGCTTTTTTCCAGGCTTCCAGTTTCTAGCTCTAGTATTTATTTTTTTCTTTGTAATAATTAATTGTTAAATAATTGATTGCTATAAGGATTACCGCCGGAAACGAGCCTTTTCCCATGTCTCCCGAACACAAAGCCAATTGAGATGAAAGCTTATATTTGCTCCTTTACTTCTGTTGTCGGCAATAGTAGTCTTGACCTTTATTGATTAGTGACTAGCTCTTGTTCATTACTAATTTTGTGTGTTGAGTTTTACTGTTTTATTTTGTGATTTAATTGTACCTAGATTGTGACTGTATTGATTATTTGATGGCAATTATTGCACTGTTTCTGATTGATTAGTGATTAGCTCAGTGCTCAATGTTCATTTGTTCTTCACTTGTTCATCATTTTTTTTTATGTTTTTTACGCTCTGTTTCTGTCTTTCGCAGGTCTGGTTGACTGGTTGTGTTGTTAATTTTTGTTAAATGATTATTTGATTGTTGGTTTACTCTGGTTCTACTGCTGTTTATTTATTATTGATTATTTTGAAGCTCTATGCGGCTGTTTTTGTATTGTGATTTTAATTTACTAATTATTGATTTTGAATGTCTTGTGATTTGATTAGTGATGTGTTGCTGACTTGTGTTTGTTTGACTGTTTTGCGATTTACATATGCTTGGATTGTGACTGCTTTGCTGATTTATTGAGTAACATGATGAAGGAGCATTAAAGTGTCAAGTTTAGTTTTGGGTTATTGTGAAATCCTTTTGCTTTTCTTGATTTGTTTTGAGTATCTTCAAGTAAATACAATTTTGTTGTGAGAACGAAGACACCTCTCTTGATTAGAAATTTGTGTTATATTAGGTGGCAGGTTAGAATTAGGTGGCAATAGCTTTGAGCCTGTAGCTATGGAAGAATGAGGTTTCTGAACTTAGTTTGTGTTAAATGATATGGTTTGTATAGCTGCTACTTAGAGAAATCTTCTTTCTTTTTTTTTTGGTGAGGAAACCTTGATTCTTTTTTTTTTGTTGCTCGGACAAATTTAAACCAAAAATTGGAGATGGTTTGATATTTTTTGGTATTCTTTTTTTATGTAATTGCTTTATTAATCAATGTCATCACAGTAAACATTTATAAAATGAAGAAAGGATTTTGGTTTCTCTTATAGCAAATTTTGAAAGCAAAAGTTTCAGTTCATTAAAATATTTTATTAAAATATTTAAGTTTGTACTTTATTTAAAGGTCTTAAACTGATGATGATATTTTATGTAGTGCTTTAAATTTAGAAGATATTTTAAATTTTATATTAGATTATAATTATGTTTTAGAACATTTATTTATAATTTATTTATTATTTTAATATAAAATGATTTTTCGGTTAGACCACGGTTGAATTGGTTAGACTACTAAACCAGTAAACTAGTGACTAAAACAATTTGATGACCGATTCAATTTTCAGAACCTTGCATAGAACATCCAAGATATATTACCTCAGTCTTTTATTTTATCCATTTTTCAAATAATTTAAAATTACAAACTTTTTAATTAAAATTTTAATGAATATAATTTAAATTAACGATTTAGTTTAATTTAATTACATAAATGTATTCGTATTATTATGTTCATATGATTAATTATATTTATATATTTGATTTTGAAAAAAATTAATAATTTAAAATTTTTAAATTAAAAAATTAATAATTTAAAATTTTTAAATTAAAAAATTAATAATTTTAAATTTTAAATGCATTCAAAATATGTACAAAACTAACTCGAGACTTGATATATCCATATAATGTTCTTGATAATGTTGTATTGGTATAATTTTTATTTTTTTATTTCAACTAATTTTTTTTAAATAATTTAAAATTTTAAAATCACAAACTTTTTAGTTTAACATTTTTTGATGAAAATAATTTAAACTAACAATTTAATTTAATTAAATATAAATAAATGTATTTATATTATTATACTCGTATAATTAATTATGTTACATATTTAATTTAAAAAATAATAATTTAATATTTTTAAATAAAAAATTAACAATTTAAAATTTTAAATGCATTTAAAATTTGTGTAAAACTAACACAAGACTTGATATGTTGTGTTGATTTGATTTTTTTTATTTCATCTAATTTTAAAATTACAAAATTTATTTTAAAATTTATATAAATATAATCTTAATTAAAGATTTAATTTAATCTAATAAAAATAAACTTACTCATATTATGTACTTATATTAAAAGAATAAAAATTAATTAGACAATACTCCTAATTAACTATACGAGTACGTTTAGTTTTAGTTATATCTATCTAAATTTTAAATTCAAAATTTTATAAATTATAAATTTTAAATTATTTAAATAATATATGATGAAATAAAAAAAATAAAATTACATTAGATTATACCGAATCTCAGATATATTAGAATGAATTTATTTTTGGCTTTATCCCATATGCATAGTATCCTAACTATGTACACGTAAATGTAATATATTCCGACTACATTTGGATATTTTTAACTTATAACACATCTTAGGTACATAATAACTGAACTCTATATTTGATTATATTTTATCCTATGTATTTAAGATATGTAATGTAAATGTAAATCTGTAAATTTTTAAAACATTACATATTTAGTAAATAAAATATTTAAATAAAAAAACAATTCCGATATGTTATCAACAGCATTTTTTTCTATTTCTGCTAACTCTTGTTTATAATTATGTTTAATGAAAATATTTTTATAGATGTGTCTAATAAAAATAATTTTTTATGATTGTATCTAATGAAAGTATTTTTATAAATATATTTTTTAGATGTGTCTCTTTATACGTGTGTTTAAAATATAATAATTAATTATTATTGACAATAAATTAGCAAATAGTATATTGGTATTCTATACTTTTTCATAAAAAAATTCGATCATGGTGTGAATAAACACATCGTAATGAATTAATATACTTAGTGGTGGTAGTATTCTATTCTATCTAATACAAAATCATTAATAGAGAATTATTCTGTAGTGAAAAATTAACATATCTTAAAGGAGAGAGCTTGAGAGTTGGGTTGATTATGATCATTTATATGCAGCTATGATCTCTCATTCCTTCATTTTTCTTCATCATTATTGGGTTATGTATGAAGTAATATTAATTTCAATGTCTTTAATATTTTCTGACAATTTCTCTGCTTATTTTCTTTCACTACTAAAGGTGTATTATATTCTATGACTCATGTTTTTTATATGAATGTTATATATGTGTTATGCTTGGATATGGATATGAAAGGTGTTATACATTGATGTGATAGTTACTTTTTTTAAAATTTATAAAGTAAAAATTGAACTATCCGATTTTTTTATTATCAAAGATTGAAATAAATCGGACAATTCGATTTGTTTGGAGAAAAAAATTTCTAAAATTTTGAAGGACGATAATCGGTAGGTCTATCTGATTTTAGTATTTTAATTTTTTTATTTTGCCATGCACCAAATCGAATTGTCGATTTGTATAATTAAAAAAATTTTAAATGCTTAAATACAAATTAGACCGTCCGATTTGTAACTTTATATATACACCCACTCTAACCGGTTGATAGAACTCCATTCTTCTTCTTCTTCTTTTCGTCACCCCTCACCTCTTTAGAGTTTTCTCCTCTCGTCATACTCTCCTCCTTTACTTTAAAAAATTACAATGAGCTTGAATATTTTTAATGTGAGTTAAAAAAATAAGATGGATGATAGAGTTTTGTTAAAAAGTATATTATTATGGTCAGATTTTGTTATAAACATATGAAAGAGTAAAATTTGTATGTGAAAATATATTGGATATTGTTATTTCATTCAAACTCTCATTTAAAAAAACTAAAGCATGTGATTTGTGAGAAAATAGATCTTCAAATATTAAAGAGAGTGTCATGTATTTTGTACAGGTATCCTATATCAATATTTGGTAGTATGTGACTAATGAAGCGAGCATGCAAGAGATATTTTCAATGTATATTGAAACTCACTGTCAGATGTCATTCATTGAGTTGTATATTGAGTTTGAACAATCTGAAGCCAACCGACTATCGAAGGAAAGATTACAATAATGATAGCGAGGAAGAGTTTAAAAGCAACTATAAGGTCATTGATCCAAATGAAGATGAAGATTAATTTGATTGCACTATGGAGGCAGATGTCTCGGAGGTGACAAATGCATTAGCAAACCAGCATCCATTTAAGGAGGCATCTTTCATGCGCACGTTGGATTTGAAGGCCATGCATACATAGAAATTTTCAGAATACATGAATGCAGGTATGTAATTTGGATATTTGTATGAGATTAAAATTTTGTTATTTTTTATATTGTAGAACGATTAATAATTACTTATATAACATGTGAAAATATAATTAATTAGTATTTATTTATTATTTATTTGGTTAAATTTAAAATAATTATCTTACTAAGTTTGAATAATTTTTTGGTTAAATTTGAAGTAATTACTTTATTAGGAATAAATATATGTATATATTTATACTAATTTATCAAATATTTATTTATAATTTATAGAAAGATTTAAATTTAAATTTTACTTATTTAATATTTATTTATTAAATATTATTTTGTAGTGTTGTTGTAGTAGAATTTTTTGTTATGGTAGATGATGAATTTGTCGTGGGAATGAAATTTTTAGTTTTTGGAAAGCTGTCATTATGACGATAAAAAATTATACCATTTATAGGGGTGTAGATTATTGGGTGTATGAGTCGGAAACAATGATATTTTATGCTAAGTGTACACCATACAGTATAGGCTGTAATTGGCTGATCAGGGTTAGCATGATCCGCAAGAAGTACTGTTGAATTATAAGGAGGTACAATGATAGTTGTACTTGTACTAGAGCCACCATTTCTCAAGACCATTCGAAACTAGATTCCAACACAATTGCAGAAGTAATGAATTTGTTGGTAGAGGCTGACCCCTCTATAAAGATAAAATCAGTTATTGCGGAAGTACGGTCGAAGTTCAATTACACCATCAGCTTTTACAAAGCACAGTTGGTAAAACAAAAGTTAGTGAAAATATTTTTGGAGGTTGAAAAGCATCTTACGAAGTTTTACCCATATAGTTTGAGGCCATGTGTCACAAGAAGTTATCAGCAACCGTCCATTTTGAAACTATGCCTATATATCAGGACGATGACTTAGTAACTGATATCCAGGTATAACATTAAGTCTTTTGGAGTTATTACCCTTGCATTAGAGCATTTAGACATTGTAAACTAGATGTCTAAGAAGATGGGACTCACTTGTATAAAAAAAAATAAAGGTTGTTTATTGGTTGTAGTTTCACATAATAATAATAATAATAATAATAATAATAATATCGTGCCTATTACATTTGTCATTGTGGTGGAAGAGACTTCTGATGCGTAGCACTTTTTTCTTAATAACTTGCAATAACATGTGGTAATTCGGGATAGTGTGAGACTTATCTCTGACCGACACGATTCCATTAGTTTAGCTATTGCTCATAGTAACAGAGTTTGATCGCCTCCTAGACCTTTCCACACATTTTGGCCTTCATGTAGTTCCTCCAATGACTTCCTAAAGTGAGTAAGAGAATGAAATCTATAATGTCGGTTACCACGCTCCTAGTTACACCACTTGGCATCATTTATTTCGTTAACAAAATTTTACCTTAAACATTAAAATACAATGTGCAACACTTAGTTAAAGTTAATACTAGATAATTTTACCTATTTGCAAGGAAAAAAAGTTGAGGGTTACCAAAAATCAATGCAAAAATTGGTAGAGGATCCATCAATTTTTTTGCAGTCAAAACGAGATGTCCTACATAGTGCTTTGTATAAGTGTGCTAGGCATGCTGATTTCCAATTAAATTCTCTTATACTGGCAAAATTGCAAAGCAAAGGTAAAAATTTTCAATGCACAGCTGCCCCAAACTTATCCCCAAATAAGATTATATCAAATAATAACATAATGTGGCACTTCATGTACCTCTTGAATGCCATTTTTGTCACTCAGATATAAAGATAAAAATCAATCTGCCGTAAATGCTCTTCCACAATAGAATTGTACAAATCTTACGTCAGTAGGTGATTACACATCAACATCTATAAACTCTACAAAATGTAGCTAAATACTACATCAAACAAAATTATCCATAAATACTCACTCATTATTTTATGATAATTTATAACAATAAAAACAGAATTTTTATTATCATTAACATAATTTAGTTATATTTAACAAACTACCATTATTTACCCAAATAATAAAATAAAATTATAATTAATTATAATTTTAATAATACTAATATTCTATTCTATTCTATTCATACGCATACATACATAAATAATACATAATAATATAAGATTAATATATAATAATAATAATAATAATAATAATAATAATAATAATAATAATAATAATAATAATTAATAACTTAAAATAATTAACTAATAACATATTAAAAATTTTGAACAGTATCTTATTTTCAATAACTCTAATATTATTAATAATAATAAATAATTTATTAAATAATTTATTAATTTTTTATTAAATTATTTATTAAAAATATTCCTTAAATAATTATATATTTATTAATAAATAATTTATCAAATAATTTATTAAAATAATACTAAATTTAGTGTTAATAAATTAATTAATTAACTAGCATACGTACGGCTAACATACAAATTACTTAACTAATACTATTCAAAAATTTAAAAACTTAACTACAATAAATATATTAATTAAATATCTAACATTAATTAATTAATTATTAAAATTTAAAAATATAATATTTAAAATATGTTAAATCTATTTTACAGAAACTCCACAATAATAATTTAACTTCTAATAATAATTAATAAAACTTAAATATATCTAAAATATAATTCTAATAATTATTATTAAATATTCTGAAAATATATTTTCTAATAACCTACAGTAATAGTATTCACTAACTAAATTCAACAATACATTTCCAACTTCTACATTAATTATCATTTAATTAATATTAATAACTTTAATCTCTAACATTATTACTAATATTTTTGTTAAATTAAAAAATAAAAATAATAATTTACATAATTAAAATGACTAATTTTTTGGTATTGTTCTATAAAAAACTGAGGTTGTTAAAGAAGAGAAGAGAAAAAAATAAGGGTTGAGATTTCACACAGAGATATTACATACATAACACGTTGATACTACACATAAATTGAATAGTCTAATTTGTATACCTAAATTAAACGGTACGATTTGTGTACCTAAATTAAACTGTTTAATTACTCTACTCTCAACCTGTATTATTTCATTAGTATATCCCTGACATCACAATGGTATATATACCATTTTAAAAATTTCATTTCAAAATTAAAAAGTATATTCTCTTCCTTATTAATTTCAATTTATTTCCTCACTTTTTGTACATGTTTTTCAAATTTTTAATTTATTTTCAAATTAACCACCATATGCATTACTCTACTTGTATACTTATTTATAATCCCTTGATTTCATTGTTCACTATAATTTTCGGGTTGCGCATCCCTTTTCTTTTTCTTTTTTTTTTCATTCGTGTCATTCTAGTAGCGGTGGAGGGCATTGTGGCGCAGTAGTATGCAATTGAATTTTACTTTATGACATGCAATTAGGTATCAACTGCTTAATTTAGAACCCATTTAAAAAGTAGCAGGAGCTAATTTTTTTTAACTTTTAGATTATAAAAAGTCATAATCTATGTATTTGGAATTATTTTAAAAAAAGTTTTTAATTTTTCGAAAAGTTAATTTGCAACTTTTTGAAGAAGTAGAAATATATGACTTCTTGTTTCTCGAGAAGTCATTCTACCACTTACTTAAAAAAATTAATTTTAAAACAAAAAAATTTACTTTTCTTCTTGACTCTATGAAAAATACGGACTCTTCATCACCATTTTCACACAAGATCTGCTAGAAGCACTGGCTTTCCACCATCATTCTCACGCAATGTTCCAAGTCTCACCATTTTTACGTAATGAAACATCTGATGGAAGTATTGATCCTCCATCACATTTTCAGACAATATTACATCTGAACAACTTACTGCATATATTCCTTCTAAATATTTTTTATCATTTTATTATTATTTTTTATTATTAAATTTATATTCAAGTGTGGTATGAAATTTCAGTTTTAATTTTATTTTTTTCATATGTAATTTTATAGCTTATTATTATTTTCATAGTTAATTATAACAAGTTCTTGACCTCAATAAAGGAGAAGAGAGTTCTAATAGGAAAAAAATAAAAAATAAAAAACAGCAATAAAATATACATTAACACACATTTTATATTTATTTTTTATTTTCACCTACCATATCATATACAATATTAGTGATTAGGTTATGCAAAATTAACATTCAATATTAAAAAGTATTTGTTATTATCGTTATTTTAATATTCATTTTCTTTTGTAAAAAAAAATTATCTTTTGAGTTATTTATCCAAACACTACAACTTTAAAATAAATACTTTTATAACTAACAATCCAAACACAAAATAACTTATTTATAAGATGCTATTAATAAAAGTTCTTATGTTTTAAGCTCCTTTTCCAAAAGAACTTATTTAAGTTATTTATCCAAACTCGTCTTAGAGTGTTTGATTGTCCTAACTCTTAGAAGTTATAACAATCTAACGTTTTATTTACCTCTTACTTACAGCAGCGCAATTTATTTTCTAGATTCTATGTTAAAAACATGGTGCATACTATTCATGTCCCAAGTATAATCTGCCATTTCCAATCTACACATACATAAAAGTGTGTCACATTAACATTATTATTTAATTATATAATTATATTATTTCAGTTTACATCTTATTTTATTTATTTTGGATCATAAGATTTTGGAAGAATATAATTATTCATACTCTACCTCAATGATAAGGCTCAGGACCCAACGCAAGGCCCAATCCAAAGGATTGAGCCTCACCCTACACCAACCTTCAATCTACGAAGTCGGTGCCTACCACGACTTGCTCTAAAGAAGTCGGGAGCGAGGGACTAGCTGGCAGATAAACCCCTCACTCAAGAGGATAACTGTCCCTAAAATCTCTCTAACCACTTCCAGGAGCAATATCTCAACTTCCCTAAGATAAAGGGACGGTTATTCCCAGGCGGAACTACTCCAACGGTGGTTATGGGTTCACCACTATAAATACACTGACATCCCTCAGGTATCTCTAAGCCCAATACTCTCTAGACCTGCTTACACCCTTGCTGACTTAGGCATCGGAGTGTCTTTGCAGGTACCACCCCCATTCTTTCACATACACAACTCGGAGGCGGCTCCCAGACGTAAACCAAGCCGGAGACCACCTTCCTCTAGCACTTGGGCCTCACAAACAAGCCCAACCACCGTCCGGTTCTAGGTAAGCCCCGGAACATTGGCGCCGTTGCCGGGGACCCGAGAGATCAACCAGTAATGGCGGACAACTTACCAGAAGATGGACATACAGCGTCTGATTTCGAGCAAAAAAATCCAGATGCCGGAAACAATGACACAGACCTGACGCTTTATCAAGGAACCAGCGACCAGCATAAAGAAGGCACCTCTGGGCTCAAAAACCCAAAGGCAAATTCCTCGAAAGGAGGAGAGTCCGGAAAGGAAGGGCCACCCCATGCAACCGAGCTAATGGGGCTGGTCCACGGCCACCAAGGTCGTTTGAAGTAACTAGAACAGGAACTAGAATGATAACGAGAGGCAGAGCGAAACCTCAGGGAGGAAATAGAATGATGAAAAGAGTTGGAAGAAAAACTCACAAAGCTTGAATCCTCCCTTAAAGCCCGAAACTCCTGCGGCAACCGAGAAGAGTCGCCCTTGGGAGGAGAGGACCCGTTTAGCGAGGACATAATGAGGGCGAAGGTTCCAAGAAACTTCAAAAGCCTTGAGATGAACCTCTATGACGGAACCACAGACCCAAAGCATCATTTACGCAACTTCAAAAGTCGGATGTATTTGGCTGATGCTTCTGATGCAACACATTGCAAGGCTTTTCCGACCACCCTGTCAAAAGCGGCGATGAAGTGGTTCGATAGCCTCCCTCCAAGGTCGGTTACCAGCTTTGAGGACCTCTCAAGAAAATTCCTGATGCGATTCTCCATCCAGAAGGATAAAGTAAAACACGCACCGAGCCTCCTGGGAGTTAAACATGAGTCGGGGAATCTCTGCATGATTACATGGAAAGGTTCAACAAAGCGTGTTTGGAAATTCAAGATCTGCCCACAGAGGCAGTTATCATGGGATTAGTAAACGGACTTAGGGAATGACCCTTCTCACAGTCCATATCAAAAAGGCATCCGACCTCTTTGAGTGATGTACAGGAGAGAGCGAAAAAGTACATCAATATGGAGGAAAATGCCAGACTAAGAGAGTCGAGTTGGTGATCTGGGCACCCTCCCTCGATAAAAGAAGGGGAGAGGGAGCCCAAGAAGAAAGAAGACCTCGGTCTCGACAGACCCAGGAAATATCACTCTTATACTCCTCTAAAGGTTTCTATAGTGGACGTATACAGAGAAATTTGCAATACTGAAAGGTTGCCGCCTCCTAGGCCCGTTAAAAATAAAAAGGGGGGAGTCGCAGCGATTACTGCGAGTACCATAAAATATATGGTCACTCAACAAACGACTGTTACGACCTCAAAAATGTGATAGAAAAGCTGGCCAGAGAATGCCGACTTGATAGATATCTCATGGAAAGATTGGACAATCATGGGAAGAGAAAGCGAGATGACGCAAATAGAAGAGACCCACCACCGCAGACTCCGAAGAGACATATACATATGATCTCAGGTGGATTCGTGGGAGGGGGACTCACTAAGTCCTCTCGCAAGAGACACCTCAAGCGAGTCTACCAGGTCGGGAGCGAATCGCCCGACCTTCCTACCATCTCATTTATAAAGGAGGATGGGCAAGGAGTAATCCCTGAACACGACGATCCAGTGGTGATAACCATGATCCTGGCCAATGCCCATCTCCACAGAACTCTAGTAGATCAAGGAAGCTCGGCGGACATCCTTTTCAAACCCACGTTTGACAAGCTAGGGTTGGACGAGAGGGAGCTAAGAGCCTACCCCGACACCTTATACGGGCTAGGCGATACGCCAATAAAGCCACTGGGATTCTTACCCCTTCATACTACCTTTGGAAAGGGGAAAAAATCCAAAAATCTGAGTATAGACTTCATAGTCATCGACGTAGGGTCAGCATATAATGCCCTAATCGGAAGAGCTACCCTAAATCGACTCGGAGCGGTGATACCTACCCCCCATCTCTACATAAAATTCCTGACAATAGCGGGGGTAGCAACGGTGCAGGGAGACCAGAAATTGGCAAGAAAGTGCTACAATGAAAGCTTGAACCTGAGGGGAAAAAGCAAAGAGGTTCACACCATAGAGCTCGGCGGTGCAAGGGCCAAAGAAGAGTTGCGACCACAGCCAGGAGGAAAAGTCGAGGAAATACAGGTCAGCAAAGAGGAAGGGAAAAATACCAACATAGAAGCCAACCTAGGGGAAACCCTGAAGCAAGGGTTGACTAAGCTCCTAAGAGACAATTTTGACCTCTTTACCTGGAAAGCCTTCGACATGTCTGGGATAGATCCCGAGCTTATGTCCCACAAGCTCTCGGTGTATCCAGGATTCCGACCTGTACAACAGCGAAGGCGCAAGCTCGGCCGGGAACGAGCCCTAGTGGTGGAGGAGCAAATACAGACACTCCTAGAAGCCGGCTTCATCAGAGAAGTTAAATATCCAACATGGCTAGCAAATGTAGTGCTAGTCAAGAAGCAAAACGGCCAATGGAGGATGTGTGTCGACTACACCGACTTAAATAAGGCGTGTCCCAAGGACCCTTATCCACTCCCAAGTATTGATACTCTAGTAGACTCTAGTTCGGGGTATCAATACTTGTCGTTCATGGATGCCTACTCGGGATATAATCAAATCCCTATGTATGAGCCAGACCAAGAGAAAACATCGTTCATCACGCCCCGAGCAAATTTCTGCTACGTGGTCATGCCATTTGGACTAAAAAATGCAGGGGCCACATACCAAAGGCTGATGAACAAGGTGTTCGGCCCCCACCTCGGGAGCTTAATGGAAGTCTACGTAGATGACATGCTAGTGAAAACTAAGGAAGAAGCTGATCTCTTGACAGACCTCTCGCAAGTCTTCGACACCATAAGGTCGCACGGGATGAGGCTAAATCCTGCAAAGTGAACCTTCGCAGTGGAGGCCAGAAAATTCCTAGGGTTTATGCTGACACAAAGAGGGATTGAAGCCAATCCCGATAAGTGTCAAGCTATACTGGAAATGAAGAGCCCGACTTGCTTAAGGGAGGTTCAACAACTAAATGGCCGACTTGCAGCCCTCTCCAGGTTCTTGGCAGGATCAGCATTAAAATCCCTTCCACTGTTCTCTTTATTAAGAAAGGGAAGCCAGTTTGAATGGACTCCAAAATGCGAGAGAGCGTTTCAGGAGTTCAAAAGGTTCTTGAGCCAACCTCCAATCCTGACCCGACTTCTAGTTGGGGAAGATCTCGTCTTATATCTGTCCGTAGTAGACAAAGCTATCGCATCAGCCCTGATAAGGGAGGACGAGGTCGGACAACATCCAGTGTACTTCATCAGCAAAGTTCTACAAGGCCCCGAACTAAGGTACCACAAATTAGAGAAATTTGTTTACTCCTTAGTAGTAGCCTCACGGAGGCTACGGCCTTACTTTCAAGCTTATACGATAAGAGTCCGAACGAACCAACCCATGAAGCAAATCCTCCAAAAGACGGATATTACAGGGAGAATAGTTCAATGGACAATAGAGCTCTCCGAGTTTGACTTAAAGTATGAAACTCGGACAGCGATCAAAGCCCAATGCTTCACCGACTTCATTGTAGAATACGCGGGAGATCAAGAGAAGCCAACTGCATGGGAACTTTACGTAGATGGATCCTCAAACAAGACAGGAAGCGGTGCAGGCATAATACTGGCCAACGAAAGGGGAACCCAAATAGAGGTATCCCTCAAATTTGAATTCCCAGCTTCAAATAATCAGGCAGAATATGAAGCCTTGATTGCAGGATTGAAGCTGACAGAAGAAGTCGGTACAACAAAAGTGATGATATACAGTGACTCTCAAGTGGTGACCTCCCAGATAAATGGAGAGTATCAGGCTAAAGACCCGAACATGAAAAGATACTTGGAAAGAATTCTGGAGCACCTCGGGCACTTTGCGGAAACCGTGGTTAAGCACATAACCCGGGATCTTAATAGCAGAGCAGACGCCCAATCCAAGTTAGCAAGTACCAAGCCAGGAGGGAATAATAGAAGCTTGATCCAGGAAACTCTCCAAGAACCCTCTGTGGTAAAAGTAGAGGACAAACGAGATGTCCTAGAGGTAACTGGGCTAAACCTCGGATGGATGAATCCCTTGGTCGAATACCTAAAATTCGACATCCTCCCCAAAGAGGAAAAAGAGATTAAGAAAATCTGGAGGGAAGCACAACATTACACTCTGGTGAAAAATATTCTTTATAAAAGAGGAATATCAACACCATTGTTGAAGTGCGTACCGACCTCAAGGACCACTGAAGTACTAGAGGAAGTTCATAATGGGATCTGCGAAAACCATCTCGGAGCCAAGTCGCTAGCCAGGAAAGTAATCCGACCTGGATTTTACTGGCCGACCTTGCAGAAAGATGCCACAGAATTTGTGAAAAAGTGCCAACCATGCCAAATGCACGCAAATTTCCACGTGGCTCCCCCCGAGGAGCTAATCAGTATAACTTCTCCATGGCCCTTTGTAAAATGGGGGATGGATCTGTTAGGTCCTTTTCCCCAGGCCCCAGGACAAGTCAAATACTTGATTGTGGGAATAGACTACTTCACAAAGTGGATAGAAGCAGAACCATTAGCCACCATCACAGTCCAGAGAAGTCGGAGGTTCCTCTACAAAAATATCATCACAAGGTATGAGATACCATATTCCATTACCACAGATAATAGAACCCAGTTCACTGACTCTACCTTAAGAAGCTTGGTGGCCAGTATGAAGATCAAAAACCAGTTCACCTCGGTGGAACATCCACAAGCAAATGGACAAGCCGAGGCAGCCAACAA
Organism: Arachis hypogaea; assembly: GCF_003086295.3. Lineage (NCBI taxonomy): Eukaryota > Viridiplantae > Streptophyta > Magnoliopsida > Fabales > Fabaceae > Arachis > Arachis hypogaea. Next base: position 61,039,317 of record NC_092037.1, read on the forward strand.
AGTCATATTGGCAGGACTAAAGAAAAGACTACAAGATGCAAAAGGAGCCTGGGCTGAGGAGCTCCCACAAGTGTTATGGGCTTACCGGACGACGCCACAATCTGCCACTGGAGAAACGCCCTTCCGACTCGTCTACGGCGTAGAAGCCATGATACCAGTAGAAATCAGCGAACAAAGTCCAAGGGTGATTATCCACGATGAGATCGAAAACATACAGGGGCACAAAGAGGAGCTTGAACTGCTCCCCGAAGTCCGAGAACAAGCCCAGATAAGAGAAGCAGCGTTGAAACAAAGGATGACTACCAGGTACAACAAAAAAAGTCATTCGAAGAAGCTTCACCCCAAACGACTTGGTCTTAATCAGAAACGACATTGGAGTCAACAAATCGGGAGAAGGAAAACTCGCTGCTAATTGGAAGGGACCATACAAAATTAGTGAGGTCTTAGAAAAAGGTTATTATAAGGTGACCGACCTAAACGGCACCGAGTTACCAAGGTTGTGGCATGTTTGTAACTTGAAAAGGTACTATAATTAAAAGTGAACTCTACTCCCTGATGTACTCTTTTTCCAACTTCACGATTTTTCCCAAAAATCAAAGGGTTTTTTTTGAAGAAGGGTTTTTAATGAGGCATCACAGTAGAGGCTAAGGGAAAATAGACCATCAAAAGCCCTTAGTAGCAGTAAAGTACCTTCCCAAATAAATAAAGATCTTTTACAATATCTCTTATAAATTCCTTCTCCTTTTTCTCTCTCTTTCTTTCTATGAAACGCACCGACTTGAGCTCGACAAAGCGTGAAAATCCCATGAACCGACCTAGATGGTCGTCAGGATAAAACGACGAGGTACAAGTCGGTATAAAGAGGTTACAAAGGTTGATCGCGAAGAACTCGGAAACATTCCGACTCATAAGTCGAAATGAAGAACCGAGCAGCAAAGAAAACGCATCACAAAAGTAACCTAAGTCATAGGAACTCAATAAATTCTGAAATTGAGTATAAGGAATACCAAAAGGAGATTGAAAAACCTATCAAAAATGTCAAAGCTAAAGACTATCTTAAGTCCTTAGAGAAAAAGAAAAAAGGACAGACAGCCCCAAAAAAGGCTTTCAAAAAGATCAAAAGGGTTTCTCAAAAAGCTAAAAAGCATGCACGCAAAAGGTAACTTAACTCTTATCCAAAAAAGGGTATTCTTTCGTTAACTTAAAACCCTTATTCAAAAAGGGTATTTATAAATATTTTGTTTACGGCCTTAAAAGGCCAAGAGAAATGTCAGGGAACAACCACCACAACATGAAAAAGAGTTTAAAAAGGGGAGACCCACAGGCCGGGCCCCCATATAGCCAATAAATTTTTTTTAGAGAACATCACCACCAGAGCCGAAGGGAGTAGTCGGATCACCACCAGAGTCGGGAAGAGCAGACGGAGCGCCATCAGGACCAGTGAGAGAAGTATCCATAGGAGACGGAGAGGAGGTTCTGTGAGACCTTGAGGAACTCGGAGCATCCTTTGGACGAGGAGGGGACTCAATGATTCTCTGCCCCCGAGTCTTCAAATCAGACTCAGAGACAACCTCGGGAGCAGGAGGAGAAACTATGGCACCATCAATGACGACCTTGTCAGGATCCAAAGGAGAGAGATCCAGGTCGGGAGCAAGGACCCCGACCTGCTCCTTAAAAATCCTCCAGGCCTCCTCGACTCCTTCAGCAATAGAGTCCTCCAACTCGGCGTAAGCATTCTGAGAATTCAACAAGTCCTTCCTCACCTCCACGAGGTCCTTGAACAAGCTCGAATAACTCTCCTGCGCCTTCTTCCTCAAGCCCTCCTCCATATTGCATTGGGCTTGTAACTTGCTCTCCTTCTCCCAAAGACCATCCCTCTCCTCCTTCAACTTAGCGACCTCCTCCTTCAACTCCTTGTCATTTTTCTGATATATGAAAAGCCTTTCCTCCAACTCTTCAACCCTTGAGGTTGAACCTAGAGAGCTAAGAGGAGTCTTCTCAAAAATATCAAGAAACTTGGTGCACACTACCGCCGCCCTGACACTCTCCTGAGCCAGAATAGTGAGGTGGTTCCGGATAGAAACATCATCCATACCTATACGGGTATGAGGATAGATGTATTTTCGGATAAACGCAGGAGCATCCACCTTAGCCTCACCTTCAAAAGAAGAGCTAGACTCTAAAATCTTACGCTTCTTCTTCTCTGGCTCAGGAGAAGATCGGGGGGGAGTGGGCGGCTGAGAAGAAGCCGAGGAGAAAATAACGATAGGTCAAAAAGGGGTCCCCAAATTTTGAGAAGAAGGAGGAGGAGGAAGAGAGGAGCTAGTTACCCTGGCACCGCCGGTCTTGGCGTGAGATCTCGCCTTGGCCTCCTGGACTCTCTGGTAAGACTCACTGGAATTCTTCTTCGCCATCTTTGTAAGAAAATAATTAGTAGCCAAAAAGTCAGCGAAACAAATCAGTAAAAACAAGTCGGAAATAAAGTAGATCAATAAAAAACGCTACCTAGTTATGTCTGGACAAAGGTGGCGACCCCTGGAGAAATTTTTTGGTATCCAAATATGGGGCCCTCCCCCACACTTCTCGGAGGAACCCCACAACGGCCGCCTCCACCTCATCCAGGTCGTCCAAACTATATTTCTCACAGGGGGAGGCCTCTAACCAGTACAGAGGAAAGCAAGGAGAAGAATTCTCATCCAAGAAAAAGGGGTGGTGACCCTCTACGGCTTGAACTTTGAAAAAGTAATTTTTAAAGTCATGGAAGGTTCATCAAAAAGGGTGAAGACCCTCCGACCTTGTATAACTCGGAAGGACACCCACTGCTGCTTGTTATTTTGCCCACTGAAAGGCTTGGTCATGTGGAAAAGAAAAAAGAAAATCCTCAAAGAAGTCGGAAAGTCTAAGGCATGGCTGATAAACTGATAAATTTTCAGAAAACCCCAGGAATTGGGATGAAGCTGGATAGGTGCAACACGACAATGACGTAAAACAGCAATCTCAAAATTAGAGAAAGGAAGAAAAATGCCCAGGCGGGTGATCATGCTCTCATACATATAAAAGAAATGAGGGACTACCTCCGAAGCCCTACCTAAGCAAACCCGATCTTCTGGACCCAGGACAAGCAGTTCATACTTTGGCTCATCCTCATCAGAGGTGCAGAGCCGGTGACGAGTGCGAAGATCAGTAATAAAATCAGTGTCAACCCAAGGTTCCTCCCCTAAGACTATGACATCGACCCACTGAGCAAGAATTTCTACGGAAGACATTTCTTTTCCTAAAAAGGGTTAGTGAAACCTACAAAGGAAAAAGAAAAGAAAATAAAAAACATGGTCTCTAAAGGGGGTACGGAATCAAACAGAAGCCTACAAATCAACTTCTCTCTCTAAAAAATAAAAGCATGCAAACAGAAAGCACGTTGTAAAAAGAGAAGAGAAGAAAAGACTAACCTTTATTTGGAAATAAGGTAGAAGAAGATGAAAGCCTTCAAACAAGGAATGCCCCACGAACGGATGAGAAGAAGAAAATTCAAAAAATTGCAGAAACAAAACAACGAAAGAGAGGGAAAATATTTATAAACACGTCAGGGGCATAATGGTAAAAACAGAAGCGGTCATTAATGAGTGCACCGTTACCAAGGTAATCAATCCCTACGCGAACCTCTAACGGACGCGACGTTTGATTAGACGTAACTGTGAAAATCAAAAGCCACGAAAAGTCACGTCGGCTCCCAATGATCACGTCGGTTCCCTCCAAGGTCGGCTACGACCCCGAGTAGAATACTGGAACCGAAATCTTAAAAGAAATTGGGCTCGAGTAGGGGCACTGTTCATACCCTGTCCCAATGATAAGACCTAGGATCCAACGAAAGGCCCAATCCAAAGGATTGAGCCTCACCCTACACCGACCTTCAATCTACGAAGTCGGTGCCTACCACGACTTGCTCTAAAGAAGTTGGGAGTGAGGGACTAGCTAGCAGATAAACCCTCACTCAAGAGGATAACTGCCCCTAAAATCTCTCTAACCACTTCCAGGAGCAATATCTCAACTTCCCTAAGATAAAGGGATGGTTATTCCCCTTAAAAGGCAGAACTACTCTAACGGTGGTTATGGGTTCACCACTATAAATACACTGACATCCCTCAGGTATCTCTAAGCCCAATACTCTCTAGACCTGCTTACACTCTTGCTGACTTAGGCATCGGAGTGTCTTTGCAGGTACCACCCCCCATTCTTTCACATACACAACTCGGAGGCGGCTCCTAGACGTAAACCAAGTCGGAGACCACCTTCCTCTAGTACTTGGGCCTCACAAACAAGCCTAACCACCGTCCGGTTCTAGGTAAGCCCCGGAACAATAATTATAATAATTAAAATTAGTTAAAAGATTAAGATAGTTGGTTACATTTTCCATATATAATAATAAATTAATTAGTGTATGTTCATGGACGGATCCAGAAATGTTATCATGGGGGCCAATAATACATATAATATTAAAAATTATGTAAAAAATTATATAATATAAGATGTATTACAAAAAAGTACCGATAGAGAATATATTTTAAACTACAAAAAATATGTGTATACTTTTTACTAACGAAGTGGTCAATTTTTCATATCATAAAATTTATCGATAATAGAATTTGTGTCAAATTTTTCAACAATTTTCTTTTTAATATAATTAAAAGACAATTAGCAAAAATTTATTTTTTATTTTGTTTCTGAGTTATTTTTCACAATATTCATAGTTAAAAAAGATCTCTTAATTGTAGCAGTTAAAACAGAGAAAATGAATACCAAATGAATAAAAAAGATAGTCACAAAAAGAAAAAGAATTCACTTTATGAAATTTAAAAATTTTTATTTAATTAAATAATATTAATAATAATATCTTTTTAGATATTTTTAATATTATTACTTATTTTTTAAATATTAAAAATTATTAATATTTAAATTAGACTGAACTTTTATTTATACTAGACTAAATACTAAATATTTTTTTTAAAATTAAATTATACATAATAACTTACTATTAATTTTTTAAAAAAAAAATTGGGGGACCGAAGCCTCCACTCGCACCCCTTGTATCCGTTCCTGTGTATGTTATAATGATGTCTATACAATTTTGGCAAAAATTAAAAAAATATTTCTAAAGTTGAAACATATTTTTTAGTATGCATAAATTTTGTGTACACTTTTTATTTTTAATTTTATATTTTATATATGTGCTGATAATTTATGTTTTGTTATTTTTTAACTATTTTTATTTCATGTTCTATTTACACACCCTTCCAAAAAGAATTAATTCAAAGCAAGCACTAGTTTCATCTTTCAATGATTATCTACAAACATGTGCTAAGAATTTTTATCGTTTTATGGTTTCTAACAACAATAACAGTAACAATCTGGCCATACTCATTTTCTTTCCTTATGCATAAATTATATAGATTAAAATATGTACTATATTTTTTATTATTGTATTATTACTTTGAATTATAGAAATGCATGTTGTTGTGCTTGCATTTATCCTGTAGTTTGTAGTCAAGTACTCAAGTTTTACTTTTGGTGAGTTATATAGTATCTTTGTTATAATGCTTAAATTATCTAATTTATCTTTTAAAATAAAAAATAACATATTTAAAATAAAAAATAAATTATATAAAATTTATTAAAATATTATTTATTTACCCCTTTTAATAACTTAAGTAAAATATAATAGGCATTATAGCAATCACTTTTATTTTTAACCAATAAATTAATACAAAGTCCTGTCTCACAAAGTCACACATACATAATGCTTCTTACCAATAAAAAATTCAATTTCCTTTTTCCATGAACACTTTTACATGTATATGATTATTGTGAGAACTTTAGATTTGAAATTATATGTATGTATATAAATACTCTGGCTAACCTTAATTAGTTTCGCAAGCTGAATTTGGAGCTTGATTACTATGTATTCTTGATCTCTACTTTTGTTATATATATATATATTATGTTTTTTCGTACGCAAATTTTTTGTGTACGTGAGCGTTGCACCCTTTGTTTTAAACTTTTTTTTCAAAGGCTCTTAGCTACAAACTTTTTTTTTCAATATATATAATTTTATTTTTATAGGTCGTAATACCTCACCACCATCTTATGATTTAAGCATAAGATTTTGTGTGGTAGGGTGTTACAGTGTATGTATTCAGGGTAGTGCATATATTATAATGTTGTGATGTTATAAGCATCTCTTATGTGAGTTGCTCTTTTCATGAGCTACTTTCATTATAAGATGTTTGATATCTTATTGTGGTCTCCCTTTGTATGATGCTTTTAGGCCTTTATATAGTCAATATTGTAACATTCTCTTTTAGTAATAGAATGGTGATTATAATGTAATAATTAACCTCATAAAATTGAGTTATTTAGTATTAGAATGAGTCATGGAGAATTAATGTCCTCTTTATAACATATGCTTTGGAATCCGAGAGAATGCTTAATCATCAAATCGGTTCATTAGAATTTCTTATACTCTTGAACCAGATTCTTAGTATTGGGCTTATAGAAATATTTTAAAACAAACCCCAAACTCGGTATGTCTTTCTTTCAAGAAAGATTTTTTGAGTTTCAGATCTCAACCCAAGCATCTCATCCTTTAAGGTGGGTTTTTTATTTTTCTTACTTTTTTTTATAAAGTCTGAACTCTGACCGTAACTTCTATCAATCGTAGGGTATCACCTCGATTTATGAGTTTTGGAGTTAAATTTTTTTCAAAGTTACGTATTGTGATTCTTGGATCAAGAGTCGATGCTTTCATTCTTTGAATGTCGAAATGATTTTCATGAATTTTTTATTCAGTTTCATGGGCTTTTCGTGGTGGGTACCCCAACTCTTGGTTTTTAGGCTGAGTTCTGAATTTTTGAGATTCCGATGAAGACATATAAAAATAAATTCAAGTTGTCAATATCAATAATTATTAAATTTGCTATGCATGAAATAGTAACTCAACCATAAAAATGTTGAGTTTAAAATAAAAAAATTATTTCTCTTAAAATAAGTGCTTAATGAATTTTTTCATTTAAGTGCAATCTATCTAAATGAAACTTTTTACAATCTAAAATAATTGTTTTGACAATTGAATGATGTATTTTTCTAATTTAAATTAGTTAACTCGAAAATTTTTTCAATAAACATTTATTCAGAGATTATTCTTTTATTTCTACTATAAATTTTTTATTATTATTTTTTTAAATAATAATATGCTCTAAAACATTTTATAAAAATTTAAATAAAATAAATCATACCTTTATATATCTAAGTATGCAAGTAGTTTGGCTTCAAGGAGCTTAATTAGAATTTTCAATCCTTTTTTTTTCTTAATAGAGAACGAGTTTCCATCTTCCAACTTTTTAAACTTCGATCTCTAGATGTTAAATAGTGTTCTTTGTGGTAAATTTATAATTTTTTTTCGATTTCTTACTTCACAACTTTGAAGTTGTTACTAAGTCTCCAAATCATTGACCATTTAATTGGTTTAGCAATTCTAAGCATTTGAACCGTATAGTAATATGGTCACAAATTTAAATTTATAAACATTTCTATTTCTTTGGTGGAATTTTTGTATTATGTGTTTTAATGCTTGTCTTTTGTGACTATATATTTTCTACTTTTTTTTCCTACATTGTTCATCTTATGAACATGTATTGTGCTGAACTCATCTCGGGGTAGAATTTAGAATGAAGAGAATGTGACAGGCGACGTATCCCCATAAACGGCGCTATTGTTCAGAAGTGTTTTTATTCTTCCGAGTTTCGGAATTATCTGAAAAAAATTGTAGAGAGTAGGTTGGAGACGTGATGTTGCCGACATCTTCCTATTCCATTCTCAATGGTGGGATTGTTCCTTTAAGAACTCCAATGCTCAAGATAGCATGGGTCGCAAGAAGAACTAGGTTAGAGATCATACCTTAGTGCATGTATTTGGGATAGTGTATATATTGTGAGATTGTGATGTTATGGGTGTCTCTTATTTGGTTGCTCTTTTATGAGCTACTCTCATCATAAGATGCTTGATGTCTTATTGTGGTCTCCCTTTGTATGATGCTTTTAGGTCTTTATATAGTCATTATTGTAACATTCTCCTTTAATAGTACAATGATGATTATAATGTAACAATTAACCTCATAAAACTGAGTTATTAGACATTAGAATGAGTTGTGAAGAGTTAATGTCCTCTTTGTAACATATGCTTTGGAAATCGAGAGAATACTTAATCATCAAACCGGTTTCTTAGAACTTCTTATATTCTTGAACCCGATTCTTAATATTGGGCTTATAGAAATATTCTAGAACACTAAGTTATATGAATTGCAACTGAAAAAAAATATTTTCGAAGATGAACATGTTGGATGATATATGTGCATGTTAAATTAATCGGTTTTGCTAGGTAAATAATAACCTTCGTGAACAATGTGAACAATAGGCTTTATAATTAACCCAATAAAGTAAAAAAATACTCCACCCCAAATTACCCCATAAACTCTAACATTAGGATAACCATTTGCATACTTAGTGAATTAAACTTCCAGCCATTGTTAACTGTGTATGAGTAAACCGAATCAAAAGGAATAACTACCCAATTAAGAATCAAGATAACCATCTGCATACCTATGGAATTGAACATCCGACATAAGTTACTTGTAACTACTCAATCAAACCGCATAAGTATTAGACTAACCATTCGCATACCTAATGAACTGAATATCTGGCTTATTATTCATTGGTGACTACGTGTGAATGAGAGAAATTGTCGTTGATGAATGACGATGGGGCATCACAAAGCGGTTCATCCAAGTTGTACTCCATTTACGTATATGTGACCGTTATGCACGTATGAAAATGTAGCAACGTATGGCGTTGGACATCGATGACACTTCCGCGCATGATGAGGCTGCGATGGGGTCTACATGGCCGGTGGCGGGTGTGCAGAAGGAATGAGAATGTACAGGGCTGCTACGACGCAATCTCACATTGCAACGGAGTGCAGACAGGACGAAGAGAGGCTGGGCGGTGTCGGATCGGACCACGGAGAAGTGCAGTGACGTCAGGATAACTCTGCGGACCAGAGATCGCAAATGAAGAACGGGTGATTAGCGTGATATTGAGAGTAACTGTATTTGGTTTAATTGCAAATTCTTTTTCAAAATTCAAAATCTGAAATTAAAAATATTTAATTAATAATTTGATTTATGATTTTAATTTTATTTTTTTATCCTATTATTTACATTATTTAGTATTCTTATTGTTTCTCTATATTTTTTTAATTAATTACGTGTTATAAAAAAAATCCATCATAGATGTGTACAAAACTAAAGTATTTTGAAAAAGAGAAAAAGAAAAATCATGTTGCATACTTATGATTTATACTTCATGTTCATAACATGTTAATAATAATCTCATTTGTGATTGCTATGTAATATATACATGCTTCCCTAAAATAAGTGTATTATAGAGTTATAGTTTAAATGTGAGATAATAAAGTGCATGATAATCCAATTGAAGAGTTCCTTAAAATAGAAGTGAATGAACATTACATTTACACCACACATCAATACAAAAAATGCTAGAAGCCAAAGTCAAAGTGGCCTTTGATCTCACATCAAATGTCCTCACGTTTCAGTTTCTAAGGTCCTCACGTTTCAGTTTTTATGCTCGTCCAAAAACAATAAAAAGAAGTTACAGTTTCTATTTCTATCGGATGTTTTGTATTTGGCCTCTTCTGAAGGTTCTTAAGTTTCATATGATCCCATTACTTGATTATTTATTTACTCCCTCACTATATGAATGTGTGAGACATCTCTCTTTATTTCCCTTAAAAACCACTCTTCTTATATGCTAGGCACCTAGCCCCCAAGAATCCAGAGACATGTTCCTAAGACCCCTAAATTTGCTTAATTGTTGCTGACATCCTCATATTACTCCTTAATTACACTAATAATTACTCAATTAGTTGTGTGCTTGCACTCTTTTATAATCAATACTCCTTTCTAATACCCCGATATTACTCCTTAATAGACACTTGTATAATCAATACTCATCTCTAATTAGTGGTGTGCTTGCACCCTTTTATATGATAACATTCCAGTATATTCATCTCTTTCACCCCTCTGAATTCCTGTACAGAGTAAACATGGCAAATTCAAACAACACTTTCTAGTGCATGCTACAACTCATGACCTGTGCTGAACAACTTGTAAAGTAATGTGGCACATAAGTTATATTGAAGGATCAATTTGAGACACGCCTTAAAGTTTTAGGATATAAATTAGATAAATTGAAAATTAGAAGATTAAATTGTGTCAAAATTAAAATTTGGAGATCAGTTTAAGTATTAATTCATTAAAAACATTTATTATTTTTTATTTTTAAAGTTTTACTATAAAATAAGAATATAGTAACAGAAAGAAAAAAAACTTAATAAATTATGAGTTAATCTTGCATATATAAGCACTTTAGCTTTTATCTTAATCTTAGTTATTTTAGCATTTAAAATATAATATTTATGCATACTATTTTAACTATTGAAGTTTAATATAATGGGATTGACAAACATCAAAGGAACATGGATATTTGAATTCATACTAGGATTTTGCATAAAAGTAGAGACAACAAAGTTTTGGCATCATTCAAAGAAAGATAAAAAATAAGATTTTACCTTCCTTCCATTGGGCAAAATATGATTTTGATTTTTTTTTTAAACAAATAGATTTTACATATGGATAATTTGATACTGCAATTTCACATTATTAATAAACATGAAATGAAAATTATTATATCACATGATGATTCAAATAATTCTACTAAAACAAAATATGTCTAGAAGTTAAAATAAATAATAGTTACACAATTGCAATTGTATTCAAATAAAACCTATAAAAAAAAGTCAATTTAAAATTGCATTATTGACAGTTGAACAACTACAAAATTAAATTCTTAAAGATAAACATTATATTACATAATCAGATAAGTTGAAAATTTATGTTCCTACATATATGATAAAGATATTATGTCCAAAAGTACTGAATTGATATATTTTATTTTTATTAATAGAAAGAGACATAAATAAAAATATTATGTCCAATATTGAATTAGTATATTTTATATTTATCTTGATAAACACATTAGAAATACACCTTATTTTTTATTTTTTTATTATTTTTGTTAATTTTTATAATTTTATTTTTTATTATTATATTTTTTCTCAAATATTTTAAATGAAAAAAATGAAAATAAATTGGACTTTCACAATATAATTTAATTTATCACAAAATAAAATATAAAAATACTAATTTTATGTTTGTATTCTTTATCTTATTCTCAATATTTTATCTTGTTCTCATGTTTGAATCTACTAGTTGTTTTAAAATTTAATTTTTATGTACTAAAAAATAAAATCTTAAAAACGATTAAACTACTTAAACCTTAGTTGATTTCAGCTAAGAGCCGCGTCATTTCCTTTCTCGTTGAATAGTTTTCCACTCACATTCTAACTTATAAAAGGTTACTCTTTGGTTGTTTTCTCCTTTTGCAAAGTCCATCCCACCCACCATGTTGTCACCGTCAAAACCATAGCTCTCATTGTTTCGTTCTTCCGTTTCCTCTCTTTCATTCTCGGTGTTATAGTCAAAAACAAGAAAGTATTGTTCTTAATAAGGTTGCGAAAATCGGATCGGTCAATAAACTGGTAAAGTCATTGATTTAATAGTTTACTGATTTAATTGAGATTCAACCGGAGTTCAACCGGTTTAATTAAATATTAAATAAAATTATTAAAAAACTTATATATAATTTTAAATATATAAATTCAATAATTTTTAATTTAATAAAATTTAAAATTTCACATAATAAATTATCTATAATTTAATATTCGAAGTTCATAACTAAAAATAACAACTACATATAATGACAAACACATAATGTTCTACTATATCAAAAGAAACAATTACTAACAAGTTTTTAACTAATCAAAGTTGCAACTCATCAAAAATCATAATCATCAGATTTACCTCTAGAAGAATCAGTTTGAGAATCTTGAACGGCATTATCTTGTGGTTGTGGATTAATTTGTGATTGTTCCATCGGTAACATAGAACAAAAACCTCAGCAACCAATAACAAATAAATTAAGCTCAGCAACAAAAATTCTCGGCAACCAATAAGCTCAGCAAACAATAATAAGCTCAGCAACCAAATCATGAATCGAATAACAATAAGCTCAACAAACAATAAGCTCAGCAAGCAAATAATAACCTCAGCAAAAAAAATCATGAACAGAAAATAAAAAATAACAAATAAATCTATTCCAACAAATAATAACTTCAGAAAATTCAGCTAATCAGCAAATGAATTACTAACAAATAACAACTATTATCAAAATCAACTGCTAAACCCTAAGCCAGCAAGCAGATGCCGAGGAGATGGCTATAAAGTGCGAAACTGCGAATAGAGTATCACTTACCGACAGCAAAGAGGAAGGAGAGCAACGGCAACGACAGAGGAGGCGATACCGACGAACACAGAGAAGGCAAGCTCGGCGATGACAACGACGCGGTGGGGGCTGCAGTGGTGAAACCCGTCGCTGCGATAGCTGTGGGATGCGGTGGCGACGGAATGCGTGGCTTCTATGAATCTCGGAGAAGAAGAGAGGAGCGATGGGTTTGTGAAGAAGATGGGTAAACACACGGGAATTGATTTAGGGTTCACTTCGTTTAGCCTCTCTTTCTTTTTTTTCTTTTTTAAAGGACAAAACGACGCCATTTGGAGGGTTATTGTCGAACCGGAAACTCGCTAAAAACTGGACTGTTCTGCCAGTTCACCGATTAACTACCTGTTCGACCGATTTTTTAACCGGTTTTTTGTCAGACAGTTTAAAGACTTACTCGGACTGACTAGGTGACTGGTTTCCGGTTAACTTGGTTGAACCGTCCTGTTCGATTTTTAGAACTATGTATCAAATTTAAAAAGGGTTTTGTTAGGTAGACAATGGCTTTTGTGAACAATGTGAATAATGGGTTTTAGAATTTGCCCAATAAAATAAAAAAAAATACTCCACTCCCAAATTATCCCTTAAACCCTAACATTAGGATCACCCTCCGCACACTAATGAATTGAACATCCACCAATTGTTAATTGTGCATGAGTAAACCGAATCAAAAGAAATAACCATCCAATTAAAAATAATGAACATCATCTATGTACATATTAAATTGAACATCCGACATATTTATTGTTCATAATGTTTAGTATTCTCATTATCTACCTATACTTTTCCATTTAAAAAAGTTATATTCCAGCGAACATGTTCTCTTTTTCCATGAAGAATGGAGAATGCTTATTAGGTGAATCCATTGATTATATAAGTGAAGCCTTGGTCCGCTTAAACCCTCATCACATTCATCACTCTATCTTAGCACTCCAACAACAATAATGGCAACTATCACACCGTTGAGCTCCTCCGTCCTCAAGCAACATGCTTTCTTCCGTCTGATGACCCCTACGCCACCTCGGGAAACAAACCTTTCATTCACCTACAGCCCTAAGATTCATCAATCTCTCTCTAAGCACTGCACCAAACAACAAAAAACCCATAATGTTAACAGTGGCAGCAGCTACCCCACCGACAAAGGAGATATTTCACGAGTTCGACTTCTTTGTTGTTTACACAGACGGAACCGTAGAGTGTTGAAAAATAAAAGAACAAGGCACACACACTCACGAAGAATATAAAATGAAGAGGAATGCATGTATTGAATGTATTTGTGTTGTTTTTTTGAAATGATTGTTACATATGTATTTATATCTTTCTTTGACATCTAAATTTAATACATCCTAATAAACAAATGGTTTAAATTAAAACTAAATATAGATAATTTATTCAAAGTGTGGTTTCTATTCATTCTTGAATTCTAACCATCAAGTTTATTTTGAACATCCTTCCTTAAACTTGATAATTTTCTGACTCCAATCATAATCCTTAACTTTTGAAAAGCATCATATTTCAGAGGTTTTGTGAAAATGTCAGCAACTTGATCAAGTGATTTCACATACTCAACCTCCACATGCATGTTCTCAATACATTGTCGAATGAAATGATACTTTGCTTCTATGTGCTTGCTTCTGTCGTGAAACACTAGATTCTTTGCTAGGGCAATCACTGACTTATTGTCCATCATGATCTTGGTGGATTCAGCTTGCTCAAAATGAAGTTCCTTCAGTAGTATCTTCAGCCAAATTGCATGACATGCACAGGCAGTGGCAGCAACATATTCAGCTTCACAAGTTGAAAGAGTGACTATAGGTTGTTTCTTTGAACACCAAGAAATTGCATTATTTCCAAAAAAGAAAACAAAGCCAGTAGTACTCTTCCTGTCGTCAATATCCCCAACATAATCACTATCACAATAGCCCATTAATTTGAATTCATCTGAAGCTGAATAAAACATGCCATACTCAAGAGTGCCTCTAAGATAGTGAAGAATTCTCTTGGCTGCCTTCATGTGGGTTTCTGTTGGATTTTCCATGTAACGACTAACTAACCCAACTGAAAATAAAATGTCAGGTCTGGTACAGGTCAAATACCTCAAACTCCCAACGAGACTTCTGAATAATGTTTGATCAACTTTTCTTACTCCTTCTTCCTCTTTGGAAAGTGACTCCACACTCCATAGGTGTATTGGTAGGATTGCAGTCTAGCATGTTGAGTTTCTTCAATAGCTCTCTTGCATAAGCCTTTTGTGAGATGAAAATTCCATCCTCCATTTGTTTCACTTCAATTTCCAGATAATAAGACATTAGTCCCATATCACTCATCTCAAATTCTTGAGCCATTACTTTCTTAAATTCTTCAAACATTATTTGATTGTTTCCTGTGAATATAAGGTCATCCACATAGACACAAACAAATAACAAATTTTCTCTTTCCTCTTTCACATAGAGTGCATATTCATGAATGCACCTAGTGAAACTATTATCTTGAAAATACGTATCAAGACGATCATTCCAAGCTCTTGGAGCTTGCTTCAGTCCATATAAGGCCTTTTTAAGCCTTAACACTTTATCTTCACAACCCTCAACAACAAAACCCAAAGGTTATTCAATATAAACTTCTTCCAGAAGATTATCATTTAGAAAAGTAGATTTCACATCCATTTGGTGGATTTTTCAATTGTTCTATGCTGCAAGTGACAACAATAGCCTTATCGTCTCCAAACGAGCAACTGGAGCAAACACCTCATCATAATCTATTCCTTGCTTCTGCTTATACCCTTTTGCAACGAGTCTTGCCTTATATCTTTCTACATCACCTTTAGAGTTCTTCTTAACTCTGTAAACCCATTTGATTCTAATAGCCTGATGACCACTTGGAAGTGATGCAAGTTCCCAAGTGTTGTTCTTCTCAATTGCTTGAATTTCTTCCTCCATAGCTCGTATCCATTTCTCATCTTTGACAGCTTCTTTAAAACTTAAAGGCTCATCATTGGAGAGTAAACACAATAAATTTTCATCCTCTAGCATTTCTATTTGCTTATAGAGATCAGGGAGACTTCAATATCTGTGAGGGCCTTCGCTTGAACTAGAGGATGGAGATGACGATGATGATGCTAGTGGGGTTAATGCTGGTGTTGAAGGATCGATTTCGCCTTGCACTTCTTGTATCGGGGCTTCTTTTTTCTCAAAGTAAGGCAGAAAATCATAAATGACTTCATTTTGTGTACTCCAGTCCTACTTTGCATTTTTTTCAAACTCAACATCTCTGCTTATTATTACTTTATTATTTATGGGATTGAAGAATTTGTAGCCTTTAGTATTCTCCTCATAACCAATAAATACAAGCTTTTGACTCCTATCATCAAGCTTCGATCTTTCTTGCTCAGGAATTTGGACATATGCAATAGATCCAAATACCCTTAAATGTGATACATTAGGCTTCAAACCACTCCATGCTTCTTGAGGTGTTATATCTCTCAAACTCTTGATAGGTGAGCGGTTTGAGAGATAAACTGCACATGCAACTACTTCTCCCCATAGCTTTTTTGGTCAGGTAATGACTTACTTTTTAACATCGTTCTTGCCATATTTAAAATTGTCCTATTCTTTCTTTCACCAACTCCATTTTGTTGAGGCGATCTAGTAACAGTTAGGGGACGTCGAATACCATGATTTTCACAAAACATCTTGAATTCATTTGAAGTGAATTCTCCACCTCTGTCAGTTCTGAGAGCTTTTATCTCATAGCCACTTTCTTTTTCAACAAGGGCTTTAAACTTCTTAAATGCTTCAAATGCTTCGCTCTTTTACTTCAAGAAATAAACCCATATTTTTCTTAAATAATCATCAATGAAAAGCAAAAAATAGGCGCTCTTACCAAGTGACAAAGGCTTGATAAGTCCACAAACATTCGCGTGGATAAACTGAAGTGGCTTGGTAGCTCTTGATTTGGACTGCTTTGGAAAACTCCTTCTTGAATGTTTTCCAAGTAAACAAGCTTCACATAACTGATGAGGATGATCAATTTTTGAATTCCTTTTACCATCTTCTTTGTTCCTAATTCTTTAAACCCACCAAAATTTAAATGTCCATATCTCATATGCCAAATCCATGGTGGATCTTCAATACATGACTTCAAACATATAGCTCCACTGCTTCTCATGTTTAACAAGAACATACGATTTCTTGTCATAGAAACCTTAGCAATAAGATTTCCATTTTTATCTCTAAGCCAAAGATAGTGATTTTCCATGACTATCTTGCAACCATTCTCCATAAGTTGTCCAATACTCAAGATAGTATTCTTCATCTTTGGGATGTAATAAACATTGGAAAGAACCTTATGACTTCCATTCTTCAGCTTGAATAGAATCGTCCCTTTGCCATCAATCTTTACTTTTGATTCATCACCAAAATGCACGTGTCCTTTTACGTTGGTGTCGAGTGCTACAAAATTACTCCTATTACCTGTCATATGGTTGCTAGCTCCATTGTCAAGATACCATGTACTATCTTCAGAATTTTGATCTTCCTTGAGCGTAAGGAATAATGTTGGTTCTTCAATATCTTCACTGTGCACAACAAGTTTATTTTCTTCTTCTTTGGATGTTTGACACTCCCAAGAATAATGTTCATTCTTTCCACATGAATAGCATTCAACGTGTCTTTTGTCAACTGTTCTTCCTCTTCCACGACCTCGAACAAAATTTTGATTTCTTTTCTCTTGAGAATAATTTTTCTCATCTCTTCCTCCTCCGTAACCACGCCCTCGTCCTCGTCCACGGCCTCGACCTCGTCCTTGTCTTCCACTTTCGTTGGTTTCTCCTCTACTATTCCATGAAAATTTTGCCTGTAAGACATGCTCCACACGTTCTTGCTTGCCTTTATCCATTCTTTCTTCATGGGCCCGTAAGGAACCATTCAACTGATCAATGGACATCGTATCCAAGTCTTTGGACTCCTCAATGGCTACCACCACATGGTAAAATTTTAAGTCGAGAGAATGAATGATTTTCTCAACAATATGAACATTTTCTAATTTTTCTCCAAGCCTTTTCATTTGGTGTACTACCGTCAAAATTTTGATGAAATAATCCAAAATGGATTCAGTTTCCTTCATCATTAGAGACTCAAACTCAGCCCTTAGAGTTTGAAGACGAATCTTCTTCACCTTTTCAACTCCTATGACGGAATTTTGAAGAGTATCCCAAGCTTTCTTTGCGTTGGTTATATCAGCAATCTTCTCAAACATATCATCATCCAAGCCTTGATGAATGATAGTAAGTGCACATTGATCTTTCTTTCTTTTATTTTCTAATTCTTCCTTCTGAGCTTCTGTTAGCTTCTTCACATTTTCTGGTTCTACATAACCTTTTTCAATCATCTCCCACACTCTTTGAGCACCGAAAATTGCTTTCATTCGAGTTGTCCAGTTGTCATAGTTGAGCTTAAATAATTGTGAATATTGAAAAGATAAAGTAGTTGCTTTTGATGAAGACATTTTATAAGTGACTCTGATACCACTTTGTTGGAAAATAAAAGAACAAGGCACACACATTCACGAAAAATATAAAATGAAGAGAAATGTATGTATTGAATGTATTTGTGTGTTGTCTTTCTTGAAATAATTGTTACATATATATTTATATCTTTCTTTGACATCTAAATTTAATACATCCTAATAAACAAATGGTTTAAATTAAAATTAAATATAGATAATTTATTCAAAGTGTGGTTTCTATTCATTCTTGAATTCTAACCATCAAATTTAATTTTAACATGGAGGTCCTCTGTCCTCCACCAGCATTCGTTCCTCCCTTCGAACTCCACATCAAGGATGCTGAAATCACCACCACCAACCCGCCTCACCGCTCGCCTCTTCTTCCCAAAAAGCCACGAGAACAAAAAACTCCCCATCGTCCTCTACTTCAATGGGAGTGGCTTCTACTCCAGGTCCGCCCTCGGTCCAGAATATAGCAACCATCTTGCAGACATCGCCAATCAATCCAATGTCCTCGCTGTCTCTGTAGAGTACTCTAAGTTTCCGGCCCGACACCCACCTGCGTGCTACGAGGAGGCCTTGACCTCCCTCGATTGGATCGCATTGCACGCAAGCGGGCATGGGCCGGAGCCTTGGCTAAACAACCACGTCAACCTGCAGCGTGTTTTCGTCGCCAGAAACAGTGCCGGCACTAACATCACCCATTACGTGGTCAGCAAAGTGGGAAAACAGGACATCCGAAAGGTATAAATGTGGAGGGTGCGATTATGGTGCACCCTTTCTTTGGTGGATTAGGGGAAGATAGGCAGTGGCTGTATATGTGCAAGGATAATGAGCGGCCGGAGGATCCAAGGCTGAAACCGGCGGCGGAAGATTTAAATACTTTTGGGTGTAGGAGGGCTTTGGTGTGTGTGGCAGAGACTGATCCGTTGAGACCTGCTGGAGAGAACTTCTTTAGGGATCTGAAGAATAATAGTTGAGGTGGCGTGTTGAGCTGGAACTGAATAAGGGTATTGGACATTCCGATCAAGTTTATAAGCCATATGACGAAAACGTTCCTCTCGTCGTGCCAAGGATTGCTACTTTCATTAATGAACAATAAATATGTTATCTGTTCTGATCTGATCTTGACGTCAGAAATAATGAGCTTCTGTTGTTTTAGATATTGATGTTTATAAATTATAATAAGTGAGTGTAGGACTCACAAAAAATGCATATGTTAAAGACTCACAATCGCCGTACATGCATGCATGCCTCCTTATTAGTATTATTTACTGAAATGTATCCATATGTCCGAAAATTTATTAGCTATTTTTATATTAGAAGACAAGTTTTCTTTTTTCTTCACATTATATCTTTTAATTTGCATGATAGTACGACGATGGAGAGAATTTTAGATGAATAGAAGCTTAACAAATTTAGATATAATTAGTATTTTTACCTATAATTACACTACAGAAATATAAATCTTTTTAAACTATGTCGATTTTGTCCTGACATTATAAATTATAACTCAAAAGATTTATAGAATCAAACTACTTTTATAAAAAGATCGTAGGAACAAAAGTCCCCATAGGCTAAGAAGACCAAGATCTCCGTAAATAAAAAATCAAATAATAAAATTTTTAATTATTATTTTCATGTGAAATAATTTAATTTATTACTAATAATTAATTTTAATATTCGTTATCTAAAATTTAAAATAATTTAACTTGTATACTTTTTATTTGTTGTACAAATAGAAATAATCAATTTTTATGCCTGGTATTTAAAAATAATATTTTTTCTCTATGTATATAAAAATATAATTAGATATTAGCATGAAAAAAATTATATTGCTACTTATAAAATTAAGTCAAAATCAATCTTTTTAAAATAATTGAATATTGATTTTAACTTTTAATCATAACATTAGTATTCTCTCTAAATTATATTTAATAAATATTTAAAATAAGAAAAATAAAAATATAGATTAGAAAGATAAACAGTAAAAATTTAAAACTAAATTAAAAACTAAAAAAATATGTATATAATAATAATAATATTTTTTATTTGAATTATATTATTTTGTTAATTTTATTTTTTGTAGAATAAAAAATAAAAAAATAGAGAATGAGAGAAAAGAGAGAAAAAGATAAAAATGAATACTGAGAGAGGGAGTTTGTTAATTTTGAAAGAAAAAAATTTATTTTAATTATAATAAAAAATATCTAATGACACATTTTAATTTTTTAAATTATTAATATAAAATATAAATTACAAATTATATATAGAGTGGGAACTGAGAAGAGTAGAGAGAAATAGAAAATGAGAGAGAGATAGATGAGTGAATTTAATAAGGGAGTTTATTAATTTTAGAAGGAAATATTTTTTCTCAATTTGAATAAGAAAATGTCATGTGACATATTTGGTTATTAAATTAGATAATAATAGTATTTTTACCCGTAATTACATTACGAAAATATAAATCTTTTAAAACGATGTCGGTTTTGTCCTGATATTATAGATTATAGCACAAAAGATTTATAGAATCAAGCTACTTTTACAAAAAGATCATAGAGGACAAAAGTCTCCGTCGACTAAGAAGACCAGGATTTCTGTAGATAAAAAATCAAATAATAAGACTTTTAGTTATTATTTTCATGTGAAAGAGTTTGATTTATTCCTAATAATTAATTTTAGTATTCCTTATCTAAAATTTGAAACGATTTAACTTGTATACTTTTGATTAGGTGTTAAGTTTATTGCACAAATAGAAATAATTAATTTTTATGCTTATTATTTAAAAATAATTTTTTTCTCTCTGTGTATATAAAAATATAATTAGATATTAGTATGAAAAAATTATATTGATAATTATAAAATTAACTGAAAATTAATTTTTTTAAACGATAGAATCTTGATTTTAACTTTTAATCATAACATTAGTATTCTCTCTAAATTATATTTAATAAATATTTGAAAGAAGAAAAATAAAAATATAAATTAGAAAGATAAACAGTGAAATTTAAAACTAAAAAAAATATGTATATAATAATAATAATAATATTTTTATTTGAATTATATTATTTTATTAATTTTATTTTTTGTTGAACAAAAAGATAGAAAAAATAGAGAATGAGAGAAAAGAGAGAAAAAGATAAAGATGAAGACTGAGAGAGGGAGATTATTAATTTTGAAAGAAAAAAAATTATTTTAATTATAATAAAAAATATCTAATAACATAATTTGATTTGTCAAATTACTAATATAAAATATAAATTACAAATTATATATAGAGCGGAAAGAGTAGATAGAAATAGAAAAAAGGAGAGAGATAGATGAACGAATTTAAGAAGGGAGTTTATTAATTTTGGAAGGAAATTTTTTTTTCAATTTTTATAAAAGAATGTCATATGACACATTTGTTTATTAAATTAGATAATAATATATTAATATATCAAAATTATATATAGAGTGAGAAGGGTAGAGAGAAATAGAAAAGAGAGAGAGACAGGTAGATGAGAGAATTTAGGAAGAGAGTTTAGTAATTTTAAAAGAAAATATTTATTTTTCAAATTTAATAAGAGTGTCGTGTGACACATTTATAATATAATATAATATAATATAATATAATATAATTATATTTTAATTTTAATTTTAATATTTTAATTTTAATATAATTAAAGAATATCATGTTGCACATTTTGATTGTCAAATTTATAATTATTCATTGATAATGATAATGATATATAAAAGAGATAGAATGGTTGAAGGAATGAGAGGGATAGATAAAGAGAGAGGGAGGAGGAGAGAACTCTTTAATTTTGGAGAGAAATATTTGATTTCAATTACAATAAGGGAATGACATATGGCACATTTTAGTTGTAAAATTAGTAGGGATGAGGGAAGAACTATTTAATTTTAGAGGGAAAGATTTGATTTTAATTGTAATAAGACAGTGACATGTGGTACATTTTGGTTGTAAAATTAGTAGGAAAGATGATAGAATTCTTTAATTTTAGAGAAAAAATTTTGATTTTAATTACAATGAGAAAGTGACATGTGGCACATTTTAGTGTAAAATTATATATAATATATATATATATATATATAATAGATTTTAAACCTAAATTTTATAAGAAAAAATGCTAGAAGACCATCAAATTTTATTATTTTAGTTATTACTTAGTCATTAACTCAATTTTTTTAACCTAATTTTTTTAATTTAATAATCCAATAATATACTTTATCACATACTTTCAAATATTAATAATTAACTAATAACTAAAAAAATAAATTCTAATATTCTTTTAACATTTCTCTTTTAAAAAATCAAAATAAAGGTGAAATATTTTATTGCATTCTTGCATAAGATATAAGGATCGGAGATCTTCCATATCAATATTAATGTATCTAATGTTAAGAGACTAATCTTTTTTGTTTTTATTTCTTTAATTAATATTAATTATTTCTATTTTTAACAATAATGAAAAATATTAAAGACATAATACTTATTATTATTATTAATTAATTTTTTCTTTTATTTCAATAGTTTATAACAAAATTTAATAAAACAAGCTAAATTAGTAAGTGATGAGAAAAAATAAAATAAAACAAATTTAAAACAATTATAAGTAATCTATAAAGAATTTGATTATAATTGTTATAGTACATGAATTTTTATTGCGATTTTATCACATATTCAAATATTTTTATCAACTAAATTTAATTAAATTTGGTCAAATCTAACAAAAATCATTATGTGAATCACACACTTTTTTTTTACATTTCTTTTTCTTCGTATGTTTTTTTTTAATTATCGTTCTTTTATTCTGTTATATTTTTTATTTCTTCTCTTCTTTTTCCTCTTTTTCCTAGTGATTATTACAGTATTTTTTATTTTTTTGGAATTTTTTTTGTTTTTATTCTAAGAGGGTGAAAAAAATTATAAGAAGGTAAAACAAAAATAAAAGATGAAAAAAAAAGATGATGATAATGATGAAAAATAAGAAAAAAGAAAATTTTGAATCGTACAGAATTTATCAGAAAAATAGCATTAAATTTTTTTAACGTGATACATGAAGTTTTTTAATTTTGACAACAAAATTTCATAATTGTGACATGATGATGATGATGAGTTTTGAACTGTGCAAAATTTATTAGAAATAGTATCAAAATTTTTTAACTTTGACATAGAAAGTTTCTTAATGATAAATAAGAATAATGATGAGAAAGATGATGATGATGATGATGATAAAAAGAGGAGGGAGAAGAATTTTGAATTATGTTGAATTTATAAAAAAGCTGCCAAAATTTTTTAATCGTGACATAAGAAATTTTTTAATTTTTATATCAAAATTTTTTACTCATGAGACAGAAAATTTTTTAACCAATTTTTATTATCATTGAATTGATTGAGGGGTATTGAACTCACATATAAAGATCTAATTATTTATGTGTCATTTGTAATAAATTGATGTAGCTTTTAGTTATAAAATGCATTTGAATATATTTTGTTTGTTAAATGAGTTAAAATTTTAGATTTGTGATTCTTAAAAATTTCTTGTGTCATTTATTAAAAGTTTCTTGTGCTATTAACAAAAAAATTTTGTATTATTTTTGTTATATTAATTGGAATACTAAACTAAGAAGAAGAAGATGATGATAATAATGATGATGATAATTATAATACTTTACCACACAAAGTTATACGCTATAGTTTTAAATCAAAGGTGTTGAGGTATTACGATACTTAAAAAGAGAGATACATACATAATAATATAACTAGGAACCTATAAAAAAAAAGTAAGCATTGATAGCCGTCAATCACACATGAATGTTTTAACGTAATAAACGTCGTATACAAAAGTAGAACATATAAATAAGTTCAAGTGAAGGTACATAATAGTCACTAGTCTCGACCCGCGAAAAAGATCGGTTAGAATATTATAACATAAGAGAATCTACAAAATAGACAACATATCTCTCTAACAAAAGCCTTTAAGAGGAAATTCAAGTTATACAACACTACATTTTTAAAAAGAGAAAGAACTTTATAATCAAAATACATATCAAAAGAATCATCTTCGCTTCATCATAAGAAATCTCGCACTCTTAGCAAGGTGTGTTGTGTCCTACATCTGAAAAATATAATAACAACAACGAATAAGAACTTAAAATTTTTTAGTAGAAAAACAATTTCAAACAAAAACTACATAAAAAAATATGAACTATCTAGACAATTCTAATTTCTAACTTTACCTTAACTAATTCATACAGAGTTAATTTTTCTAAGTTAATTAAATATATTTTAAACTACCAAGTAATGATAATAATGATGGTGATCATGATGTTATGATATTGATGATTATAAAGATAGAGAAGACGGAGAAAAAAGGACAAGAACTCAAAACATAAAATTAATTTGATTAATAAAAAATGTTAGTAATTTTTTGAACATGTCAATCATTCTCATAAAATTATATATTTTTTAAAAATTTATCTGAATAATAATTTTTAGTTAAATAAAAAAGCTGAAAAAGTTTTCATACATATTCTTTGCCCAATTAAAAATTTATTTTGCACCAAAATTAATTTAAAAAATATTCTAAATTTTTAAAGACACCCATCATCTCTTGAAATTATATTTTATTAAAAATTCAAATAAAAAATAATTTTCATTAAAACAACAATTAAAAATATTTCTAACACTTTCCTATCACCAAATTAAATTAATATTTTATTCTAAAATAAATATAAAAAATATTTTTAGATTAAAGAAAAATAATAAAAAAATTTTATCACACCCATCACTTTCTTAAAATTATACTTTGACCAAAATACATAAAAAATATTTGTTTTTGATAAAGCAATAAAATACACTATTTCTAACTTATTTAAAAAAAATTTTTGCATGAAAATCGATATAAAAAAATATTTTGTATGAAACTCAATATAAAAAAATATTTTCTGTCAACGAAAAATATTACAAATTTTTAAAAGACACCCATACTCTCCTAAAATCATGTTTTCTCTAAAATTCCGGAAAAATTAAAAATGAAACTTATTAAACCAAAAGTTAAAAAATTTCTAATCCATTTGCTTCACAAGATTAAAATAATATTTTATACCAAAATAAATAAAATAATTATTTTTTAGTTAAAAAATATATAAATTTTAAATCACACCTGTCAAACTTCTAAAATTATATTTTGACAAAAAGTTATATGAAGCTGAAATTTTTTTTAACGCTTTTCTCTCATTAAGCTAATTTAATATTTCACACCAAAATCAATACAAAAAATAATTTTTGATTAATGAAAAATGTTATCAATTTATTGAGCATATCAATCACTATCATTAAATTATATATTTTTCAAAATTCATATTAATAATAATTTTTATTAAAGAAAAAACATTAAAAAAGTTATCACGCACATCTTTCACCCGATTCAAATTTTATTCTACTCTAAAATTAATTAAAAAAATATTCTAAATTTCTAAAAGATATCCAGCATCTCTTGAAATTATATTTTATAAAAAATTCAGATAAAAAATAATTTTATTAAAGCTACAATAAAAATATTTCTAACACATTCATATCACCAATTTAAATTAATATTTTACTGTGAAATTAATATAAAAATAATGTTTGATTAAAAAATTGTTTAAAATTTCTTATCACACTCATAACTCTCTTAAAATTATACTTTGACCAAAATTTATAAAAGATAATATTTTTAAAAAAAATCAAACAATAAAATATCTCTAACCCATCCAAATGACCCATTTAAAACAATATTTTGTACAAAAATTAATATAAAATAAACTATTATCTGTAAAAGAAAAATGTTACAAATTTCTAAAAAACATCCATCAATCTTCTCCAATTATATTTTGTCCAAAATTTAGAATAAAAATTAATTTTATTAGATCAAAAATTCAAAAATTTCTAACCCATTTCATTTGTACGATTAAATTAATATTTTGGAGCAAAATAAATAAAAAAGATTTTTTGGTCAAAACAAAAATCATAAATGTATAAATCACACCCGTCACTCTTCTAAAAATATATTTTGGCAAAAAATTATATAAAAAGTTATGATGCATATTCTTCGCCCAATTAAAGTTTTGTTTTGCACCAAAATTAATTTAAAAGATATTCTAAATTTCTAAAGATACCCGTCGAAATTATATTTTATTTAAAATTCAAATAAAAAATAACTTTTATTAAAACAATAATTAAAATATTTCTGACACTTTCCTATCACTAGGTTAAATTAATATTTATTCCAAAATAAATATAAAAAATATTTATAAATTAAAAAAATGATAAAAAAATTTTATCACATTCATCACTCTCTTAAATTATACTTTGATCAAAATTCATAAAAAATTTGTTTCTGATAAGGAAAAAAATCCACTATTTCTAATCCATATATGAAACCCATTTAAAATAATATTTTGCATGAAAATTAATATAAAAAATTATTTTGCATGAAAATCAATATAAAGAAATATTTTCTGTCAACGAAAAATATTACAAATGTCTAAAAGATACCCATCCCTCTCCTAAAATTATGTTTTCTCCAAAATTCTGGAAAAAAATGAAACTTATTAAAACAAAAATTAAAAAATTTCTAATCCATTTACTTCACAAGATTAAAATAATATTTTATACATAAATAAATTAAAAATTATTTTTTGGTTAAAGAAACAATTATAAATTTCTAAATCACACCTATCACACCTCTAAAGTTATATTTTGACAAAAAATCATATAAAAAATTTTCACTAAAGCTGAAAAAAAATTAACTGTTTTCTCTCATTAAGTTAATTTAATATTTTACACCAAAATGATACAAAATATACTTTTTGATTAATGAAAATGTTATTAATTTCTAGAACATGGCAATCATTATCATTAAATCATATATTTTTTGAAAATTCAAATTAATAATATTTTTTATTAAAGAAAAATTAAAAAAGTTCCCACGCATATCTTTCACTCGATAAAAATTGTATTCTGCTCCAAAATTAATTAAAAAACTATTCTAAATTTCTAAAAGATGTTCATCGTCTCTTGAAATTATATTTTATCAAAAATTCAGATAAAAAATAAATTTTATTAAAGCAACAATAAAAGTTTTTTTAACACATTCATATCACCCTATTTCAATTAATATATTATGAAATTAATATAAAAAAATGTTAGATTAAATAAAATTGTTTAAAATTTCTTATCACACTCATAACTCGCTTGAATTATACTTTAACCAAAATTCATAAAATATAATATTTTTTAATAAATCAAACAATAAAATATTTTTAACCTATTCATATGACCCATTTAAAATAATATTTTGTACAAAAGTTAACATAAAAAGTATTGTCTGAACAAAAATGTTATAACCGTTTAATAAGTTATAACCGTTTAATAAGTTACAACTTTTGAATAAGTTATAATTCTATAAAGAGATGTAATTTTTTAAATATAACTTTTCACATATTTTAAAAATGAAAAAGTTTAGAAGGCTAACATTTTTATTAAAATTTGGCCAACACTTAACCATAAAGAGAAAAGTGAATAATTATATATTATTAGATGAAATTTCACACCATTAAAAATACTAATGATGACTAATTGATGATTACAAATTACAAAACTTGCTGATTCCCTAGCATTTCTCTTTAAAAATATATCTCACATACTCTTCTTCAATTATATTTCATTCAAAATTTTTAAATAAAAATTAATTTTTTTAGAACAAAAATTCAAAAATTTTTAACCCATTTTCTTTACAGGATTAAAACAATACTTTGGACCAAAATAAATGAAAAAAAATTGTTAAAGCAAAAAAATTATAAATTTATAAATCACACCCATCACTCTTCTAAAATTATATTTTGACAAAAAGTTATATAAATTTTTTTTGCTAAAGCAAAATTAAAAAATTTCTAACCCTTTCCTCTCAGCACCAAGCAAATTTAATATTTTACACTAAAATTAAAATAAAAAATAACTTTTGATTAATGAAAAATGTTATTAATTTCTTAAACATGTCGATCACTCTTATGAAATTATATATTTTTTAAAAATTAATTTAAATAAGAATTTTTAATTAAAAAATTAAAAAAATCCTCACGCACATCCTTCCCCGATTAAAATTTTATTCTACTCTAAAGTTAATTAAAGAAATATTTTAAATTTTTAAAAAATATTCATCATCACTTGAAATTATATTTTATCGAAAGATATCTTTCACTACCGTTATTTCTTGACCTGATGTTCTTGTAAAGATGATAATGCAAAAAATGGGTGTGAAATTTCTGGTGCTTGTCTTACTATTTTAATTCTACGGATTATTTTTCTTTCTTGAACTTTGATCAATAAACTAAAAAATACTTCTGCACAAATCTTTCTTGAACTTTAATCAATAAACTAAAAAAATACTTCTGCACAAAAGATGAAAAGGTAAGGGGATCCCCCATTGCCTAATCCCTCTCCTGGTATTAAGGCCAGTTTGGATAAATAACTTAATTAAACTATTTTTGAAGAAATAGCTTAAATAATAAATGTTTATATTAAAAGTAACTTATAAATAAGTTATTTTGTTTTTTATTTTTTAGTTCTAAAAGTATTTATTTTAAGAGAAAAGTGATAAAAAGCTTTTTATTACGAGAGAAGTCTTTTTTTTTTTACTTCTCTTTAAGCACTAAAATAATTTTTTAAAAAATTACAATTTTGTTTTAAAAATTGTACCAGACATTAATACTATACATTTTTATAAGTTAAAAGTTAAAAAAAGCCACTTATAAACCTATCTAAATGGGTCCTAAATGTCTTGGAGGGTGCACCATTAATTAGAATTGCAAAGGATACTGAACTTATACATCTGCCAAAGAGTTCAATCCATTTGTTAAGGAAGCTCATGACTTTTAGAACCTCTAGAAGAAATTGTCATTCAATCCAATCTTGGAAATGAAAACTCTCGATTGTTAAAAAAAATTGAGGGTATAAAGGGTAATTTCTAATCTTTTATTGTTCTCTTTTTCATATTTATTTTTTGTATTTCTTACAAAATTAACGGTAAAAAATCACTCTTTACTCTCTTAATTATTAAAAAGAATTGAAAAGATCCATTCCCATCCAATCCTTTATAGGCTTAGCCATGTCTAGCTTCAGCCCCATGTAGCCTTTTGTTCCCTCTTTCCTCTTCCTCATAAAATGAAAGATATCAAAAGCTATCAAAGCATTGTCAGTTACTCATAGTATTTTACAATGGTTCCTTCGATTTTCTCGTCTTCTTCGTAGAGATTCCTTTCGTCATCAGTGATTCTTTTAATCTTATTCCTTCTTCTTCGTTGATATGCCGTCTGATGAAAAAATCGAGTATTCTTGTCCCCCACTTTCAACAAGTTCACACGAGATCTTTGGGTCCATTTAATCTCTTCTTGATAGAAGAGTTCGTCTAAGTCTGCCTGTGCCGTTTTCAAATTCAGAATTGTTTATGTAAGTTGTCGTATGAATTCTTATTTTTCCTTTATTTATTTCGGAAGCTCCCCAAATTTCTCTTTCCTCCATTCTTGCAATGCTTTACTGCACTTTCCTAGTTTCTCTTCAATCTGATCATAGTTCACTGCCCAACTTCTTTTGATAATTTATTTGCATTCAGAGTCTCTAAGACACATTTCTTTAAATCTGAAAATATATGGCCTCTTCTTCCTTTTTAAACTCTCCCCATGAACATCGATTAGGATTGGACAATGGTCTGATCTGTATCTTTGAAGATGCTTTACCACTGCTTTATCTAGCCTTTCTTGAATATTTGCTTTCCCAACCTGATTGTTAGACCAAGTGTTAGCATATCCTCCGAGTTTCTTTTTTTGCTCCAAAACTTGATTAAAATCTCCACACACTAACCACGACATGTTTTTGGTTTGTCCCAAGGAGTTTAGGAGATCCCATTCCATTATCTTTGTTTATTCGTTGCCTTTGGATTACTATAAAAACAGTTGATTCTCCATGCTTGCCCTCTTCATTTTCTTGAATAATCATGTCCACATGGTTCCTTGACATGGATGTTATCTCTACGTCCAATGTGCTGTCCCACAAAACTGCTAATCCTCCTGACTGTTGCTTTCCTTCTCCATCACAATCGGTTCCCATAACATTAACTAATCCTCCTCTGTTTTTCAGCCTATTTATCTCCTTGTTTTCATGAGGAACACAAGGTTGGGATCTTGTTGCTTCAAGAGCTTGTTAAGAGCTCTAACTGCCCATGAATTTTCAAGTCTATGGCAGTTTCAACTTAGGAGTCTCATGATCCCTGGTAGGGCTGCTTTGCAACCTCTGCCAAGTGTTCCTCCGTTTCATAATGTTGCCTCTTGGTGGGTATTTCCTCCTGATCAATCTCTATTTTTATGGTTTCACCATTCTTCCTCTTCCCCAGCTCCATCTCCTTCTTTTCCTTTCATCTCTGGTATTGACCAGAACCTCTCGTGCCATCCTTTTCGATTTCTTGTTCTAAGTTTCATGTTTTGTTTCTTGTTGTTGGTGTTCGTGCAAGGTCACTCTTCTCCGAACTATACTCCAAACTTCGGGGAGAGACTGATGAGATGCGTCCGGAATGTGGGATGCCTTGCTTGAACACGACTCGAGCGGGGTACCTGCAAAAAGGACTCCGACGTTCAAGTTAGTGAAAGGTATTTTTTCAAGATGAATACAAAGATTACTTATGAGTGTATGTGTCTGTGCTTTTTTCGATGCCTCCCTTACTTAGTGGCCCTCAGTCTTATAGACTTCATTGTTGAGTTTAATTGCGGGTCTGTTGTAGTGAATCTCGGGCTTAGCCGAGATTATTGGGTGGTTCCGGTCATAGTGCGGTTTCCATGCTTATCTTATTGTGAACGTTGCAGTTGTGGCTGAGATATGGGTCGTTGGTTCCGATTTTATAGGATGTGGTACATAGCCCCCAAGCTTGACTTGCTTGGGTGTTAAGTAGCAAGTTGAGCTTTTAGTACGACCTATATCTCGGCTTGCCCTGGATGAGAGAGCCCTCAAGCTCAACGCTGCATTTTACTTGGCTTTTTGGTTTCGAAAAGCACGTTTCTTTAGAAATTGAATTAACGATTGAATATTGGTTTTGGAAAGTTATTCTCCCCTGTTTTTAGGAGAACGTGCTGCAATTACTTCTCTTAAAGACTTCACTTGGACCGTTTATGACTCCCATTTTCTTAGCGATTTGTCTCCTGGTCTTCCAATTTCGCTAGTGGGCTGTAATAGATTTTTGGTTCCCTTGGAAATCTTCAAAAAAAAAATCGTTCCTTTTTACTTTGTTCCTGAAAAATGACCTCCAAATGTTAGCTTTTTTATCTCTTCCTTCTTCTCTCTTATTCTCCTGTATTTGTCAGATAGTTTTTCTGGAAATAGAGAAGGAAAAATTAAAGGAGAAACAAAAAGTTGTTGAAGTTAATAGGGATGATTTGTATCGTTGGGTCGATGATGACGTTAAGACTCGTGCTTCTTCGTATCGTTCTACTGAGTCTCTTTGAGAGCTTCGTTCCATGAAATTAACTAAGGATTGTTCTGATATCGCCGTCGAACTTCTTCCTTGTTCGTCTGAGGATAGGGTTTGCGAACATAGGGGCGACTGGAGTATTTCTATATGTGTACCCCTTGCTTTTCTGAATTGCATGTTAGGTTTCCGTTTTCCTCCTTTGAGTGTGACGTACTGACTCAATTAAATTGTGCCCCTTCCCAACTGCATCCCAATTCCTGGGCGTTTTTGAAGGCCTTCCCATGTCTGATGTCTTTTCTGGAGTATTCTCCTACTCTTGGGGTTTTCTTTTCTTTGTTCCAGTCTAAAGGTGTTCGTAGGGGCTTGTGGATATTTTTGAGTAACTTTCCCGGTCGTTCCATTTTTCTTCTATATAAGTCTTCTTTTAATAATTTTAAATCTTTGTTTGTCAAGGTCCGTTCTAAGGAGACTGAATATCCTTTTTATCTTGATGATGAGCTGTTTGAGAAGTTTCCGCTTTACTGGTGTTCGGAGCCTATGCAGATCCTCGAGGCTTATAGGTCTGAGGAAGAGGATTTAGTTATTGATTTTTTAGTGAATAATTTTGCTGCTGGCAAATGTCTTTCGATTTTCGAGATGTTGCGTCTTGAGAATGAAAATAATAGGGAGGGGTTGAGGACTTACATAGGTAATATACTTTTGTATTTTTATTGCGAATGTGTTGTTGATTATTGACTTGATGTGTTTATCTGTAGGTGGTCGGGTTCCTCACCTTACCTCGTCCAGACTTCAATCTTTCCTCGATAAGAAGAAAGAGAAAGTTTCTATTCCGAAGATCGATGAAGATATTGCCTTTTCAACTGCGAGGCCTGTTTCATCAAAAAGGAAAAGGGAGGAGTCTGAGACTTCTGTAGAAGTGTTGTCTGAGGGAGGTAATGCTACTACCGAGGATCCATCTTTGGCTTTTGATTGTCAACGTAAGCTCCACGGCTTCGTTCCCAGGGTGAGCCCCCATTCCTTGTGGAGTGACCAGTACCCGTTTGCCGAGCTTTCCGATAGAGCTTCTCAGTATCCGGGAGATATGGTACTTACTCGTCGCGCTGGGTTGGAATCTCTAGGGAAATATGTTCAAGTAATATTCTCTTCTATCTCATTTTTTTGTTGTTATTATTTTTTTTGGAGTTTTTCCTGTCAGGTTATTGCTGCTCGTATGTTGTGTGTTGGTCGTACTACTGAACTGCTCGGGGCCGAGCAGGTTGATGTTGAGAAGTTCGCTGCATTGGAGCGTGCAGTTAAGGAAAAAGATAAAGTTATCATTGATATAACTGCCAAGATGAAAGAGAAAGAGGAAGCTGCTAATGACGTTGTTGCGAAGTTGGAAGAAAAAGAAAAAGAAGTTACTCGTCTCCAGGATCAAATCAGATCTTTTCAGGCCGAGATAAGAGATAATGATAAGACAAAGGGGGAGATGACCGCCCGCAATCACAAACTTGAAGATCAAGGTATTGAAATGTTTACGTCAGGGTTTGATCGGGCGGTTTCCCAGATTTCGTTGTTTGCTCCTGAGTTTGATGTCTGTCGCCTTGATGTGACGAAAATTGTTGTTGGTGAAAAGCTTGTTCAGGATGAGGCCGGCGAGAATCATGACGAGAACGTCTCGCCTCCTGTGTGAATATTTGAATTAAAAAGTAGATGGGCCTTGTATTTTGTGTTTTTTGAACAGTGATGTTGGTTTTTGTCTCCAACTGTATTGACTGTTTGTTCTGAGTTTATGTCTCGGTTGTATTTTGGTATGATGTTTTATGATTGCGACTTTGATGTTTGCTGATTTATGGTTTCTGAATGAATAGTATAATGAATGTATGTCATTTGAAATTGTTTCTCATGTTTGAGGTTTGTGGGATGGTCGGCCTCGTTAAAACCTACCCGAGTAAACCCTCCTTAGGGAAAAACCTCGTGGTTAGGAAAAAGAGTACCTGGCCATCCTACTTATTACATAGAATTGATCAGCTATAGTAGTATTTGAGCGAAGAGATGTTCCATGTGTTTGGTAAGGCTGTTCCATTCAATGTTTCTAAGCGATAGACTCCTTTGCCGACTACTTTAATGATCCGGAAAGGG
This sequence comes from Arachis hypogaea, assembly GCF_003086295.3. NCBI lineage: Eukaryota > Viridiplantae > Streptophyta > Magnoliopsida > Fabales > Fabaceae > Arachis > Arachis hypogaea. The sequence goes on from NC_092037.1 coordinate 61,072,966, forward strand.
CCTTCCCATGATGCCGCTAGTTTTCCATGACCTGGCGGTTTTCGGATATCTTCTAGTTGCCTAAACACTAAATCTCCTTCTTTGAATGTTCTTCGCCTGACTTTCTTGTCGTATTGTCGCTTCATTGCTGATTGCACTGATCTTCGCCTTAGCTCGGTTAGATTGCGTTCTTCATCGATGACATCAAGTTCGGCGAGCCGAGCTTGCCTGTTGGTGTCCTCATTGAACTGTTCTGTCCGGGTTGAGCCACAACCAAGTTCTAAAGGGATCATGCATTCGGCTCCATATACTAAACGGAAAGGGCTCTCCTTCATTGTGGATTGTGGAGTTGTGTTATAACTCCACAATATTTCTGGTATGAGCTCGGCCCAACGTCCTTTTGTGTCGGTCAGTTTCTTCTTAAGAGCCTGCAAAATCACTATTAGCGGCTTCTGCAAGCCCGTTAGTTTGTGGGTGTTCGACAGAGGAGAAATGATGTCTGATGTTCATGTTAGTTAGGAAATTAGTGATTTTCTTGTCACTAAACTACCTACCGTTATCGGAGACAATTTCCCTTGGCAAACCATATCTACAAATGATAAATTTCCAAATAAACTTTTGTACCTTGTCCGAGGTTATTTTTGCGAGCGGCTGTGCTTCTATCCACTTTGTGAAATAATCAATGGCCACCAAAAGGAATTTTACCTGTCCTGGTGATATTGGAAGTGGTCCAAGTATATCCATGCCCCATCTATGAAAGGGCCAGCTGGCATCGTCATGTGTAACGTCTCGGCAGGGCTATGTATTAGTGGGGAACACTTTTGACATGACTCACATTTTCGAAGTTTGTCTGTACAGTCCGACCTTAGGGTCGGCCAGAAATAACCTGCGCGCAAGATTTTTGATGCTAAGCTTCTGCCTCCGATATGATGTCCGCAGATGCCTTCGTGTACTTCATTTATTGCTATTATTGTGTCTTCTCCTGCTATGCATTTGAGCAGAGGTCGAGAGAATCCACGCTTGTATAGTACGTCCCCAACTAAGGTAAAATACGCCACCTTTCTCTTGAAAGATCTCGGATCACCCTCCGGTAATGCTCCCGTCTTCAGGTAATGTATTATGGGAGTTCGCCAATCTTCTCCCTATGATATGTTTAAAGCATACTGCATATCTAGGCTAGGTTTTGTTAGTGTGAGATGTACCAAATTTTCTGATTGTTGACTTTCTCTATAGGTTGCTAGCTTTGATAGTATATCTGTCCTACTATTTAGTTCTCGTGGTATATGTGTTATCTCGGATTTTTGAAAACCTTTTATCATATTCTGTACACTATGTAAGTATTTTTCTAAAAGAGGGTCTTTAGTTTGAAAGTTACCTGTTACCTGCTGTACCACGAGTAAGGAGTCGCAGTATACCTGCAAATTCCGCACTTGGATTTCTTTTGCTAGTTTTAACCCTGCCAGTAGCGCTTCATACTCGGCTTGGTTATTCGTTGTTTGGAACGTGAATTTGATTGATTGTTCAGCATGTACGCCTTTGTTGTCTCGTAGTAGTATACCTGCTCCACATCCATTGTCATTGGATGCCCCATCGACGTACAATTCCCATGACTCTTGTTCTTCTATTATACTCGTGAACTCTGATATGAACTCGGCTAGAACCTGGGCCTTGGGTGATCCCCTGGACTGGTATGTGATGTCGAATTCTGAGAGCTCGACCGACCATTTTGTGAGTCTTCCCGCTAGGTCGGGTTTAGCCAGGATTTGCCGTAATAGTTGGTTTGTCTAGACAATAATTCGGTATCCTTGGAAATAGTGACGTAGCCTCCGAGCTGTAATGATAAGTCCAAATGCAAGTTTTTCTATCGTTGGGTACCTTGTTTCAGCACCCTGCAAAACTTTGGTCACGAAATGTACTGGGTGTTGCTCCTTGCCGTGTTCTGTTACAAGGACCGAACTTATTGTGTTAGTTGAAACTGAAAGGAAGACATGTAACAGTTTACCTTGCTCTGGCTTTTTTAGTGTAGGTGGTGATCCTAAGGTATGCTTGAATTTCATGAAAGCTTCTTCACATTCTTCTGTCCAATTCAACTGGTCCGACTTCTTTAGTGTGTTGAAGAAGTGGTATGATTTTTCTGCCGCTGCTGGCAAGAATCTGGAAAGAGCCGCCAACCGACCTGTAAGTTGTTGGACTTCTTTCTTGTTCCTAGGAGATTGCATGTTGATCACTGCATTGCATTTGTCGGGATTTGCTTCTATCCCTCTGTGGGTTAGTAGGAAACCAAGGAATTTTCCGCCCTGCACACCAAACGCACATTTTTCTGGGTTTAGTCTCATGTTGTGCTTTCTGAGCTGCCCGAATATTTCATCCAAGTCTTTTTTATGTTGTTCTTCCGAAGTTGATTTCACCACCATGTTGTCTACATATATCTCGATGTTTCTGCCGATCTGATTCTTGAAGACCTTGTCCATTAACCGTTGATAGGTTGCTCCTACGTTCTTTAGTCCAAAGGACATGACTTTGTAGCAAAAGCTTCCTTGGTCGGTGACAAATGCTGTTTTTTCTGCATCTTCTGGGTGCATGAGGATTTGATTATAGCCTGAATAGGCATCTATGAAGCTGAGTATCGGGTAGCCTGACATGTCATCCACCAATCTGTCTATGTTAGGAAGCGGATACCCATCTTTGGGGCATGCCTTATTTAAGTCAGTGAAATCTACACACATTCGCTATTTTCCTGAGTTTTTCCTGACCATCACGTCATTAGCCAACCATGTTGAAAATCGGATTTCCCGAATGAACCCTGCTTTTAAGAGCTTTTTGGTTTCTGCTTCTGCTGCCCTTCGTCGCTCATCGCCGAGATTCCTTTTCTTTTGTCGTATGGATTGGGCGTTGGGGTGGACCGCCAACTTGTGGCAGATAAAGTTGGGATCAATGCCGGGCATATCCGCCGGTGTCCATGCAAATAGATCGGCGTTTGTTTTTAGTAATGCCATTAGGTCGGTCTTTTGTCCTGCGATAAATGCGGATCCAACATTAGTAAATTGCTCATCTTGATTTAATATTACCTTTTCAAGATCGTCTGTTGGTGTGGGGCGGTGATTGTCACTTCGGGGGTCAAGTTCGGTCAAAGTTGGTATGTTTGCCGAATTATACACCGTATGGACCCGAGGTGTCTCCTTCTTGACGGCCTTGAGGCTGGCGTTGTAGCATTGTCGGGCTTCTTTGTGGTCGGCATGTATTGTCCCCACTTCGCCGTCCTGCAAAGGGAATTTTACACAAAGATGTACAGTTGAGACAATGGCTCCCAAAGCGTTTAACGGCGGGCGCCCTAAGATAATGTTATACGGGCTAGGGCAATCGACCACCAAAAACTGAATATCTAGTGTTTTGTTATTTGGTGGTTCTCCGATTGTTGTCCTCAACCAAATATATCCTAATACCGATACCTTTTCTCCGGAGAATCCTACCAATTCTCCGGGTGATGGCTGTAGTGCTTTATCGCTAAAGTTCATCTTTTTGAAGGTTGAGTAGAACAAGACATCGACACTACTTCCTGGGTCGAGTAGGACCTTCTTTACTGTTAATTCTCCCATGTAAAGCGAGATGACAACCGGATCATCTAAGTTCGGACAGCTTGTTTTGAAATCGGCCACGCTGAAGTTGATGTGAGAGTTCGGTATTGACGTTTGTCTTTCTGGCCGGGAACCTTCCATTGTCAGCATGGTTCTGTAATTCCTTTTCCGAGCCGAGGTTGTAGTCCCTCCGCCTGCAAAACCACCTGAAATGTAGTTGATAATTCCCTTGGATGGGGGGGGTTTCGACCTGTTTTTGCCTGCTTTCTCTTTTTGATTCTCGCTACCTAAGGGCCGAAATGTACTTGTCTAGGAGTCCTTGTCTTGCCAATCTTTCCAGCATATCCTTTGCCATTACGCATTCATCCGTTGTATGCCCGAACTTCTGGTGGAGTGCACAATGTTTATTTTTGTCTACTGGTCTTGGTATGTCCCTGCCCTGGCTGGCGGTCTGATGAGTTTATTGTGCAGGATCTCCTTGATTATGTCCTCCCGCTTCGTGTTGAATTTTGTGTATGAATCGAACTTAGGTGCTAGTTTAATTGGCTTTCTTATGTCTCAGCCGGTAGACCTTTGCGGTCTTTCTTCTTCTTTTTTCGTTGGCTTTTCGTTTCTCGAGCCTCCCTGAGTTTTTCAATTTCGATCTGGCCCTGCGCTCTTTCTCGGAATTCTTCGAGCGTTTTCGGTTTTGTCACCGCAATCGCTTCCTGGAACTTACCTGGTCGGAGGCCGCTTTTGATTGCATGCAATTGTACTTCGGGATTAAGATCAGGTATTTGCATGGCTGCTTCTGTGAACCGCGTCATGTATTCTCAAGCTCTCTTGCTGTCCCTGCTTAATTGTGCTTAGGTAATCTGAATCTCGTACATAGATCTTTGATGCTGCAAAATGGTTTACAAATAGTTTAGTGAACTCATCGAAACTAGATATTGATCCTGCGGGCAGGTTAGAAAACCATAATAAAGCAGCTCCGTCCAAAAAGGTCGGAAAGGATCTACACAGGATGGGATCGGAATCGCTATTAAGGAACATCATTGATTCAAACTTCGTGACGTGAATTTTGGGATCTCCAATCCCCTTGTAAGGTGCTAACGTCATCGGAAGTGTGAAATTCTTGGGCATTTTGAAGCTCATTATTTCTTCCGAGAAGGGATTATTTCGCCGTCTTGTTGTTTTAACGTGAGTTTCCCCTGTTCTAACATTTGATTCTGACTGGTGCTCTTCATGTTGATCGGTGTTTTCCTTCTTGCTTTTTCGTTCGTCGTTGTTTTGCACTCCGGCCAATAGTTCGGCCATCCGCTGGTTTTCTACGAGCAGGGCAGCGTTTGCGGCCAACAAATCGGTATTAGTGGGATTATTTGAAGGGGTCGCCGAGTAATCCGTCATGGCTGAGTTCCTGCAAAAAGAAGAGAGCGTACAAGGCAAATATGGTATTCGTCAGAAAAAGGAAAAACGTGAGGTTTTGGGCCCCACGGTGGGCGCCAATATTCGTGCAAGGTCACTCTTCTCCGAACTATACTCCAAACTCCGGGGAAAGACTGATGAGATGCGTCCGGAATGTGGGATGCCTTGCTTGAACACGACCCGAGCGGGGTACCTATAAAAAGGACTCCGACGCTCAAGTTAGTGAAAGGTATTTTTTCAAGATGAATACAAAGATTACTTAAGAGTATATGTGTCTGTGCTTTTTTCGATGTCTCCCTTACTTAGTGGCCCTCAGTCTTATAGATTTCATTGTTGAGTTTAATTGCGGGTCTGTTGTAGTGAATCTCGGGCTTAGCCGAGATTATTGGGTGGTTCCGATCATAGTGCGGTTTCCATGATTATCTTATTGTGAACGTTGCAGTTGTGGCCGAGATATGGGTCGTTGGTTCCGATTTTATAGAATGTGGTACAGTTGGCATTTCTTTTGCTCTTCGATTTCAGTTCTAATTTGGTTCTCATCTTCATTCCCTGTCATCACCTCCTCAGTACTTTTTCTATGGCTTGCTTCTGCAGTCTCTTTCTCATTTGTTTGCAGGTTTGTATCCTTCGTAGTGAGGCTGGCCAATTTCGCCACCACGATCGTTTTCTCTTCTTTGTTCACCTTTGTATAATTGTTGTTTGGCATATTTCCTTCCCCACTATGTTTTGGTTCTGCCAAATCCATTTTTGCTCCCATTGTGTCCACTATGACCCATGGTCCCCAATCTCTTGGTTTGGCCTATCACTCCACTGTGACCCATATGTCCTCCTCTTCCGATTCCACTTCCCACAGTTTGTTTCATCATGGCCTATCACTCCGCAGGCATAACAGAAGGTTGGGAGCCTTTCATACCTAAACTTGACCGAATCCCATCGTGATTCCTCTTCTAAGCGGTTCCGTTATCTCATATCTACTGTTGCTTTCAGGAAGCTTTCTTTCCCTAGCCCAGCTGAGAAAAGACTACATTCCTTAAATTTTCCATCTTTAGCTGCTATTTTCTTCCTCAAAACTATCGTTTTGCAATGCTCTGGCATGTTCCAAAGTTGTAGCTTGACTTCTGCTCTTGTGAACTTCATATCTGTAGGACTTATGTCCCATGAGCCATGAATTTCTAAAAATCCATGGGTTTCCTTTCAGCATCTTCTTCATGTCTGCCTCTTTATGGAAGAAAAATTGGTAAACCTTTGGCTGGATCTCCACCATTCTAAATCCCTCCGGTTTTCTCCATATATTGCTCAGTTTCCCAACCACACTATGTTTGCATTTCTCCACTCCTTCTATTACATCACCTTCTTGAGACTTCTCTTCGTTCTGTTGTTTCTTGTGTTGTCTCTGACGACATTCCTTCCATCTTACAGGATATGAAAACCGATACAATGTAGGACTTGGCGATAGTGAGGCACTATTTGTTGTAGGAAAACGGACAGCTCACTACACTATGTGTTAGTGTTCGGGAACCCTAGCAGACTAACAAGGAGAGAGGATTTAGGTGTATGATGTATATCAATCTTCCGAATGTCGTGTAACTTAAATGGAGGTTAGTATTAAAATACCGTTTAATCCTAGGAGGTCAGTATAAGTTACTTAAGAAAATATTCAATTCAATGTAAATTTTAAATTCAACACTTTCATGGACAGAACTTCTGAGCTACTTCAAGGGTAAAACTTCTTTAGAAAAATAAAATAAAATGTAAATCACCACGAACAAGGTGAGGGGCTTAAATCTTAAATGAATTAATATCAGTAATAAGTACAAGGCAAAATTCTATTATGACTGTTGATTAACGTAACAAATAACTAGAATATAATTATGCTTCTACACTTGTACATATTCTGACACTATCAGACTAATCAAAGTTACATGGACGATGCACCCTAAGTCAAGAATAACACAAATGGTAGATTGAAAAAAAAACCAAGTCCTAAAATCAACTATTGTGTTGGAAATTTTTTAAAAGGCCCTGTTTTTCTCTGTTACGGTTTCTCTAGTATTCTTACTGTTAGGGCAGAATTGAATGTAGAAGATAAGGGTAGAAGGAAAGAACAGAATAACTGAACAGAGGAAGGAATTATCGATGTGATAATTACCTCACTGGCAGAATAATATTATAGATTTAAATGAAAGAAAAACAAGAATAATTGACTTTCGAGAGGTCAATTCTCTCCCTCTAGATTTTCACTCCACTTATTTCCTGCCTACTAGCTTTTCCGGCCTACCTATTTATAATATCTAATCCTATAACTACTGTCCTAAAGATGTGGAGTTTCAGAATTTAAAATTTAGTTTGCTACTTTTTCTCCTCTCCTTTTATAAGTATATTTAAAAGGAGTTAAATCCCTATTATCTCTCTGGTTTGTTGCAATACCCCCCCCCCCAATGAAGAGCCACCTTGTCCTCAAGGTGGAAAGAGGGAAATGTTGTCTGTAATGTTGCTGCTGACTCCCAAGTATTCTCGAAATCTGGCAGTTCTTTCCATTTGATAAGGACCTCAAGATCTCCCTGATTGTTGTAGCGGCTGTCAATGGCTTGTTCAGGTTCTACCAGCAATTCCCCTTCTTCAGTGAGTGCTTCGGGTAATGGTTGAGGATGTAAGGAAGGTCCAACACTTTTCTTCAACTAGGAAATATGAAAAACAAGGTGTATTCTTGCGGTGTCAGGTAATTTCAGCCTGTAGGCCACTGCTCCAATCCTTTCTAGCACCTCAAAAGGACCATAAAACCTTGCACCTAACTTCTGATTTGATCTGGCTGCCAAAGATTTCATCCTATATGGCTGAAGTTTGAGATACACAAAGTCTCCTACTTCAAAAGACACATCACGTCTTTTCTTGTCTGCACTTTGTCTCATTCTGTTCTGAGCCCTATTAAGCTGAAATTGGATTTCATCTAGCATCTGATTTCGTTCCTCCAATAAGACCCTTACTTCTTCTACTGAAGATTCCATCCCTCCTCGTAATAAAGCTGGAGGTTTCCTGCCATATAAAGCTCGAAAAGGTGTCATCCGAATAGAGCCATGGTATGAGGTATTATACCAAAACTCTGCCCAAGAAAGCCAAGCTGGCCATTGTTTAGGTTTAGCACCAGTTAAGCATCGCAGGTAGGTTTCCAAGCATTTATTCACCGCCTCAGTTTGGCCGTCGGTCTGTGGGTGATAGGCCGAGGACATCTTCAAGGAAGTACCGGCCTGTTTAAAAACTTCAGTCCAGAAAGCACTCATGAATATTTTGTCTCGATCGGAGACAATTGATGATGGAAAACCATGGAGGCGTACCGCTTCCTTAATGAACAAAACAGCAACATCCTTTGTCATAAAAGGATGTAAAAGTGGGAAGAAATGAGCATATTTAGTCATGCGGTCCACCACCACAAATATTGTATCCATCCCATTGGCTTTGGGTAATCCCCCTATGAAATCCATTGAGATGTCAGCCCATACATTGGAAGGAATTGGCAGCGGTTGTAGGAGACCAGCAGGTTGCAAGGTAGAATGCTTGTTCTGCTGACAAATTTCACAGCCTTTAATAAAGTTCATCACTGCTGCCTTCATACCCTCCCAATAAAGGATAGCAGAAATCCTCTTGTAAGTTCTAAAGAAGCCCGAATGGCCTCCCAGCTTGGAGCTATGAAATTCCATCAGAATTTTTGGAATCCATTTAGAGGTTTTTGCAAGCACCAACCTCCCTTTATATTTGAGTTTTCCATTCATTAATGCAAAACCGGGTGTAGTTTCTTCCCCCACTAACAACTTCTGCATAATCGCATTTAATTTCTCATCAGCCAATACTTCAGCCTCCATATCATCCCATTCTGCTGCCATGGAAAAAGACAGGGAGGAGAAATGAAATTTCCTAGAAAGGGCATCAGCCACCCTGTTTTCTGTCCCTGCCTTATATTTAATGTCAAAATTGTATCCAGTAACTTGGATAACCATTTCTGCTGGCCTTCGTCTGCTACACGCTGATCTAATAAAAACTTCAAGGACTGTTGATCAGTAAAAACTGTGAACTGCTGTCCCATGAGATAGTGTTTCCACTTTTGAATAGCTTGGCCCTATCCATCAGCGCCTGGAGGTCTTCAAACTCAGCAACTCTCATCTCTGCTTTGATCGACGGTTTGAGTCCTTCATGGAACATGCACAACAAGGTATCTCCCCCCAAATGTCTATGTGCCCTAGCCGCTATCTCAAAGTCTCTCCGATACTCCATAACCGACCCATGCTGTCTCACCTGCAATAATGGCGCAAGAGGATTCGCATCTGCACCGGGCTCAAATCGTTTGAGCAAATCTTGTTTAAAACGAATCCATGAAGGGAAGGTGGATTGAGACTCCCACCATTCAAACCATGTTAAAGCTTCCCCATGAAGTGCAAGCACCGCGTACTCGAGTTTCTCTTCCACCTGAATCCTTGATATGCGAAAATAACGATCCATTCGAACCAACAATCCGCTCGCATCCGAGCCATCAAACGAAGGAATGTCCACTCTGCGATTGAGATCACCCCTGTTTGGAGGTGGATCTCGCTGACGCCCGCCACCCGGATCGTTGATGCACGAGTTCCCACTGCTCGAATCCTGTTATGGGATCCGCATTACTAATTCATCCATCCTTTGCGTCATCGTTTCCATTATTCTGTTTTGTTCAGATCGAAACTCATTCAACTGTTTCTCCAGACTCTCAACCCGATCCTCCATCGCACCTCCGCTGCGTGTGGAAACCACTCACAGGAAAAAGCCCAGATCGAACCTCTGATACCAATTGTTACGGTTTCTCTAGTATCCTTACTGTTAGGGCAGAATTGAATGTAGAAGATAAGGGTAGAAGGGAAGAACAGAATAACTGAACAGAGGAAGGAATTATCGATGTGATAATTACCTCACTGACAGAATAATATTATAGATTTAAATGAAAGAAAAACAAGAATAATTGACTTTCGAGAGGTCAATTTTCTCCCTCTAGATTTTCACTCCACTTATTTCCTGCCTACTAGCTTTTCCAGCCTACCTATTTATAATATCTAATCCTATAATTACTGTCCTAAAGATGTGGAGTTTCAGAATTTAAAATTTAGTTTGCTACTTTTTCTCCTCTCCTTTTATAAGTATATTTAAAAGGAGTTAAATTCCTGTTATCTCTCTGGTTTGTTGCATTCTCATTGAAGAAATTGTGCCTTACCCCAAACTTAAGCATTTTGTCGTTGCTTTCCCAGTATAATCAGCTGCAGAAGTCATTGAGCCAATTCAACTCTCTGAGCTGTAGAATGGAAATCAGTTCTCTGGACTCGATGCAACAATGCCATCAGTAGCGAGAGATGTCTTAATCCCAGACCTTTCGGAGAATGCCAAGAGAAAAAATGTGGCATCAAAGGATGCTGCAATTTTCTAGCCAATATTGCACTAAACTAAACACACCTCTTTCCATAACACACACAAAATTGGTATTCAGAGTAATTCCTCAGCGCCTGTCAACTTAGCATATTCATTCTCATCTATAGTCCCTTTCTTCAGTTTCTTCAACATGCGGTAATCTTGCATCAACTCTTCCTCATCTTCAATTGTCTGCTGAGCACGTCTCTGTCGGGCTGTTTTCTTCCTCATGGCAGTAGGTGCACTGGGAGTTTTGTTGGCTTTTCTGGTTTCGCCTCTTTCTCCTTCTCTTTCGCTTCTTTCTTTGCTTGCAGGTTTTTCTTCCTTTGTTTTTCACGAGATTTATCTCTAAATAGTTGAAAGTATCAGCACAGGATTCCAAGAGAAAAGGAAAAATTATATTTTTAATTACAATGAAAGGCACTAAATATGAATATGGTGCATTCAACCTAAAAATACAAATTTGTGCAATAAGAACTGTATAGTTTCCATCAGTCTAACATATTAGAAAGGGCATCAAAAATAAATAATTGGTTAATCTAGCTAAGACCAAGACTTTTATGCCTCCACATAGCTCCAACTAGACATTGGTGAGCTTCAAATCCAGTCATGCACATCAAGTTACTTGCTTCAATTATCGTCTCTTGGAAAATATGACAATAAGCATGATAGATTCTCTATTAAATAAAGAGTGGTACATTTGATGCTTTTACCACAGAAGGGTTATGCATGAATTTTGCATTTACCTGTATTTAATGTCCTCCAAATTGATATCATCAACTGGTACAAATCCCTCAGTAGAAAGTGAGTGATGTTTTACCTCTGGCATTAGAGGAAGTTGCAATAAGCCATGTCCCATGGCCAATTTACCAATTTCAAGTTCTTTCCACCTGTAAGTAGGGTGTGTATTTCTTTGCAAATTATGATGCTTTAACGAATTTATAGAAAGACAAACAACACTTCTCATAAACATTGCTCACCGAAAAATATATGAACAGTGATGCTCCTTGTATGCACGGATGTAGGAAACAAATGCCCTGACTCCTTTCTCCATAACATCACGATCTTTTTTCACAGCAGAACGAATCTGAACCATATTTTAGTAATATAGTTATCAGGAGTTGGGAAACAAGTTATAATTTTGTATTTTGTATACAATTGTCATCCAAACTTTGATAAATATAAGATTGATATGCATGTTTGTGCAAACAATCAATCAACACAAAATACATCCAAGAGTGAATCAGCAATATCAGCATCAGCCTAAGTAGCCATAAGGGCTTTTCTTAGTAGTATCAGAGAATTTATTTCTGCAAATCAGTATGCTGCCTCTATTAGAAAAAATTATTAAGCAATTCATAGCTCTACTGAGTACTGACTATTACTAACCAGCATAAAAAGGGGTCTTTATTATATTATTAAAAATTTATTAATCACTAATGAGCATGAGTGATGACTCCTACTCTTGTATGATTAAAATAGTCATGAACAAAATAAATAAGATGATAAGGGCACAAACAAACCTGAGGTACAACATCAGGTGCATCATCAGAGCATTTTCTCTCTTGAAGAGGAACTCTTCTTATACGTAGGAATTCTACGTAAGACTCCTCCTAAACACTTATACAAGTTAGTTAACTGAAAAAGGAACACACTTGAATCTTGTATTTGGAAATGTGGAAATGCATTAAAACATGAACACTCGACGATACCTTTGGCAATAAGAAGACAACTGCTTGACCTTGTTTACCCAGCCGAGCAGTTCGACCAACTCTGTGTATGAAAACATTTGGATCTTCAGGAGGATCATACTGTGCAGAAACAGGGAACATATCAAGATCATTCAGTCAATGTATGAATTCAAATGGTAAGATATCAAGAGAACATTTGAATGACAATGAATAATTTACTTTGGCATCCAAAACCAAAAGGTGATAAAACACACCAATCAACAGAAAGTCAAACTGCATATAAATATGGTCAAGAAGGTACCTGCACTATACAATCTACACCTGGTATGTCAAGTCCACGTGCTGCAACATCTGTACATAGCAGAACTCCATTTGAAAGGGATGTAAAGGAGGCTAATGCTTTCTCCCTAACAGTCTATACAGCAACAAAGAAATTCATAATCAATCAACCATACAAACAGTAAGAGTTGAGCAATACTTGAGAGTGATGAAGAAACTATCATTGATTTACAGAAAATTAAGCTTCTATATTGACAAATGGTAATAGAAAGGATTTTACCTGCTTCATCTTTCCATGAAGAGGAACCAAGGAGAAGCCTTTCAAAACAGAAAGGCGTGGAAGGACAACTCCCCAATAGTCAATGCAAGCACAAGTCATGAAATATCTGTATTGGAGTCAAAATCACCTTTTGAGCAAGATACGCTAAAATTTTACTACTCAGATTACACTATTGATTATGGTTAATATTTATCTCACATTATAACTTTTCTTGAACGGTTCTAAATAAGAATGTTTACTAGCTGTGATGGCTTCTTATCTGCCTCACATTCCAAGTACTGCAAAATCAAAATGACAACAAGCTGAATATAAGAAAAAAGCTGAGTATGAATGGTGTCATGACATGAATTAGCAATACCTTAAACATATATGAATTAGGGTAGGGACGCTAGAGTCAAGCTGCTAAATACCAAATATATTGAAGTGACTTGGTGCTAAAATGGAGGGAAACCATTGAATAGCAAAGTTACTTATGATATGCACTAGGATGGAATACTTCATACCTCAATTTGAAGCCCAGAAGGTGTTTTTGTAGATTCAGGATGTTTTGATGCTGCAGGAGCATTTAAAAGTTTTGCCGCTGCCCGAACTTCAACCCTCACAGGATTTCTTAATCCTGCTCTAGCAAGCTCTTCAACAGCCTCAGTTTGAGTAGCAGAAAACAGGCCAGTTCTTCAAAGCTTAGGCAAAAGAGATATAATGGAAGTTATCTGCTTCTGGAATTCCATATCTAAAAGTCTATCAGCCTCGTCTAAAATCAAAAGCTGTAAGCACAGTTATAAACACAATACTGTCATCTTCCAATGTGGTAAAAAGCAAAATCAAACCAAGCATTCTATCACTTTAAGTCAAATTTTCCAGGTGAACCTAGTTCATAACATTGCATCGTTAAGTCTTGGACTTTTGGTCCTCTGCTAAGTGAAAAATGCATATGTCCCATAAAAGATCAAGAACCACATTAAACCTCCAATATTCTTTCTAAAGTTATATATGCACACTATCTCACACACGTACACACATGCAAACATAGTTACATACTATCAAATCATCCTTGAAAACTAACTGTGAACCCGAAAAGTATTATATACCTCGAAGTTTTTGAAATCCAAGAAATCCATCCGGTTCATTATGTCATACAACCGCCCAGGTGTGCCAATTAGTATGTTAGCGCCTTCCTCCTCTATCTGCTTCATGTTTGATTTCACTTCAACTCCACCAACAAGCAGCATGGACTTAACATTCGCTAAAGTTGAAATGAAAGGTTGTGCAACATGATATATTTGATGTGATAGCTCCCTTGTGGGGGATATGATTATTCCTAGTACCTAGTATAAGAAAAAAAAAAAAAAAAAACAAACAAACAAACAGCATTTAACACACTTCTATCCAGTAACCCCTATTCCAAGTCTTTCATTCCCCAAAGTCATAGCAGCTAAAAATAAATAATTAAAGAGGCCAATGGAATTTTATCCTTCGAAGCTGAAAGGTTAATAATTGAATGATACTTATTCGAATACCAGTCCTTAATATAACTTAAAAATTTCAATTACCAAGCTTCATACAGTGGTACAAAAGAAAAGTAACAGGTGAAGAACCAACCTGATGAGGCTTGGGGTTAGAAGAGGAGCGTCGAAGAATCTCGACGAGAGGGACGACAAAAGCTAGGGTTTTTCCTGAACCAGTGGCGGCGTCGACGGCGACATCCTTGAAGCTGCAGAGCAAGGGAATGGTGGCGGCTTGAACCGGCGTGCAGAAGTTGAACCCGGATTCCGATAAGGCTTCGAGAACCTTCTCTGATAGCGGCGGATTCAGCTCCGAAAAGCACGTGGTGGTTAAGGCCTTGTTTGGGAGTTCGAATTCCATTGTGATGGTGCGCCGCAGACCTCTACGGTCCGCCGTCGCTCACTGACTTTGTAACAAGGTTCTCAAAATTGAACTGGTCATAATTAAAAAAAATCGTGGTCTAACTAAAAAAAATCGTTTTATATTAAAATAATAAATAAAATATAAATAAACATTCTAAAACATAATTATAATCTAATATAAATTTTAAATATCTTCTAAATTTAAAACACTACATAAAATATCATCAATTTAAGACTTTTAAATAAAGTATAAATTTAAATATTTTAATGAACTTAAGCTTTTGCTTTCAAAATTTGCTATAAGAGAAACCAAAATTTTTTTTTCATCCTATAAATATTTGCTGTGATGACATTAATCAATAAAGCAGTTACATAAAAAAAAATACCAAAAAATATCAAACTATTTTTAACTTTGGTTTAAATTTGTCCAAACAACATAAAAAAAAATCAAGGTTTCCTCACCAACAAAAAAAAAGAATGAAGGTTTCTCGAAGTAGAAGTTATACACTCCATATCATTTAATACAAACTAGAAGTCCAGAAACCTTATTCTTCTATAGCTATAGACTCAAAGCTATTGCCACTTAATTCTAACCTGCTATCTAACATACTACATACCATAAATTTCTAATCAAGAGAGGTGTCTCTGTTCTTACAGCAAAATTGTATTCACTTGAAAAAACTCAAAACAAATCAGAAAAAGCAAAAAGATTTTACAATAATCCATAGCTAAACTTGACACTTTAATGCTCATTCATCATGTTACTCAATAAATCAGTAAAGCAGTCACAACCCAAGCACATGTAAATCACAAAACAGTCAAACAAACACAAGTCAGCAACACATCACTAATCAACAATCACAAGATATTTAAAATCAATAATTAGTAAATTAAAATCACAATACAAAAACAGCAGCACAGAGCTTCGAAATAATCAATAATCAATAAACAACAGCAGAATCAGAATAAACCAACAATCAAATAATCGTTCAACAAAAATTAACAACACAACCAGTCAACCAGACCTTCGAAAGACAAAAACAGAGCGTAAAAAACAAAAAAAAATTATGAACAAGTGAAGAACAAATGAACAACTGAGCACTGAGCTAATCACTAATCAGTCAGTGCAATAATTGCCATCATATAATCAACAGAGTCGCAATCTAGGTACAATTAAATCACAAAACAAAACAGTAAAATAGAACACACAAAATCAGTAATGAACCAGAGCTAATCATTAATCAATAAAGGCCAAGACCAGTATGCCGATAACAGAAGTAAATGAGCAAATATAAACTTTTATCTCAATTGACTTTGTGTTCGGAAAACATGGGAAAAAGGCTCGTTTATCTCCTTGAGGGAGGAGGATTTGAACCCCATTTCTTTCATTTTGAGAAAATTTTGAAATTGAAATGGTTCGTTTGGACTGATTTTTATCAAATTTGATCGGTTTCTATCGGTTCACTCCAGGTTTGATCTGTTTGTATCAGTTTTTTACCTTGTGCAGTCCAATTATCGAACCGGACTTGTATAGGGTTCGATTTTTTGATTTAACCGGCCGATTCGGTTCGGCTTTGATAACAATACTGCAAAGTGATTTGTATTTTCTATATAAAATTTTTTCCATCATGTCTCAAAAATCATATGTTACTGGTGCATGTACCTGTGTCTTGCATGAGCATGCCAAAAAAATGAATTGCGAAATAAACCCAATGCATTTTGGGGCTGAAGGAAGATCAGTAATAAAAGTGAAGAAAAATAATTAAGTACAGTGTCAGAAATTATTTTTTATATAGAGGATATATTGGTGTTTTGGCTGAATATTGGGGAGTGAAGTGTTTTTATATGGAGTGAAGTGTTTTGGCTGAATAAATATTTGGATTTTTTGAAAATAAATATGCATGTCGAACATGTATTTTCAAAATTTTAATAAATAAATATTATAATAAATATTTATAAAATATATTGTTATTAAATATTAAAAAAATAAATATTTTGATTTCGAGAAAAAAATCAATCATTTATATTTATTTATTTAAAAAAATAAGTGTAAGTATAAATATTTGTTTATAATATTTAAAGAAATAAATGTTAATATATAATTTTTTTATTTTTCTTAGAATGAAATTATTTTTCTTTGAGTTTAGTAAACAATTTGAATATTAATAAATGAATAAATAATTTTTTAAATAAATATGGTAATATTTGTTAAATATTTTAATAAATAAATATCATAATAAAAATGTGAATATTTATAACAATATTTATATTGATGTTGATTTATTATTTGTAAGAATTATTATTTATTTAAACTAATAAAATATATTTTTGTGGAACCAGCGTAGCAGGAATTTGATAGTTCGTAAACTGGATCTGTCACAAATGTGGAACCCGATGATCAAAAATCATTTACGCCCGATGGGATTCTACCACGTTTTTAATATTGGGGTGTGATGCGTGAGCATCTTTCCTATCATTTCCTAGTGAATTTGCATCTAATTTGTTGAGTTTAATAAAGAATTAATTATCTTTTAGCCAATATGGATGCTACTTTGAGTCTTTTTCAATTTTGTTTATTTTAGGTAACATTCGGCTGGATTTGGTGGAGTTTTTGCAGCACAATAATCAAAGGAGATGGCAGCGAGGAGCGACGCGTACGCGTGACTGACGCGTGCGCGTGATTTGGAGCTTTCCATGGCGATGAGTGCACATGACTGACGCGTACGCGTGATGTGAAGATTTGCTCAGCAACGCGTGCGCGTGACCGACGCGTCCGCGTGACTTGCGAAAAAGACCAGCAACGCGTACACGTGACTGACGCGTATGCGTGACATGCGCCACAGGCAGAAAACGCAGAAAAATGCTGGGGGCGATTTCTGGGCTGTTTTGACCCAGTTTTCAGCTCAGAAAACACAGATTAGAAGCTGCAGAATGGACAAAACATGTGGTCCCCACCCATCAACTGAAGACCTGCTGATTATTCTGATTTAAATTCAAATATTATTTTTTAATTTTAAATAATTAGATTTTAAATTTATTAGGATTAGTTATAAAAAGGAAAGACTTCTCTTCTATTGGAGAGGTTCCATTAGGAGGATTCCATTAAGAAATTCTATACCAATTTACATTCCGCATTCCATGAGAAACTAAACCTCCATTGTTAAGGTTAGGAGCTCTGTCTATTTGTATGGATTGATTTTATTACTTTTTCTATTTTAATTCATGTATGGATTTATAATTTAAGAATTATTTTCGCTCTTTATCTTATGAATTTGGGTGGAACGGAAGTATGACCCTCTTTCTATTTGAGTTATTGTAAAACTTGGAAAAGCTCTTTACTTGAACAACAGCTTGAAAACACATTCTCCTAAATTTTAATTATCTGGATTTAACGGGATACGTGACATATAATCCTTTTATTTTTGGGTAATTAGAGTTTTTGTGGCATATAAACTGGAATTTGATCATGCAGCTTCTAATTGTAATTAATTGATCAAGGAATTGGCAGTTAATGAATTTTAGAGGAGACTAGAAAGGTCTAAGGAATTAGGGTCTAGTCACATATAGTTTACCATAAATTAAATCTTGCATGATTAAAATAGTTAGTAAGAAAAGTTAATTCGGAAAAATAGATAACTCTTAAGCCTTAACTGTCTCTCCAATATTTTATTTTTAACTTACTTACTTGCGTACCTGCCTTCTGATATTTTCAAATTTAAACCTTTTGAATATCTTAAAATCCTTTTCTGCTTGCCTAACTAAGCCAATCAATCAATCATTGTTGCTTGATCCATCAATCCTCGTGGGATCGATCCTTACTCACGTAAGGTATTACTTGGTACGACCCGATGCACTTGTCGGTTAGTTTGTGTGTGTAAAATCACCGCACCAGGGTGATAAGAGGATTTTATCCCTTATTAGCTGCTCTGGTGGAAAAGTGAAGGCCAGCAACTCACACCTTTGTATTGCCGATGGGTGAGGTTACTGTGACACTAGAAGATGTCGCACATATATTTGGCTTACCCATTGATGGAGAGCCTGTGAGCGGATGGACAGATGGTAGTAGCGACTTCCTATAGAGCCAGAGCATTGCGATACTCAGTCGTAAACCAGAAGTCAGTAGTTCTTCGAAGTCCTATATAAAGCTGGGTTAGGTTCGACGTATCAAAGACACAAAGCCGTTGGATACTGAGGAGTCCATTAGGAGATACGTTAGATGCCAGATTTTTTGTTTGTTGGGTTCGACTCTATTCACAGATAAGTCGACCGCATATGCCCACGCGAAGTATCTACCATTGCTTCGCGATTTTGAGCGGATCCATACTTATAGTTGGGGGCCAGCATGTCTCGCACATCTTTACAGAGCACTATACCGTGCATCACAATATGATACAAAGAGATGGATGGCCCTCTTAATCTATTGTTTGTTTGGGCATGGGAGCGAATGCCTGTATTGCGCCCATACCGAGACAAGCCCTTCCACCGGCTGAGATACCAGTTGCAATGAGGTAACGAAAAACCTATTTTAGTCATGTGTATTATTCATGGTGCATGTTTGATTTACAATGACTTTTTTAAATTTTTTCAATAAATCATGTTTCAGGTGGAGTCATTCGGAACGGACCACAACGTGGTTATCGAAGACCGCAGCGAGATTTAGGCAGGATGTAAACTACATGGAGGAGGTAAATATTTAGGGCTCGTGTGTTTCCTATTTCCAAACATTAATATTATGGTTCTAATATACTAATATTAGGGTTCTAATATACTATTAACAAAAACGTATTATTCAGTCATCACGTACCTATGTTTGCATATTCCGAAAATTCCGGTGCATGCATGGCATCAAGATCCAAGTTACGCATAAAAGGTGAAATGTTCATTGGTTGACTACCCGATGGATAAACTACTACATTCGCCACTGCTGCCTCAACTCCTACATCACCATCCTCATCTTTGTCGCCGGCTTCATAAGTGGCTTCGAAGTCCTCTTCGCTGTCACTATTTATTCCTTCGTACGCTGTAGCTCTATCATCCTCTATATCTAAATCATTTTGAATTCTATCTACCTTTACGTTTTCAAACTCAACATACAGCTCAATCCGTGGTTGTCTCATCTGAGTCTACCAGTGAATTTGGAACACATTCTGTATACTCGCTTCGTCAATGATCGGCATGACATCAAATTGTATTGGACCACCAAAAACTACAATAGGATCCGGTATAGAATTCTGCTAACTCTCCTTAACATACCATTCTCTATGCTTTGACAAAGACCGTTATGAATCTCCATTAACGTCATGGTGCATAGAACCACAAACAAAAATGAATTCTGGCACACAAACCTCACTCCTCATGAGTATTCCGTATTATCTCACTGTTGTGATATACTACCAAGTTTGCGGTACCCTCCATTACACTACCAACACACTCAAAGCACACTCTTCTACGCAATGAAAATGGTACGGAGCTTTGCCTTATATAGAGGGGAGCATTCAGCATGCCCCACGTGTTGCTTCATCAGCCAATTAGAGTGAGCCACGTGTCAACACGCCCTACCCGTGCTGACACAGCACGCCCCCACATGCTGGAGCTTCAACCAACCAAGCTTTGCCATGTGTCAGCATGCCCCCTGCATGCTGACTCAGCACGCCCCCCACGTGCTACTTGCCAGCCCAACCAGGCTTCGCCCACGTGCTGACACAACACACCCCTCACGTGCTACTTGCCAACCCCAGTAGGCTCTACCACGTGTTTTCCACGTCCCTCATATGATGCATGTAACACGCCCCCCTGCGTATTAGACCTTGCATCAGACACGTCCACCAAAATATAAATACACTCACTACACCCATTTTCAACTAAAACACCAGCCCTAACTCCATAACCAAATTCTTGATCCTATCATGGTATATAGTTAACTTATTTTTTAAGGTTTTCTACTATTAAATTCAAGAATAACATAGCCCTGACAGAATTCATATTCCCAATTCGAAAAGTCACACATGTAAAGTGATGTCCCGTGTGTAGAAAACTAATAAGATATGCAAGTTCATTTGAAAAAATAAAAATGATATTCGTACACTAAAATTAGTTATTAAAATTAGTTATTAATGTATTTGGATATAAATATATGTGTAGTTTAATTTATTTTCAATGTATATTTATATTTCAATATGTATTTTATAGTGATGACTAACTTTGGTGACTAATTTTAGTGTACATGTAGCATAGTTGTTGAAAATATATAAAAAAATCTATTATCTTACATGTATACCAAAATCAGCCACCAAAGTTAGCCACCAGTATAAAATACATGTTGGAATATAAATATACATTAAAAATAAATTAAACTACATATATATTTATACATAAATACATTGATGGTAATTTTAATAGATAATTTTAGTATACAAATAACATTTAAAAACAATAAATAAATAAAGTAACTACATATAGACATTGTTGCATGTTTAAGTGATGCTAAATATTGAAAAACAACAAATCACAACTGCAACTGAAATTACATCAACAAAAATCAAAATACAATCTCAATAAGAAAACTAAAGTGGCTACTGAGATTTACAAAAAAAAAATCTATGGATATAATCAACGTGTATATTTCAAGTGTTTAGAAGTGTTTTTGCTCTTCCAAGTTTAAGAGTTATCTGAACGAAATTGTAGAGAGTAAGTTGGAGACACGATGTTGCCGGCATCTTTTTATTCTGAGTTGCTAATTCTCTAAGTTTGTCATTCCCAATGGTGGGGTGTTCCTGCAAGGACTCCAACGCTCAAGTTAGCATGGGTCTCAAGAAGAACTGAGTTAGAGATCATACATTAGAGTACGTTTGTTTCATGTGCGTGTCCATAAAAGACATAGACACGGATACAGATGTACAATATTTGGTTGTTAAGATACTGATTTTTTAAAGACACAAGAATACACAAACATACATAAAATACATGTATTTAATGTCCTTAAAAAAAGATAAGACATTGAGACACACTAAATGAGACACAAATTTTTATTCTTTTATCCCTGATTATTTTTTAAAATACTATTTTTATCCCTTAGTCTTAACCCCTTTTTTCATCTTCTCCTTCCTCATTCTTCTTCTGAGAAGCTCTGCCCTTTTCCTCTTCTCTCCTTCTTTCTCCCTATTTTCTTTGTCACTTTCTTTTTTCTCCGTCACTGCCACTGCCGTCACCGTCACACCATTCTCTTTTTATCTTTCTTTCTCTACTGCTTCAAATCCAGATCTATCCAGATTCGTCCCTGCCGCTGTGCTCCACCCAGTGAACTCATGCGGTTCCAACGTGTCCAGGGGTCAGAGGTGAATCCGTTTACACAAAAAATATACCCTCGCTCCTTTGGTCCAGATTTATCACATGTCCTCCTTATTTGGTTCAGATCCCTTGCCGCCTTCTCTTTTTCATCGCCGCCACCTCTCTTTCTTTTCCTCTTCGTGGCTCGCATCTCTCTCTCTCTCTCTCTCTCTCTCTCTCTCTCTCTCTCTTCAGTCCGCCAATGCAGCTCTCTCTAATTTTGCTTTCTGTCCATTCTTCTTTTAATTTTTTTATATCTGAATAGTTATAGAGTAAAAATTTTTTCATTTTTCTATTTTTCTAAAAAAGTGAAATTATTGAAATTTTTTATATCTGAATAGTTACATAGTAAAAATTTTCTTCATTTTTCTATTTTTTATAAAAAAAGTAAAATTATTGAAATTTTTTTATATCTGAATAGTTATAGAGTAAAAATATGTGTGTGTATGTGTGTATGTGTGTGTGTGTGTGATATTATGAGCGTCTCTTATGTGAGTTGCTCTTTTCATGAGCTACTCTCATCATAAGATATTTAATGTCTTATTGTGGTCTCTTACAATGTATTTTTAACCTCATAAAAGTGAATTATTAGGCATTAGAATGAGTCATGGGGAGTTATTGTCCTCTTTGTAACATATGCTTTGGAATCCGGGAGAATACTTAATCATCAAACCGATTCCGTAGAACTTCTTATACTTTTGAACCCGGTTCTTAGTATTGGGCTTATAGAAATATTCTATAACAGACCCCAAACTCGAGATATCTTTCTTTCAAGAAAGATTTTTTAGAGTTTCAGATCAACCTAAGCATCTCATCCTTTAAGGTAGATCTTTTTATTTTTCTTTTTTTTATTAAAGTCTGAACTCTGACCGTAACTTCTATCAATCGTAGATAACCTTGATTTTTGAGTTTGGGAGTTAATTTTTTTTTCACAGTTACATATTGTGATTCTTGGATCAAGAGTCGATGCTTCCATTATTTGAATGTCAAAATAATTTTCTTGAATTTTTTTATTCTGTTTCATGGACTTCCTATGGTGGGTACCTCCAACTCGTAGCTTATAGGCTCGATTTTCGAGTTTTTGAGATTTCGATGAAGACATATCAAAACAAATTCAAGTTGTCAAAATCAATCATTATTAAATTTATTATGCATAAAATAGTAACTCAATCATGAAAATGTTGAGTGTAAAATAAAGAAATTATTTCTCTTAAAACAATTGCTTGATGATTTTTTTCATTTAAGGGCAACCTATCAAAATAAAACTTTTTCCAATCTAAAACAAATGTTTTGACAATTGAATGGTGGATTTTTCTAATTTAGATTAGTTGACTTGTGAAATTATTCAATAAATAATTATTCGGAGATTATTCTTTTATTTTTGCCATAAATTTTTTATTATTTTTTTAAATTATAATATGTTCCAAAATATTTTATAAAAATTTAAATAAAATAAATCATACCTTTATGTATCTAAGTATGAAAGTAGTTTGGCTTGAAGGAGCTTAATTAGGATTTTCAATCCTTTTTTTTAATAGAGAACGAGTTTCTGTCTTCTGACTTTGTAAACTTCTATCTCTAGATGTTAAATAGTATTCTTTGTGGTAAATTTACAATTTTTTTCGATTTCTTGCTTCACAACTTTGAAGTTGTTACTAAGTCTCCAAATCATTAACCATTTAATTGGTTTAGCAATTCTAAACATTTGAAGCGTACAGTGATATGGTCACAAATTTAAATTTGTAAACATTTCTATCTCTTTGGTGGAATTTCTGTATTATGTACTTTAATGCTTGTCTTTTGTGACTATGCATTTTCTGCTTTTTTTTTCTACATTGTTCATCTTGTGAACATGTGTTGTGTTGAACTCATCTCGGGATAGAAGTTAGAATGAAGAGAATGTAACATGGCACGATTGTTCAGAAGGGTTTTTGCTCTTCCGAGTTTAGGAGTTACCTGAACAAAATTGTAGAGAGTAGGTTGGAGACACGATGTTGCTGATATCTTCCTATTCCGAATGGCTAATTCTCCAAGTTCATCAGTTCCTTCAAGGACTCCAACGCTCAAGTTAGCATGGGTCGCAAGAAGAACTAAGTTAGAGATCATACCTTAGTGCACGTATTTGGGATAGTGCATATATTGTGAGGTTGTGATGTTATGGGAATCTCTTAAGTTGGTTGCCCTTTTCATGAGGTTCTATCATCATAAGATACTTGAGGTCTTATTGTGGCCTCCCTTTGTATGATGCTTTTAGGCCTTTATATAGTCAATATTGCAATATTCTCCTTTAATAGTAGAATGATGATTACAATGTAACAATTAACCTCATAAAATTGAGTTATTAGGTATTAGAATGAGTTACAAGGAGTTAATGTCCTCTTTGTAACATATGCTTTGGAATTTGAGAGAATACTTAATCATCAAATCGGTTCCTTAGAACTTCTTATACTTTTGAACCCAGTTCTTAATATTGGGCTTATAGAAATATTCTAGAATACTAAGTTATATGAATTGCAACTGAAAAAAATACTTTCGAAGATGAACATGTTCGATGATATATGTGCATGTTAAATTAATCGGTTTTGCTAGGTAGACAATGACCTTTGTGAACAATGTGAACAATAGGCTTTAAAATTGGCCCAATAAAGTAAAAAAATAGTCCACCCCAAATTACTCCCTAAATTCTAACATTAGAATAATCATTCGCATACCTAGTGAATTAAACATCTAACCATTGTTAACTTCGCATGAGTAAACCGAATCAGAAGGAATAACCATCTAATTAAGAATCAGCATAACTATCTACATACCTATGGAATTAAACATCTGACATATGTTACTAGCAACTACTTAATCAAACCGCATAAGTATTAGACTAACCATCCGCATACCTAATGAACTGAATATCTGGTTTATTATTCATTGGTGACTACATATGAATGAGAGGAATTGTCGTTGACGAATGACGATGGGACATCACAAAATGGTTCATCCATGTTGGACTCCATTTACGTGCATGTGACAGTTATGCACGTATGAAAATGTAACAACGTATGGCGCTAGACATCGACAACACTACCTCGCACGGTGAGGCTGTAATGATGCCTACACGGCCGTCGGCAAGTGAGCAGCGGGAAGGATGGCGCTAGACAACATTATGAATCATGTTGCTCACTGATGATTCATACTTCATGTTCATAACATGTTAATAATAATCTCATTTGTGATTTTTGTAATATATACATACTTTCCTAAAATAACTGTATTATAGAGTTATAGTTTAAATATGTGAGATAATAAAGTGCATGATAATCCAATTGAAGGGTTCCCTTAGAATAGAAGTGAATGAACATTGCATCTACACCACACATCAATACAAAAAATTCTAGAAGCCAAAGTCAAAGTGGCCAGTGATCTCACATCAAAGGTCCTCACGTTCTAGTTTCTATGCAGGTCTAAAAACAATAAAAAGAAGTTACAGTTTCTATCGGGTGTTTTGTATTTGGCCTCTTTCGAAAGTTCTCGAGTTTCATATGATCCCAATACTTGATTATTTATTTACTCACTCACTATATGAATGTGTGAGGTATCTCTCTTTATTTCCCTTAAAAAACACTCTTCCTATATAACTAGCCACTCTTCCTATGCCTGGTTGCACCCTCTCTTTTTGGTGGATGGCTGAGATTTGTACTAGTCGCCATGAGGTATGATCTTTTTGCTTCCAGCGACTGTAGGTATTTATCAACATCCTCCCAAACAACCTCGGCCTCAAAGCCAACTTAGTAATCAAGCAAGGAAAGGCGAGGTTGCCAATAATGTGAGCTCGCCCCATGTACTTCCTAATGAGTCTTGGAAGGTACAACTGTTTACCCTCCAAAATACACCAGATAAGAACTGCCATATCTGTTGTGATCTCGGTCTCATGGGTACTCGGCATCACATAGATTAAAAGGATCTAATAATATAGCCGGGTCTCAATAGTCAGGTACTTGATGGTAATAAATTTGTGACCCAATTTCTGAGTACCATAAATCCATGTGCTACCCAGCTGTGCTATCACGCTCAGGACCTTATCCCAATCAAAGGTCAAAATGAGTCAAT
Source organism: Arachis hypogaea (assembly GCF_003086295.3). Lineage (NCBI taxonomy): Eukaryota > Viridiplantae > Streptophyta > Magnoliopsida > Fabales > Fabaceae > Arachis > Arachis hypogaea. Next base: position 61,098,890 of record NC_092037.1, read on the forward strand.
CCTACTTTTCCCCCTCATAATCATCCTTGCCTTTAAGCTTAGGCGGGATGTGGAGAATCTCCTCGACGACTTCGTCAGTCACCAAAATTTGCTTACCTCGAAGGTAAAATGCATTGAAGGTCCCCGTGTAGTGGTTGGTGTAGAATTCAAAGACCCAAGATGCGTTCACCTCCACCAGTTTCCTATCTAGAAACAACCATTTCCGCTGATCAATCTGATCATCAGTGAACTTTCTCAACTCAGCAGGGATCTAGAGTTTTCTCTCAACATGGAGGCTTCATTTCTGAAATTCGGAGAACTTGAGCTTTGAGTAAAGGTTGGAGAACTTAGACGGATTAGTAGGAGGTGTTCTCTAATTAATCTGGTCTCTCCTACTGATTTGTCTCTCATATTGTGGATCATCCGTTGATTTAGTGGTTTGTTAGGTTCTTCCCCTCTTACTCGGCCCTATGGCCTTTGACTTTCTCTTTCTATCAGTCATTCTGTAAAAGAGTAGGAGAATAGGGTATGCAAAATGGAATCACAAGGCAATAAAACAGAGATTATATAAGCAAGCATCATTCAGTGATATAGAAGCAACATTCTCAAGTAAATGCCTAAATAAAGAATAATGAGTGAAATTACATGGTAGCTACAACATGTAATTCAAAGCAAAAATTAAACATATAGGCATAAATATATGCAATTGATGTTGAATCAAACTTAAAAAGATAGTAAAACACAGTGGTGCGGAAGTTCATAGTCCACAAACTAACCGACAAGTGCACCGGCTCATACCAAGTAATACCCCAGGTGAGTGAAGGTCGATCCCACGAGGATTGATGGACCAAGCAACAATAGTAGAATGAATCACTTAGTCAGGCAAGCAAAAAGTGGTGTTTTGAGGTTCAAAAGCATTAAATAGTAATTCAGAGAGTAAGAAAGCAAATAGTGAAATTGGTGTTAAAAGTATTTGAGAAGATAGTTAAGGTTTCGGAGTTATTTATTCTTTCGAATTAATATTTCTTACCAACTATTTTAATTATGCAAGATTCATTTCATGGCAAACTGTAATTGACTAAACCCTAATTCCTTAGTGATTTAGTCTCCTCTAACCTAATCAATCGCCAATTCCTTAGTCACTTAATATAGATTAGAGGGTTAGGTTCAATTCTATTTTGTTAGCCACAAAAATCCTAATTACCCAAATATAAGAGGATTATATGTCATGTATCCATTAAGTCAAAGTAATTAGAAATTTAGGAGGAATTTACTTTCAAGCTAGTATTCAAGTGAGATAACTTTTCCAAGAATCAACAAGAATTCATATAGAACACGAGTTATTTTCCAATACACTCAGATTCATAAGATGAAGAACGAAAGTAATCTTTGAAATTAAATTAATACATTAATTAAAATAGAGTGATAATAGTGTTAATCCATGGAAATAAACAGAGCTCCTAACATTAACCAAAGAGGTTTAGTTGCTCATAACTCAAAAAAAAAACTAGGGTTTAAAAAATGTGTAAAGTGCGGAATGAGGTCCAGGAGAATATATTGGCATGACTCACAAGGCTCCTGGCGTTAAATGCCTAGGTTCGTGATGTTAGGAATTTATCGTCGATCTAGATTTTCACAAAATAGAATTCCATCGTTACAAGTATAGTCCAAACCCAACAATTAAACATCAATCAAATGTTAAATTTAAATTAAAGTAACCGAGATTGAGAGTAATTCAACCTCAGGTCGTTCTCCCTAGGAGTTACAATGAAATGTACATTTATTGGCTATGAGAGAGAGCATGGGAAATTGGGAAAGCAAGAAAGAGCAAGTAATGTAAATTACAAGAAAGTAAATGAGCATGCAAGGAATTAAAAGAAAGCAATTAAAAGCAATGAAAATGGAAATTAAATGCTAAAAATGACTCTTGGTGATAATTGGGGAATTTAGGATTCATATCCTAGTTATGGACCACAAACATGGCAATTGTGTGGAATCAATCCAAATTAGTCAATCCTCCTTGAGAATTAGTCAAAAGGGCATAATTGGTCTCAATCCATAAGTCCTAGTCAACTCACTAATTACTTAGTGAAAGACTAGCGTCAATGGAAACCAAACCAATTAGCCATTCCCACACTATGCGAAATGGACATCCACAACTCAATTCCACCCAAACAACCAATTTCTCAACCAAGAGTGTGAAAGATAAACATGCAAGGAATTAAACATCAAAGCAAATAAAGTCAAAGCAAGGAAAATTAAAGTGCAAGAAACCTCTTGGCAAGTAATTGAAAGCTAAGGTTACCTATCCTAGACATTGACCACAAACACATGGTGATTATGAAGAGTTAATCCTACTTAGTCAACCTTACATCGAAGATAAGTCAAATAGGCATAGTTGATTTCAATCCCTAAGTCCTATGTCAACACTAATGGGTCACATAGAGTCAAGGGAGACCAAATCAACTAAATACGCTAATGTATCAAACAAGAATGGACATCAATGACTCAAGGATCACCAAAACCAACAATTTCAAGCCAAGAGTGAAGAAAAACTAAGTAGAAACTAAGCCAAGAATTTTATCAAACACTTGGTGTGCATGAAAATAAAATAATATTAAATTACATTAAAAATAAATTCTAACTACAAAAAGCAAGAAAATGACAATAACAATTAAAGAAAGCATTAAATGAGCATAAAACATAAATTGCATTAATTGAAAATTAAAATAACAAGAATATGCATAAACATGAAATGACAAAATAAAGGAAAATAACAAGAGAAGTGAAGAAGAACAAAGATGCAATAACAATAAATGACAAGGAAAAGTAAATGAAAACAAGAATTAAAAGTAGAAATCACAAGAAATTAAACTAAAAAACCCTAATTCTAGAGAGAGGGGGGAGCTTCTCTCTCTAGAAACTAAGAGAAAAATATATAAAAGCTAATCCTAATTGCCCCCCTTCATTCCTCTTCACTTTGGCCTTAAATAGCTTCAGAAAATGAGTTGGACTGGGTTTTGGAGGCCCAGAATTCGCCCCCAGCGATTTGCATTAATGACCTCACGCATATGCACGCATGCGTACGCACGACCTACTGTGCGTACACACAGTTGTGCAGAATTCCCATCGTGCATACGCACGACACTTGGTGCGTACGCATCCTTGCACGAAGTCACCGATGCGTGCGTACGCACCTTTGCAACAGTTTCCAAACTTCATTTTCTTCATGATTTCTCTCTTTTGCATGCTTTTCTCTTCACTTCTTTCACCCCATACTTGCCTTAGAAATCTGAAATCACTCAACAAATATATCAAGGCACCAAATGGGATTAAAGTGAATTAATTTTAGCTATTTTAAGGCTTAAAAAGTATGTTTTCACAATTAAGCACAATTTAGGAAGAAATCTCAAAAGCATGTTATTTAGATGAATAAATGTGGATTTATGTGATGAAATCCACTCAAATCAAACCAAAATATATCGTAATATATGGACTCATCAGTTCGCGTTTAGCGCCAGCCTGGCAGATTCAAAATTCTTCTCTTTCCTTGCACACGAACTCTGCCAAACCGATCCAAACTTCACTTGAAATAATTAAAACGCTAAAGCAGCTCAAAGTAGCATCCAAATAGGCTTCAAATACTAAAATCTAATTAAATCTCAATAAATTCATATTTAAAATAAATAGAAAATAAAGAAAAGATGTTCACGCATGACACAACATGTTCAAATATCAATGCTTTCAAACACTAATATTACAAGGTTGATATCAAAAGAGTGTGGTTTATGCCTAATGTAACCCAAAAACCAATTAAGGGCAAACAAAGTGAATCAAATGAGGTTACATAGGATAAGATGTATCAAACTTGCAATAATAGGTAAATGACCTCAAATATGCAAAATTCAACAAATTTCGTCAATTATAGATTTAACACATTCATTCAATAATTAGGTAAGATTTGAGGAAAAACAAGCATCAAATTCAAGAAATTGACAAAAAATGTTCAATACAAAACTCTTTCAAACAAAATTACAAACATTTGGTATGCAAGGACATAACAACATACAATAGCATTGAAAAGGTAAACTTGCAACCAATTCAAAAGTTCAGCATGAACAACAGAGCTTCAGCAGCCATTCAAATCAATTTAATCCAGCAACCCAACATTGAAAGTGACAAAATCTCAGCAAAATAATAAGTGATACAACAATTCATAGAACCAAGCAATTAATCAAATCAGTAGCAATTCACAACAAGTTAGTGAATCCAACATCAATCATCAATCTCATAATAATTCCAAACACATTACAACAACAATGCAAAACCTATGAAACTAACTTAAACTAACCGCAACTAATCTAACAACCTAGAATCAACTAACAGAACCAATCTAACTAAATAATTAACTAAAAAAATCAACTAACTAGTAAAATTAATCTAACTTAATAGAATTTAGAAGAAAAAAATAAATGAAATACCTGAAACATGGCAAATTGAATAGGGCAGAGGAAAGGGGATATGGGCTGCTACAGTAGCACCGTGGGCGCTGCTAGGTGGTGCCGACGGTAGTGAGTTCGCTGAAAATGATGGAGAACAGGGGCCTGCCCTATTTTTGGACCCAACCATGGAATGGAGGAAGAAATGAAAAAAGATGAAATGGAATAGAAGGGGAAGAGGAAGAAGAAGGTGGCTGCGATATTAAGGGTGCCGCGGCGGTGGTTCGTGCTGGTACGGCAGTGAAGTGACGAGGGAGAAGAGGAATGGTGAAGGAAGAAAAAAGGAAAGAAAAGAAGGTGAGGAAGAAGATGGGTGGTGGAGGGTGGTCCGATGGCAATGGTTGTTTGCCAGTTGTGGTGGTTAATGGTGGTTGAGTGGTGGAAGGGTTGAGTGTTGAGGGTTGAGGAAGAAGATGAAGAAAGAAGAAAAAAAGGTGAACATAAGGCATACGTACACATGATTTCACGTTTTATGTGTCCGCATGATTCTCGCACAAATAACTTTTGCTTCTAGAAAGGTATCGTGCATATGCATCTTCTATGCGTACGCATGATGTGAATGTTTTTTTTAACATGCATAGCTAATCCTAAAAAAAGTTTTCAACCTACTTTCTAACATCCTAAAGCTAAAATCAACTAAAAAATTACTTGAAAAACTTAATAATGCAATAAGGCTAGAAAATCAAATTAAGAAAGTTACAAACTATTTCAAAAGTGACATCAAACAAGATATTCAAGCATGCAATTAACAATAAAAATTTACCCAAACAAGCTAATAACTAAGAGAAATATGTACAAGAATAGTAAAAACAAGTGAAGGTTGAAAGATTTTACCATGATGAGGTGTCTTCCACCTAACACTTTTATTTATTGTTCTTAAGTTGGACATTTTGGTGAGCTCTTGTCATGGAGGTTTATGCTTGAATTCATCTTTATACTTCTGCCAATGCTTGGCCTTCAAGTATGCTCCAAAATTCTCAATTAAGTGCACCAAACTTTCAAATTCATTCAAACAATCAAAAAGCTCCCAAAATTGTTGATCCTCACTTTGTATTATAGGATCCCAAACCTTGATTTTGCACCAGTCTTCTAGTTAATTCTCATGATTCTGTTTGGGTGACAAGACTTCGGAATTCTCACTTAAATGCCAAACCATCCTCCGAGATCCATTGAATTGAGAGTTGCAGCATCCTTGGAACCTAAACCTTGAGGTTTCAACCCTAGTGAGCCTTGATTTACGTTGTCCACCACTAACCATCTCACTCTTTTTCTTTAATCCACAAAGGGCTCTAAGTGGACCATCCATTGCTAACAAACCGTATTCAAGTGGGCTAATAAAGCTAAAGGTCAAGATTTTTACCCATGCAAATGATGTGATAGACAATGGTGACTTAGGTAGAGAGGCTTCCAACATTTTTGGCAATGTGTTTTTCACTTCCTTTTATTTCTCTTGGATAACCTCCCCCTCTTGACAAGCTTCTTCAATTTTCACCTCTTTTTTGCCAACTTCTTCGATTTCTTTCTCATTACTCAAGTCATATCTCGGAGTTGGGCGAAAATTGGTTTTTGGCCAATTTCGGCGGGCCATAACTCAGTCCTCGGAGTTGAAAATTTAATGAAAATAGATTTTTATAAAAGTTTATTTATTGATCTTTCCAATGGTTCAAGAACGGTTGAAAACTTATTTTTAACAAAAAAGTTATGCGCATTTAAAGTTTTTTAAATGCATTTCTGCAGCATATTAGTTTTTTCTGGATTCTGATATGCATGCATACACGAAGGTGTCACGCGACGCGTCTAGCTCTGCCCAATTTTCATGCATACGCAGCACTATCTCCGTACGCGAATATATTATTTTTAACATCATGCGTACGCATTATTGGCATGCATACACTAACCAAATTTTTAACATCATGCGTACACGAGAGGTGGCATGCGTACGCATGACCACCCAGTTTTACAGAAAATGTATTTTTGTATTTTTAACTATTCTTCGAGTCTCCTAACCCTCTATAAACCCTGTTATGAGTCTAGAGCCGGTGTAATGGAAGGTAGAGGAGTCAGAAATGATACCTAATGAGTCGAAAAAGTGAACTAAAGAGAGATAGATTAAATGAAATGAGAAGTGTGATGATAATGAGTGTGATAATGAGGAATGATGATGATTGGATTTGATTGAGAATGATGAGGTTGGCTATGAGAATGAAGGATGATGAGGATTAATTTTAGGAAAAGTCTTGGGGGCCATCACCTTTGTTAAATTATGGCCAGCATGTAACCAGCAAAGAAAAGTGAACCATTGGATGAAATCTTACATCAATCTCACACTATTAAAACTATCATTGATAGCTATTTGATGGCTACAAATCACAAAAGTTGCTGGTCCGTAGCATTCCTCTTAATTCTAATTATGATTTTTGAATAAATTGAAATGAGATTGAAAATGAATTTGAGAATGAAAATTGAATCTAATTGAGATATACCACTGGGTAAGATGTAGTGACGTTGTCCACTTACTCTGGGTAAAAATTGAGTCATTTCTAAGCTATGGTATTCATCAAATAAACAATCAATGAAACATTCATATTTGCTTCCTCATTTTGAGTACATTTATATATAAAAAATTATATATAAAGAAAAAAGAAAAGAAAAAAAAAGAGTTGAAATAGCAAAAACAATAAAAAAATGATGATTCTTCGAGCAACTCCAATGGGATCAATTTTAGAAATCAATTTTGATTTGTATAATAAATGAACTGATTTAAAGTTCAAACTTGCATTAGATAGCATTTTTGAAATGACACTAATATCAGTAAGATACCGTATCACTTAAAAAAAAGAGAGTGAAATTTTATCATTTGTTTAAACTCATCCATTAAATAAATACTAACATTGTTATTGTAATATTGTTTTATTGTAATATTGTAACAAAGACTCAACTAAATTTACTCAAATAATTTGATGTACTTATTTGTACTCTATATTTTATTATTTTATTTTTTATTATCTTATCAATTTGGTAGAAAAATGCATCATGGATCCAAATCAATTTAACGTCATTTTTTAATTATTTATAAAATTTTAATTTTTCTCTAAATTTAAATATGGTATATAATTATTAATTTTATAATTTTATAATTTTATTTTATTTAAATTTTTACAATTTAATTAAATTTATTTAAAATAATTAAAAATAATTTAAACTTTAAATTAAAATAAAACCAAGCATTGGAGTGACAAATTTTACATTAAATTTCAAATTAAGTCTTATGATATATAGTCCACAAATATTCATGTGGCATCTTGTGGACCTAAAATAAAATAAAATTAATACCAAGCATTAGAGATGTTCTTATAAATTTATTTAGCCATCTATATATGAAAAATCAAAAGATCATGATTATCTGATAAAATTAATTTGTATTTATTATATTCAATTTGAATAAATAAGAAATTATTTTATTTTAGTTTGGTCTTTAATTCACATCATTGAATTTGACTCAATAGATATAATTTATTGTATAAATTAATGACTAATAGTTAGTCAAATGAATTATTTTAATGACTATTTTATTCATAAATTTATTTTTTTAATAATTTATAAATTAATCAAATCAATTAATTAATATACATAATTAATTTGGTTTAATAAATTAAAAAATATTATCAGAGTATTAAAAGAAATAAATTAAAAAATACTACCAAAATAAATTGATATATATTATAACAAATTATGTGATATGTAAATATCTAATCAAATTAATTAGTTGATATAATTAATTTATTATTGTAAATTATATTTAATGAGTTAAAAAATAAATCAAAAATACTCTCAGAAACATATCGTATCAACTCCATCAATAAATACATAAATCTAATTTTTATAAAATAGAATAGATCAATAACACGATCTTAAATTGAATTTGTTGTCAAATATTCGACATGTAGGTTGAAGCAAACTTTAAAATTTACTTTGACCTTCATAAAAAAAACGTTTGACTCTTCATACGATGGTAGTCCAAAAGGAACAATAATGCTTAAGATGTTTACATTTTAGTAGTGTTTACAATGATGTTTGAAATTTAAAATGAAGGTTAAAAAGTATAGTAAATTGTAGCGTTTATTTGTAATATTAAAATATTTTTGTATTGTAACATTCTCGTTATTAGAATGTTGTGTTTTATATTGTGCCATTTTTATATATAACGATAATAAATAAGAGCCTTTAATTAAAAACTTTACTAATTTTTCTTTGAAAAACTGAAAATATTTTTATCTTATACATACATACAAATAAACATAAATATATCTCATCACACTTTACAGTCACAAAAATAACTTATATAAAAATAATTACACAAAAAATATACAAACACATATCATAAAATAACAATTTTTATTCCTCTTTTCAAAAATATAAACAATGATAAAAGAAAAATATCTAAGATAATAAAATAAATAAGGTACAACCAAAAACTCACTAAAGTCTTTATAGACTGTGGATGTTACAATACTCTCCTCATGTTTAGAATTTTGAAATTCCTTTATATTATCAATATTATAATATATGTTGGCACAATTTTCTAATAGCTATTCTATTAATACTTAATAGAGCCTTTATTATATATTGATAACATCATCAAACAATTAATGCCAACAAATTATATTTTTTTAAAAAGTTAATATTTAAAAAATTAACACTAACATAAAATTATACTTTTAAATAAAAATCATAAAATAATAATAAAATATTAATCTCCCATCTTTACTTATTAAGCAACATTTTTTTTAATTAGTGTTTTATTAGTGTTAACTTTTTTTATTGAAATAAAATAAAAAATTATTGTTCTCCATAACAATTTTTTTATTTTTATCTTTTAAGATTTATTTTGTTTTAAAATTTCATAAACTCATTCCAGTACAATCTAAATCATATTGGTATATTTTAATTTTTATTTAATCTAATTTTATTCACATAATTTAAAATTTTAAATTATAAAATTTTTACATTAAAAGTTAAATAAATATAATTTCATTAATAACTTAATTTATTTTAATAAAAATAAACGTATTCATATGATTAATTATATTTATTCGATTTAAAAAAATAACAATATAAAATTGTTAATTATAAATTAAAAATTAATATATTCATATTATTTTTAATACGATTACGTTTACAATACTTCCTAATAGTTTGGTGAATCAACCGTGTATAAAATTTTTAATTATTTAATAAATCAATACTCCATATATTTTTATTTTTAAAGTAGCTTTTTGGAGTTAAAATTTTTATTATTTTTTATATTTATTTTACCTCTTCTGCTTTAAATTAAAAAACTCTTTATATTTATTTTACCTCATAGTTCTCTTTCTTAAATCTCACTTCTAACCAAATCTATCACAGTTGTTCACCACCGTCACCAGTGTCTTGTTCAACATTACATCTCCTTCGTCATTTTTTATTTGTATTATTTTTATTATTTTAAGCAAAAAATATCTCTAACTATATTTTTTAGGTAAGATTTATTAATTTTTTCAGATATTATATACTTATATATACACTCTAATATTATTAATTTGAAAGATTACATATATCTATCTCTTTTGTTGAGATATTTAAAAACCATGTTTAACCACTTTCAAAAAATAATACGAGAACTTTTATTTAAAATAAGATGAATATATTTATTTAAAATTTAAAAATTTTAAGTAACTTTATTCGTATTAATTTAAAATAATACGAATATGTTTGTTTAAATAAAAATATTTTAAAATAATAAGAGTATTATGTTCTTTTAATTCTTTTAAATTTTTATTTTTATCATAATTTTATAATAATTTAATATCAATCTAAAAATAAAATAAATCTAAATTAAAACAAAAAATTTAACCCAAATAAAATTTAATGCTAATTCTTTTCTCTTTTCTTAGTAATTAAATGATGATTCTTCTCTCTCTTCTTAATTTAGGAACACTAAAACTCCAAACAAGTTCTTCTTCTTACTTTTAATTAAAGAGCACTAAAACTCCAAATAACTTTGGAGGATCAAATCACGTCCCTAAATTCTCACTCCCGAGACGTGATTTGATCCTCCAAAGTTGTTTGGAGTTTTAGTGCTCTTTAATTAAAAATAAGAAAAAGAATTGTCATAAAAGAATATATATATATATGAAAGAAAATTTATTTTACAGCAGTGATCATCGCTTGTCTTATGAATGTTTTCGCCAAACTATCTTTTTCTCAAATCTTGATTATTGCGCATAATACTCACTAATTCAAAATCATGGAACTATCCATTCAAAACCAAAAATCATCAAAACTCATATTTATATCCAATTTCATATTTTATTTACAAAAATTCCAATCTCAACAATATACCATAACATTTCACTACATACTAAAGAAACAATTTCACCAAACTTACTAAGAATTCATCCAATCACGGGTTCTGGCCCAAAACTCGTTCATGTTCCAACAATTACAGTCTCTGTCCCAAAATACACAAGACATCAAGAGATATAACTAAATCAATCAATCACAGCCTTTGACCCAAAATTCATTCAATATTCAAACCATATTAAAATCAATCTCTTACAAGCCACCATAATCCGAACCAACAAGTCACATTCACAAGTAATCCGATAGACAATCAAACAATCACACATAGAGAATAATTATGACAAGTTACTATCACAATTAGCAGTTAACGAAATATCAATTAGGCAGTAGTTTGCAGACCCAAGCAATTACAACCAAATACATATGATGCATACTTGTCCTGCAGGCCATGAGTTCACGTGTCGGTTATATTGCCAAACCTAATATATCCGATAGTTAACTCGAACATTTGCTCTCTGATGTGCATCTCCAGAAGAAAAATATCTCAATGCATTAAATAAACAAATCTCGTAGTGAGAGTGATCTATCACTTTTTTACTGGAGGTATCATCATCTCATGTATATATATAAACAAATTTTGTAGAGAAAATGTCCTGTCACTATACAATCAGAGAGAGAACGTAGGAGAATAAAGTCTCGTATAAAAAGTTAATTAAAAATTTAGTAAAATTATAAGAACCAATATAATAATTAAGCCATAAAAGCATGATGTTTGCTTTTGTTTTGAGACATCAAATTCTTCTTTTAAAAACATACTTGACCTATTAGTCGGTGCAAATTACAAGTTTTAATATTCTTGGTCACTGAATCAATTATTATATAAAATACATATAAAAATAAATTACAAAAAGAAAAAATTTAGAGGGTCAGTAACTTTATTAAATTTTGGCCAGTATGTAACCAGTAAAAGAAAAATAGCCATTGGATGAAATCTCACACCAATCTCACACCATTAAAATCATTATTGATGATTACTTGATGGTTACAAATCACAAAAATTGTTGGCCCCTAACATTTTTCATAATTTCTAATTAATTGATTCAAAAACAAGGGCACGGATTCGGTGTGCCAAAATTCTTTGGCACACCAATGCACATGACACTTATGTTTGGCTGACCGGTGCGCCATTTGATGTTGGTCGTCGGATCTTTCTGCTTTTTCAATCCAATGGTAGAGATTACTCTTTCTCTCTCCTCCTATGATTGGTTAGTGAGAATCATGCGTCAGAGGGGTTAGTTTGCAAAATTCACTTTGTAGCTGGTTATTTTTGTTACAATAAAAAATTATTTGGGTTTATATAGAATTAGTTTATCATGTTTTAAGAACTAAATTAATGGTAGTTAGTGATTCTGTTTAACGCTAAATCAGAGATGATAGAGGAGGGCTGGGAGGGAAGAAAAAGCGTCGTAGACGTCGTTTGACGCATACAAGTTAAGCTGCGATGTCTATGTATCCGTCACTGACCCGTCAATGGAGTTGCAGGAAGCTTTCTCCTGCGGAGTCACACTGCAAAGCTGCCTGCTCTCTGAAGTGCGGCCTCTGTCGCGACTCGTTGGTTCGGAATATGAAGATCTGCATAGTGTCCCGTCGGAGCTGCATAGTGTTTCGGCTAGATGTGTGGCTTTGTCGGAGACGACCAACATAGAAGGATCGAAGCTGCGTGGGGATGGTGGGCGAGAGGATGACGAAGGAGACCCCGATTGTGTTACGGGTCGGGCGGGTTAGGTTAGAACCTAGTTGGTTGAACTTGGGTCAATCCTGATGGACCTCTAGAGTAAATTTTTTTCTTATTGAGATACACATTTTTTCTGAAACCAATGCTGGGCTAAAGTATTGGGCTATTAAAAATGTTGTTAAATAAGGAAGAGGAACACCATCGACCAAAAAAAAAGAAGAGGAACACTAAAATAGTTATTGCATGTATAATAAGTTGTTGAACCGTTTAACAGCAATATTAATTTTCTAAATGATATAATAATTAAAATACTATGCAAAACAAACTTAGGGGGTTAATGTAAGGTTTTGCCAGAAAAATGATGCTGGTGTATAAAATTATAGAAACGTTGATGCACATATTTTCCAGTTGATCACGGGTTGTATTCGTACAATATAGTTAGTTGAGGTTCAATACATGTCCTTTAATGAGCAATGAGGTTTTTTAAGGAGTTTCTATTGATTTCACTAATTGGTTTATTATAGCCTCACACTAAGGTACGTACTTTGAAACTTGTTTAAACCAGTCCCTTCGTATTCTTTGTTGATCTAAGCAATTTAGTTGGAAACAGGTTTATCCTTTATAAAGGAACGGAATTTGGCATAACACTACAATACGGTAAATGAAAATAATTTTGAATGTTTATTCCGGTGGTGTAAAACTGATTTGCAAGGATAACTCGATAGACAGGTCTTTCATAATGCACCCGTAAATAGTTGTCGAAATGTTCTGGGATCATGATTTGGAAACGTTAAATGCTAACGGCGCAAGATAATTCCCTAATTTTGTTTAAACCGCTCAAATGACTTGTTTTATTTGGCTGATTTATAGGCAGAGGGACTGATTTTTGAGTAACTCCAAACAATTCACCATAAGCAGAGAACAAACCGATGAAAGTAGATATAATAATCGTTACCAAGTTTTAATTAGCATTTCGTAAGATCAAAGGGAACAAACAAGGGGACCAAATAGATCATTCAGAGCTTCAGGCCTCGACAAAAATCAAAACAACATAAAGACATCACCCATGTGCACCAGGTCAAATACCTCCGTCACTGTCTTCAATCTGCACCGGTTGAACGCCTGCCTGGCGGGACAAAGATTTCTCCTTGACCTCCAAAACATCGACGACACTGTTTGCCAAGAGATGCCACTTTGAGCTTTCGGCCATCATTTCGCTTGCTTTGTCATATAGTCGGAAAGCGGTCGCTTCAGACTGTTGCAAGGCCCTATGAAGCAACTTTTCCTGCCGGCGCCGTGCCTTCTCCTCCTCCTCCAGTCGATCCTTCTTTTTCTTCAACTTGACCATTAAGGCTAACCTCTCGTTATTGACCTCAAAGAGTTCACCTGAGGCTTTTACAAGCCTCTCCTCCCAAAAATCCTCCCTCCTGAGAAGTTCGGCCTCAACAAGATCACAATCTGCGAATTTTTGATCTGTACAGACGATGTTAATCAGATTGGACATCGGCTCATTCGTGAGGTCGACTGGACTAATGGTGGGGTCGGTGATGGTCTCCTTCAACATTTTCTTAGAAGTACACAATGGAGAGAGCAGTGGAGGGTGGTAGAAATAAGGAGGGGGACAAAGATAGACAAAAAGGTGGGAGAAGGAGTTACGGCAGAGAAGAATTGGGAAAAAAGCGTTAGGAGGGATAGGGTTAATCATTAAATGGCACGTATACATATATAGTGTAAAGTGGGAAACTGCTTCGAATACTTTTTTTCGTAGAAAATGAGTAATTAATGTACTTCGTTTATTTTTGGGAAAATAAACGATTTATATTTAAACTAGTTCGATGGAAGAAAAAAAAGGAAGAGATAATAATTTAGTTAGATAATAGCTTAAATTAACATTTCGTGTTAATATAGTTTTAAGTTTGTTTTTCAATTTCAATGCTCAACTTTAATAATTACGTCTAGAATCTCTTCGATTCACTTGCCGAACCCACAAATGGAGCATCAGTTACAGTGGGCGTAAATGAAGGCGTATGTGGCACGGTACCCGACTTATCTGGTAATGCGATTTAAGGTTTAGGGTTTAGCATCGGAAGGACGAACAGATATTTTGGAATGTGCTGGTGTGCCTTAGCAACTGCATGCCAACTAAGACACGGCCATGTGTGTGTCTTCGAACGGCTGGCGCCGCAAGACTACCGACTACATATATATTGAGAACTCCTGTATCCTAAACCCCCTAGCCACAGCCCCCCAACCCCATCCAAGTAACTCGGTCCATGGTGTTTTCTTGCCTCAATTTGTCAAGTACGGTGGTGCAAGCTGCATGTCCATACATCTGTATCTTTAATCTATATGTTATTTCCAGGCATACAATTCTACCTTGCCCTCATTAACTTATGCTTTAGATGATAAACACAATAATCATTTCTATTGTTAATATGCACATAGCATTGCAAATAGACTGATCTCCCAATATTAGAAATGTATGTCAATTAGTGCCTATGAAGTTTGAATGTAATTTTAAGCTATGAAGCTTGAATGTAATTCGATTCACTTCACCTACTTTTTGTAGCTTTGAATTTTGAATTTTGAAACTTCACACTGATTTGTTAATACCCTAAAAATGATAATTAGTAGTGGTTGTTTACTGATTCAGAGTTGTTGCCGTGCTTCATTTAGTGCATTTTATTCATCACTTCCGGTGTTTTAAGCGTGTGTTTTAAATTACATCCAAAAGCCATGATCCCTTACAAAGAATTTCAAAACCACGATTGAACCACGTGCATTTTCCAACGAGTTTTTTTAGGAGACGTGCATCTGAATATCCACTGAACGTTACAACCAATTACATACAAAATATCCACTTACCATACATACAAAATATCCACTAAACATAGAATCGCTATAAACATGCCCCTAACAACCATGTCCGGTTCAACAAAAGGGTGGACAATGACCGATTAATAATACATCATGTTTGACAGTGGATTTGCAACTATTCGCATGACACCACTTCACACCTCCACTTCTTGAATCTCGATTAAAATCAGTGATATCTAGAGCACATCCACATACCAACAAAAGCCAACATAGCAAAAACTTGTTTTAACGTCGACAACCTATAGACGGTTCTGTACCCAGATGAAATGCAGACAATATTCAGTGTGCGGCTACAGCCTACCGGAGAACGTGAAAGGGTTTGACCAACCTACCGTTGCAACACACAGTGGTGACGATTGTAGGCCCCCTTTACTCAATTGGCGAGAGACATGACTGGCCAGAACGTGTTGGTCCCAGCAAAGTCGTTGTTAGCAAACCCATCCTGCGTGTCACTATTGGAGCATTGGAACGAAGAAATTTCCGCGATCGCATACAGATCGCTGGATAGGTTATCATAGAGCTGACACCAATGTAAAAAACAAATGATTAGATCCATTTAACAGAGTAGAAAACTTAACTATATCATCTATAAAGCGACTAACCCACCATGTCAGTGTCCATCGAATCCATGCCATCTGTAACTGCGTTGGATGATTCCATTGTGCGGCGGTCCGGACACGTAGTCCTGTTGTGTCCCACCTCCCGGCACAAACGACATCGCTGGGTTTTCTTTCCACCATGAGCACCGTTACCCTTTGTATTGCGCCTGAGTGGATTCCGCACCGGGGCTCTGCCACCCTCAGTAGGTGGCCCCTCAGGTGAAAAACTGGTGTCCCCTGCATCTTCGTTCTCGAAGTGCTTCAGCATCAGCACGGCAATGTCTCTTGCAAACTGGAACTTTTCGGTGCTGTGACATGCAATCTTGCACACTTTCTGGTACCAATCCATCAGGCACCAGTGTTGCGTCAGTTGTACAGAATCCCAAATCACGCCCATCGACTGCACCGCCACAAGTTTTGCATCCTTGGTCCATCTCGGCAATATCAGAGACCTTGAGATCACATGAACATTGTTAAGAACAAGCACCGCAATTATATGTTCGCAGGGGACCCCAAAACATTCCATTCTCATGCACGTGCATCGGACCTCCCTCGTATCAGACGTTGCAACAACACGCCAATCCTTCCCCGGAGTGTCGTATCGAGAGATGGTGTGGATAAAATAGGAACCGTTGTCTTCAGAGTCAACCACCCTCATTGCACAGGCCCTGTCAAGAATGGGAACAAACAAATAGAATATCGCACGAGTGTAGTTGTCGGCTGCACTCCGCTCCAGCTGTTTCAGGTTGGTGGTCATAACAGGGTCACCCTTTGCACACTCGAAATCAGCCTCCACCTCCTTTGCGCGCACGAACATCAAGCATCGATGGAAATGACGTAAAAACTCAGTGTAACTGTATCGAGACTTAACATACCGTGATATCACAGCGTGCAAGCCCTCGCACCTTGATGTTGTTCGAAATCTGGCAAAGAACTTTTCCCGTATGTGTGATGTGGCCCAACTGTGCCTTCTCTCATACATGTCCTGTACCCATCTTTTATCGGTGACGCCAAATTTCTCAACCATCTCAAACCACTTTTTCTGGAATGTTCGGACCTCGTAGTCGCCAAGCATGCAATCCCTAAACATCCTAGTGAATTTAGGCTTTCCGATGTTGCTTGTGGCGTTTCGGAGTAGATGCCAAGCGCAGAGTCGATGGTGAGCCTCTGAAAAAACTTGCTCGATCACAGACTTCATTTGCCTGTCACCGTCGGTTATTATAGACACGGGAGCCTTTCCTTTCATTGAAGTTTGCAACTGCTGAAGCAGCCAGACATAGGTCTCTTCTTTCTCGTCTGCCACCAGTGCAGCGGCAAAGACAATGGTGATTCACACTGGAGAATACTACAAGAGGTGAAAGGTAAACGTTTTTCATGTACGTTACATCAAATGCAACCACGTCTCCAAACACCTGGTAATCAATTTGGCTGGTGCCGTCACACCAAAACAAATGTTGCAACACGCCCTCACCGTCAACAACTTCCTTGTAGTACAATGCTGGATCATTTGCCTTGCACTCTCGGAGATACCTTAGGCACGATACCGCATCTAGGCAACCCTCCCTTCGTTGCTTCGCATTTACATTGTGCATGTTCCTTGTTATGTATGGGACATTATGATACCTGCCGGGCAGGCTCGCCATAAAACTGTGGATTCAGGAGACGCCAATGCCCCCTTTGCGCATGTCGTTCATCTGCTCGATGTCCGCTTCGCTCATCCTCCGATGGCCCAGGAGCATGGAAGAAAATCGCAACTTAAGAACGTGGTGGTTATGCGCGTCTGAAAAGTACGCAACGTGCCAACGTCCTGATTCATCGTCCATGCGGAGTAGCATCCTTGCAGGGCATCCACACCGTGTCTCGGCCCTCGGCCTCTTTTGCCGGTTAAGCATCGAGTAGAACTTCGGGGATCGGTACCCTTGTCGGTGGCACACGAACTCCTGCCGTATCCTTACTTCGCCGCATTTTTCGCTTCTGGAACGTCTCGCGTCGAAGCCATGGTGCTTTGCATATTGCTGGTAGAACTCAAATGCAATGTCAACATCTGCGAAATTAAACTGAAGAACATCCTCCTCACTCAAATTTAAAAAATCAACCCAACCTATCGACTCGCCGGAATCAACAGCGTAAAATTCGTCGTCCGCATAATTGTCAGACATTCCTCCGGCGCCGTCCAAATTGTCTTCCAATTCAAATGCATCCCCATTGTCGACATCAGCGTCTGCATGATGGTCGTGTTCTGTATCATCTTCCTGAAAATCGTACTCGTGCGACTCCATCCCTGCAGAGCCTTCGCCCTCAAACGATCCAACTCCGTGGTCTGCTCCGTCGGACATCTCTGCTTCATCGGCGACGCGCACGCCCCCAGTGGTATCTTCATCCCTGGCAACCCTGTGCCAAACAGCAACAATGCGGTAATTTAGTGAAACACGCAAAATTGGAGGATGTACTTTAAAGACAATTGCAGACCTATGACGAAGAATAAGGGGGATATTTGTAAATCAAGTGAAGAGTGATAATACAACGGGTACCTTCTTTCCATTGATGGAGACGGCGAAGCCATCTACTGTCGAAGACAACCAACAATGCAGATCAGGTACCATCATCGTCAGAGGTGAGGCTGTTTGTGTGGGGGGGAGAAGAAGTTAGATGAGTTGGGAGGTTTCAGTCGTTCTCGGTGGTGGAGATAGGAAGGGACGAAGAGGCGACAAAGCGAAAGGGGAGGAAGAGGCGACGGAGGAGAATGGGAGGAAGAGGGTGCGATTGCGACGGAGGGGAAGGGGAGAAAGCGGGTGCGATTGCGACAGAATGAAAGGGGAGTGGAAGGGAAGGAAGAGGGCGGCAGTAATAGTTGACTAATTCTAACAATTAAGTTAACTGTATTCATTTTAAAAAATAAAAAGTGACCCCTCTATTTTGTGCGAAATTGTACAAAAGACCCAACAAAAACATACATTTTTATTCCGGCCTTTCCTAACTTATCGGTGCGCCAAACAATAAAATTGCGTTTCAGTGCGCTATATAAGCCGCGTACTGAATCCGTGCCCAGAAACAAATTGGGAAGGAAGAAAGGTCTATAACGGTATGGCATAACACTTGCGCATTTGTCTGCCTTGGCTGACACTTATGCTCGAGGTGGTATTTTCCATCGAAAGAAGTTAAAATAGTGTCATGACAATTCTATTTCTTTATATCTTTTGATATTAATGGCAATAGAAAACAAGAATTTAATTTGAATGCACTAATATTATAAAATTCTTAATTTTACAGTTATTTAATCGGTTTTATATTTTTTAAGTAGAGTTTAAAAATTAATTACTTTTACATAACAATACAAAATTGTTAAATTAATTGTGTGTAAAAACTCTTTTACACTTGGTGCATAAAAATCAAATCCAATATATGGTTTCGTTTGGTTGATGTAGAATTGTAGATATGACATTAAAGACATTCAAAATATTTGTCTTATGTATTGAATAAACAAATCAAACAAATATTCAAAAAGACTAAATTACTCCCAATTCAACCACCAACTACACCACCACCAATGCACACCCACCACCAACACTACCACCACCAACATTGTTCTAACTCTAAGAGTAGGTTCTTGATAAATACTTGGGACTGTTGGGAGTACATGGAAGTTAAGTGAAAAGATAAAATAGGGAAAATATAAATATCAAAAATAAAATTTCCTCTTCGATGAATAAATCTTTAAATAATATGAGCGCATTTCTTTCTAACTTCTCTATAAAATCATGAGTTTTCTCAAGAAGTACCTTGCATTATTCAAAATTTCTAATTGTAATTTCACGTATTTACCTTGCTATCCTTTGCAATTATACCAGAGTGAAACTATTGGATTCTCCCCAGAGAATATAAACCCAAAGGTTTCATAGAGAGCAATATTCACATTAACCGGAAATAGAAAGTCTCAGAAAATGATGTGCATATCAGCAGATGCATCTTAATATAGATATAGATAGATAATTTACAAATATAACATATAAGCCAAATTTATGAGTGAAATCTCCCAATCTTATCGCCAGCAATGCAGAGAAACAAATGCAAACACAAGTATAATGAACATATTCGGAGTGTAAAGCACTGCAAAAGTGCAGTCTTTTTCTTTGTGATAGGGGAAGTACCATCTTGATGAACTGAAGATGAAGGATGGTTCATAACATACCATGGCAATGGCAGCGACAGTGGCATAGGAATTCAAATCCAGTTGCCACTGATAAGCCTAGCACCAATGTGGTCAAGGTGCTTAATGTTTGCAAAGGCCTTCAAGTTGCCCTCCCTGAAAAGAGCCTCTACCTTGCGCTCACCGATCTCTCGTCATCAATGACCGCAACGGCAGTGGGGCCAGCACCGCTGATGGTGCAGCCGAAAGCACCTGCGTCGAGAGCAGCCCTCTTGATGCCCTCCATGCCGGGAATCAAGGGGGCACAGCAAGGCTCAACAATCTTGTCAGAGGAGAGAGCCTTCCCAAGCACCGGTGAGTCCCCCTGCAGGACCCACGCCACCAAAGCCCCTGCCTGGCTGCAGTTCCAGACACGATGCGGCATTCCAATCTCCAAAGGGAGGGCAGCTCGCAGCTTTTTTGGGGCCTCAAACTCTGGCATCACCACAAAAGCTTTAAAGAGTAATGACCTAAGTTTCAAGAAGCCAATTCGCAAATGAAGCAGAATTTTTTCTCAAGAAAATTCACTTGAACAAACTCATAACATCTTAACATATGAAGGCAGAAGAATTATTTTATAGAAAATCATATTACTTCTCTGATTTTCTCAATTCCAGCGGCAGCAATGAAAGAGTCTATAGTTTTTCCACATCTATGAGAAGTTACGACTTCTCAATGTGCTTCCTTTGCCTGCTTCACCACCTCAATGACCTCTGTAACAGTTCCAACTTGGTTGATCTATATTACAAAGAGAAATCATCATATTTAATGTTTTTCATAAACAATAATATCACATACGGAGTTGAAAATTATTTCTTTTTCATTTTCTTTGCTAAAATGTCATATACTTTAGGAATATATTTGTTGATATCCGAATAGAGTAGGCATCATGTATTGCTTACTGCTAAATGCTAATAGAAGTCGAATGTATACAATTAGCATTTAGGGATATTGATAAAACAATGTTAAAATTATGAGTGACAGCTCACGTGATAATGCAATAAACAATTTTATGACAGACACCATGTAAGGATTATACCAAAAATAATTAAGAATTGAAACTTTAGAGAGCAGTAGAGCACATACCTGATAGGTTCATAGATAAATGAGGATGTGCATCAGAACTTCATCTTGTGATTATTACTTGAAACATCCTTGTGATTGTTACTTTCTAAACTTTGCCAAAAGAAAAAAAAATAACACAAAAGTAAGGTTAGGACAGTTTCTCAAAAGGGTATTTATCCGATTCTCTTAATGCAAATATTTCATATAATCCTGGAGGAATTTTCACCTATAAGAAAAAAAAATTTAACTTATAATTGGGCACCCTAGACAGAAGAAAGGCACAATTACTGGGGAATGAAATATACATCAGAACCACTCCATGGAAGAGTTGGCAATTCAGCTGCTTGAGCAATCAATGATAAACCAATTTTATCTCTTGCCTTAAAATATAATTATAGGAAAAGGGACTCTCTTACCGCACTAATTCAAAACCTACATGTAGTGTCAGCATGGTGTGTTAAGCGCAGAAAAAGGACTCTATTACCCACACTGATTCAAAATCAACTAATCGTTTTTTTCTAAATGGTAATTTTCAAATTCCTTGCTATAAAGGTTGAAGAGCTCCCAATAACCACAGGCTTTGAAGATATTTCAACTGCAGAAACCTTCACATCCTAGTTTGCTTCTTATCAGCATAGATTTTGAGGGTGAAAATAAAACAAAATAAATAATAAAAAAAAAGAGCGCACAATCCAAAACCAAATCCGAATCAAGCATTTGGCAAAGGTCAACAACAGTGAAGGACAACAGTATCATCATCACACATGACTTCAACATAAAAATCACAAAAATCTATTTACATCAAAATGCAGCAGTTTGCACCAAAAACTTAATCCCACAAAAGACAGTAAAATTTGAAAGGAAAACTTTCCAACTTCTAAAACAAAGATAGAAGGAAAGGATATATGGTATAGTTAAAATACCATATTGAACTTAACTGTTACATTTAATGGAATTTAAGTATTATTTTTAAGCTTACAAGGTCAAGTAAAAGCAATTAGAATCCTAAAAGCTGCATTTCCGAGAACCTGTTTCTCCTCTGTTTGTAGTAAAGAAGCCAAACAAAAATCTTTAGTTTAGAAGGGAAGATTTTCTTTTGAAGCAGCACAGTTATTATGCACTCATACTGATTCTTCTTCACACAAACAAAAGCACCCTGCTTAAGTGCATATGAAAGAACTCTTTGGCATTTGTTAAATGCTTTTTTCTTCGTTTAAATCCTGGTGCTACTAATAAGCCTAGCACCAACGCGATCAAGGTGCTTAACGTTAGCACAGGCCTTCAAGTTGCCCTCCTTGAGAAAAGCCTCTACCATGCGCTCACCGATCTCCATTCCTTTGCGCTCGTCGTCAATGACCGCAACGGCAGTGGGGCCAGCGCCGCTGATGGTGCAGCCGAAAGCACCTGCGTCGAGAGCGGCTCTTTTGACGCCCTCCATGCCGGGAATCAAGGGGGCACGGCGAGGCTCAACAATCTTGTCGGAGGAGAGAGCCTTCCCGAGCGCCGGCAAGTCCCCCTGCAGGACCGACGCCACTAGGGCCCCCGCCTGGCTGCAGTTCCAGACGTGGTGCGGCATCCCAATTTCCGAAGGGAGGGCAGCTCGCATCTTCTTTGTTGGGGCCTCAAACTCTGGCGTCACCAGCACGAAGAAAAGCTCCTTCTCCGCCGGGAACGTCAGCTGGATCAAATCCAGGGGCTCGTAGTTGCGGATCAGCACGAACCCCCCCATGATCGCCGGAGCCACGTTGTCGGCGTGGTAACCAGAAACCTTCTCCTCCGACTTCAGGGAAGCCAGGACGAGCTCCTGCACCCCCAGTTTGTTGCCAAAGATCTCGTTGACAGCCACGGCGGCTGCGGCGGCGCTGGCGGCGCTGGACCCCAGGCCACTTCCCAAGGGGAGACCCTTCTGAAGAGAGAGGGAGAGGCCGACGGAGCGGATTCCAAGCATCTTCATGACTTCGAGCGCCGCGATCCCTGCGCAGTTCCAGAGAGGGTTTTTGCTCAGCCTGGTAGTGTTGTTGCCCGTACCGGATATGTCAGAGATGGAGATCTCTCCTGGGTGGACGTGTGGGTCAACGGTGAGGGAGACTGTGTCACCGAGGCCATCGACGGCGCAGCCGAGGAAGTCGAAGCCGGGACCAAGATTAGCGACGGTTGCTGGAGCAAAGGCTTTGACGGAGGTGCAGACGGGGTGGGGCTCGGTCTTGGTGATGGCGTTGGTTTTTGAGGGGACGGAGAGGTTGCATCTGATCCTGGTCCTCCTCCTGTGTGTTGGAATGGCGATTGTGATGCAGATGGCTCCTCCTTCTTCTTTCAGATCCAAAGGAGATGCAGATGCAGATGCAGATGAAGGATGTGGACAGGGACAGAGGAAGCACGCTGCCATCGGATCGGGGCCACTCTTTCTCACTCACTGTTTCTTCTTTTTGACGGTAGCTAAGCTCACTAACTGATGTGAGCATTAAAACCCTAAACTAAACCAATGGGTTCGTCGTACAAAGTGGAATGTCCAAGGCCCTTTCTTTTCAGCACGCTAAGCCTATCCAGTCGTATTTGTAAACGCAGTGTTCATGGCCCGGATTGTACTAGGTTTAATTAGACCCGAAAATGGATCTAAAAAGAAAGCTAGATATTATTTTGATCTCCTTCTAAAGCAATTTAAAATAAATTATGTTAAATGGAATCAATCTCATATAAAATTAGTATATATAAATTTGTAAATTTTATATATAAAAATAATAAAATTTTATTTTTAAAAATTAAATTTAATAAATATTATATTATATTTATATTAAAATAAATTATTTTAAAATAAAAATAATATTTTATAATTAAAAAAATATTAAAATATAAAAGTATAATATTATTAATTTTATTATAAAATATATATTTTTACTATAAAAAAAATTTAAGCTAGTCCAAGTGACCTGAAGCATAACCCGACCCAAAAATGACATCGGATAAAAATAACAAATCAGAACCTGATAAAATATATCTTAGGCCTGGACCAACCTGAGTCTTAAACACCCCTATTTGTAAATATTCTTTTAGGTAGTGTTTATTTTGAGGTATTGAAGCTAAAATTGGAATACTGTGACTCAATATTGTGTTTATTGATTTGAAACTGGAACTAAAATTTCAGTCACGGAACACAAAATTTTAGTCTCTTTAGTACTTCCTAGTACTTCCAGAAAGTGGAAACAGGAGATTAAAATTTTAGGGGATGCAAATTGAAAATTTACTGATAACTTATCTCAAGAATACCCAAAATCCAAATTAATAATTCTACCTTTACCTTCTTACTATATCTAATTAGGGCATCTTCTATACTTTTTACTTTCCTGTTCTCTCAATCGCAAGTCACTAAAGAGCTCCATTTGAAGCGAAGCCCCTATTGATGCCGCCAGTACCACCACCGTGTTGCCGTCATCATAGAAGCCTCTCAGGGTTCCAAAAACACGCTCGAAATCCTTCCACGTCACTCACAAAGTTCCTATTGGTGACAATCCTTGTGTTAGAGCAAAAAATATTTAGGTTAGAATCTTGGTTAACTTGCTTCTTTTTTAATGTTTGATTCATAAAATACTCCAAACTAATTTAACAAATTATGATTTTTTTTATCTAATTCTTTTTTTTCAGTTGGTGGATAAGGATCCGGAGAGAGTAATTTTACTGTTTTGGGCAACCATTAATGCTGGAGATAGAATAGATAATGCTTTAAAAGTCACAATTGTGATCAAGCAGTAGAACTGGTCAAAGAAGCCATCGAAGCCATTACATCTCTTCAAAATAAATGCTTTGATCAAGCACAGAAATCCCTTATTCACATCCTCTTGGACCTTCTGGTGGTGAACCTCTTCGAAAACACCATCAAAAGAAAGAGGGAAAGGGATAAGAGATGGAAGGGTTAGGGTTTTCTTTTCTGAATTAGGTATTTAATAACCAAGTGCAATTTGGTCATCACTCATTTTAGTTTATGTATTTATTTTGAACCAAATAAAATACTGAGACATAATTTAGTCATGTACATCTGACACCAAATATAATACTAAGACTTAGTTAAGTCTTTGTCTCTCAGTCTCTCTCTTCTGATCTCTGTCTCTCAATCTCAATCTCTCTTCCAAACGCTATCTTAAACTTGAAAAAATACTCGCGCATCCCATGCTGTCCAACGATTCCAAAAAAAATACATATCTATATAATAAACTAAATAAGTCACTATATATAGCAATTTATTTGGTATGTGTTACATAAAAGATATTAAAAAATTGTATTTTGTTTATAATTTCTTACTAGTATAATAATCGTAGCATTTTCACGGATTTTTTATTAATATAAATAAATTAAATATATTAATTACCGATTTTTGTAATTTGTAGCATTTTTATGAAAATGCGTAACATGTCACATTTCGTTTATAGTGTAAACGAATTGAACTTACACGTATTTCATTTACACAGTAAATGAAATACGGTAGCCGACACGACACTGTGTATTTTGTTTGCATTGTAAACGAAATACGCTTAAATTTAATTCGTTTACAGTGTAGACGAAATACAATAGGACAAACTTGCAGCAACTATAAAAAGGTGTGCAACCCATTGTATTCTTCACATCAAGTTCACCTCCTCCACCTAAACCTTTTCCAAACCATTCATAATGTCTACTGGTAGTATATATTTGGTTGTGTGTGTGTATCCCAATTGCCTAATGAGGAACAGGGATAACGGGGTCGTGTTTGAGTGTGAGAATTCAGTGCTGCTGCACACACAGCGAGTTGCCTCGTTGTCAGAGTTTAAGGGTCTGATATTGAGGCACCTCGATCAAAGTAGGAGTAAAGAGATTGGGAGGATAGGGTATAGGATGCTAGCTCCGATAGAGAATGGAGTATTCCGATTTCGTCTGTTTTGGCTGCGCGACGACGATCATGTGCGGCTGATGTTTGACGTTCATGGCAGAATCATGTGTGAACAAGTGATGGAGCTCTCTGCAGAGGTTGGTGAAGTTGGTGACGATGAATCTAGGCAGTTGGACTTTGTGCAAGATAATCAGCCCCTCGCACCACCGCCTATCCATGTTGCCCGCTCGGTTTATGAGATGGACGTTGACGACGAGGAATCTGACGACAATTATGTTGCGGATAGCAACGACAATGATTCCTCTGTAGATGATGACAAGGTGGAGCTTGTGCCCGAGACTCTGGTGCAGGCACCACACCGTTATCTTTTGCTTGGCCCGCAACCAATTCCGTCTTTGTCGTTAGTGCCATGTCATTATCATACGTTGGACATGGATGCGATGCAAGAGAGAAATCTATTTTTTAACACAGGTGAGAATGATTACAAGTTAGATGAGGGTCTAGAGTTTAGGGTGGGCCATTGATTCAAGAGCAGAAAAGCAATGTTGGAGGGGGTAAAGAATTACAGCATCCGTCGGAGTACAGAGTACCGAGTACTGGAGTCTAATCGATTAAAGTACCATGTGCATTCCCGACAACACTAAGCAGACTGCCCATGGAGTCTCCGCGTAGCTCTCCGCCAGAATCTTGGATATTGGTAAGTGTACATGTGATCTGTATTCTCAGCTGTTACTTTTATGGTAGATGAAGTCGTGATAAAATTTTGGTTTATTCCTTTAGGGAGGTTCGTAAGGTGGGAGGCGCGCACACGTGCCTTGCTCCCACGATGTCTCAAGATCACCGACAATTCGACAGCACTCTCATCTGCCGTGTCATCCTCCCGCTGATACAATCCAACCCATCGGTGAGGATAGCCACCCTACTGGGAATAGTCAAACAAAGCTATCACTTCAAACTATCGTACAGAAAGGTGTGGCTGGCGAAGTAGAGGGCGATTGCACAGATCTACGGTGATTGGGAAGAATCGTATAACAAGGTGCCCAGGTTATTGCAAGCACTACAAAGCTGTTGTCCCAAAACAGTGTGTGATCTCAGTGTCGTTACGTACTATGACGGGCCCCGCCTGGTGCGTGAATGCAGTATGTTTGATAAGGTTTTCTGGGCCTTCCCGACATGTGTAAAAGCCTTCAAGCACTGCAAACTATTCATATCTGTCAATGGTACGCACCTGTACGAAAAATATGGTGGAGTTTTGCTTCTAAGAGTAGCACAGGACGGGAATGGAAACATACTGTCGGTTGAATTTGCCATTGTAGAATCCGAGAGGACAGAGTCATGGTCTTTCTTCTTGACCAATCTGAGGAGACATGTTTGTCGATAGGATGGTCTGTTGATAATATCAGACTGATCTCAAGCGATAAAGGCTGCACTGCAAAGGGATGACAGTGGTTGGTTCCGTCTTAAAGCCTTCCAAGACACCAACAGAGGAGTACACCCTGCGATGTCTGTGGTCCGGTGGTGGGCTATATGGCAAAGGGAATGGTACGTCCACGCCAGCACCGCAGAACCCCATGACAACATGCGACACCTCTCAAAATCATCTAGAAGCGGGAGCCACCTGAGATGAACGGTGTTTTTCAATTTATCAGTCAATAAGTAGCCCCCAATCATCAGCATGATGTAGCACCTCACATACTGTCGCAAAGTGTCCGGATCGGATGTATCTGGTGGCATCAGCCCATGTGTGTTAGTGGGCCTGGAAGTCATGAAAGCAACCACCAACGGGATCACCATTTGTGCGCAATCTGAGGTGGTAGGCGATGTCCTGCAGTGTGATCGTACACTCACCCCATGGCATGTGGAATGTGTGAGTCTCCAGTCACCAGCGCTCTACGAATGCTGTGACCATCGCGTTGTTGACGAACGAATTTTTGATGGTATAGAATTTCACAAATGAATTCTCGTTGCAAGTATAGTTCCTAAACCAATCAATAATCCTTTCATACAAAAATTTGTTTGTCACAAGTACAAACCCCTAAAATTAATAACCGAAGTATTCAAACCTCGGGTCGTTCTCCCTAGGAATTGTAATGAAGTGTCTTGTTATTGGTTGTGATGTGTTTTGGGGTTTTGATAAGAGGCATGAAAGATAAATGGCAAGAAAGTAAACTAACAACTATAAAAGGCTCTTGGCAATGTATGAAAATTAGAAGTCCTATCCTAGTTATCCTCCTCAATTGTGATGAGAATTGTTCATTGCTACCACTTAGTTAACCCTTGCTAAATAAAGGAAAGTCAAGTGGATGAATTGACTTGAGCCCCAAGTCCTAGCCAACTCCCAAGGAAAGACTAGCTTTAGTGCACTCCAAACCAATTAGCAATCTCTCCAATTACCAATCAACAAAGGAATTAGATAACTCAAGTGTCACTAATTACTCTACCTAGGCCAAGAGGAACAAAATCTACACTAAAACTAAAAGAGACATTTCAACAAACACATAGAGTGCAATAAAAGTAAACAACATAAATTGCAAGAATTAAAGAGAGATCTAACTACAAAGGCAAGAGATCAATAATAGAAAAGCAAAGAAGAACAATTATTATGAATTACCTCTTATTGAATTGAAAGAAAATGGAAGGAACAAAAGTAGATCTACAACGAAATGCAAGAACAATATAAAGGAAATTACAACAAAAGAATAGAGGAAGATGAATGTAACAACTAGAAATTAAGAGGATAGAAGTAAAAGAAGATGAATCTAAATTAGATCTAAGAACTAAACCTAATCCTAATTTTAGAGAGAAGTGAGAGCTTCTCTCTCTAGAAACTACTTCCAAAACTAAACTAAAACTAATGGTAACTAACATGTGTTTTTCTCTTCACTCCTTGGCTCAAATAGCATCAGAAATGAGTTGGATTGGGCCCACAAGGCTTCTAAATTCGCTGGCCACGTTTTGCTTTAAGTGAACTAGGTGGCAGCAACGGCGCGTGCGCATACTTTGCGCGTGCGCGCCACCATACGTGTAGCAACTATGGCAAATCTTATATCGTTGCGAAGCCCCGGATGTTAGCTTTCCAACCCAACTGAACCCGCATCATTTGGACCTCTGTAGCTCAAGTTATGGTCGATTAAGTACGAAGAGGTCGGCTTGACAGCTTTCCGGTTCTTTCATTTCTTCATGAGTTCTCCAACTTTTCATGCTTCTTTCTTCATTCCCTTGATCCAATCTTTGCCTCATAAATCTTAAATCACTTAACAAACATATCAAGGCATCTAATGGAATCAAGGTGAATTAAATTTAGCTATTTTAAGACCCAAAAAATATGTTTTCACTCTTAAGCACAATTAAAGGAGAATATACAAAACCATGCTATTTCATTGAATAAATGTGGGTAAAAGGTTATAAAATTCCCTAAAATCAATACAAGATAAACCCTACAAATGGGGTTTGTCAGTTGTCGAACAAGAAGTCTCTTAGTGGGACGGCGTCTCCGAAACCAGCCTCCCTCAGGTACGAGAGAATGGCATCGGGTGGTGGGACTCTGTAGGGCAGAAGTAGTCGTCCCAACTGGTAAACAAACACAGAGAAAAAAAACAAAAGACATTCACGATCAAATGTTATCTACAACCCTATAATGCCATAAAACAAAATAATACCTAACTCACAGGTATGATAAATGTTTTCACATTACATGAGGGCCTTTCGGTCATGTTACTTTAAACTTAATATATAAAAATTTAATATATTCTTGCATATATAATATGTTATTTAATGAAAAAAATAATTACATTTATTAAATGGGACATAACATAATTAAATGTGTTCATGTACTTAGTTTAAATTTTGGTGACATAAATTACATTGGTAAAAGGTTTTTGATTTTAACATACGGAATACCATGCAATAAAGTAGCTTACACCAACTGAATCCCTAACTCAAAGTTCCTCTAACATCCTACAAACATGTTTGACCTACTTACAACTACATATTGCTATAACTGGAATCTATTTAAGCACTACTTCTACAATCAATTACGTATAGGGATAACATGGCAACTTGTCTCAAGTACTATAAAAATAAATAATAAAATAAATAGCAACACCAACCTAAAAGTCCTCTGACCCGGCGACATGCCACATGGCGTTCAGCCCGTTAATGTCCGCATCATCCGCCATAAAGTTCAACTGAGCCGCCGGTTTGGTCAAATATGGATAAAATGGATAAAAAAGGTAAGGTAAAGAGTAAATTTTGACTTCTTCTAGAACTGTGAACGAAACCCTTTAAATAGGTGTCACTGAACCTATTTCGTTTACAGTGTAAACAAATTGAACTTACATGTATTTCGTTTATACTGTAAACAAAATAGGGGCGCTGTAGAACACGTGTGCACACGTCATAGGACCGCCCATTTTCAACCTTATTTCGTTTATTGTGCAAACGAAATACGCATAAGTTCTATTCATTTACACTGTAAACGAAATGTGACATGTTATGCATTTTCATAAAAATGCTACAAATTATGAAAATCGGTGATTAATATATTTAATTTATTTATATAAATAAAAAATCTCATTTTCAGCCATGCATCAGCCTCACATCAAATGGGAAAAAAATAGAAGAGATAACAAAAGGTAAAGTAGAGCGCTCCTTTTCTCTCTGCGCTACTCCTTCTCTCTTGCATCTTAGTCTTTTACTCTCTCTATGGCCTCCTTCTTTCATCGTCTCAGTCTCTCACTCTCTTTATGGATCTCCTTCTTCACCATAAAAGCTAACCGCACCATCGGCTTCGACACCGTCCCCAACGGATGCTCTCTGTACTACATCCTATCTCTCAGTTACCTGTTCTTTCTTTATTTTTGGGCGACTGTCACTCACGTTCTCTCTCGCTCTTGCTCCCAAACCCTACCTCTTCACCCTGTTTTCCACCTTCAGGTTTGTATGTCTCTTCAATCTTCACCAATTTCTTTCTTCATTGTTCTGAGATCACCAATCCCTATGACTCCCACCCAAAACCTAACCCTAGTTACTGAAATTCTTGTCTGAAAGCACAATCATGGTGACGACGCTGGTTAATTCAGCCAGTGGCACGCTGGCAATGCTAAATGAGTCCCATATGTCTCTTGAGTTTCACACTCTCTGGAATCTCAACAACTGGTTGACACATTATGGCTCGAGATCTCAACCAGTGCCCCATCATGTACACATTCTCTCAATCTCTCTCTTTCCTTGCTTTTGAATTTTTTTTATATTTTTGTTTTGGGGTGTTCTGCTGAATTTTCTTTGTCGAAGGTTTGAGCTGTTTTACATGTTTATTTTTAATCAAGGTGAAAGTAGTTTGGTTTTAGTTACAATAATCCTTTTGGTTTCTCTCAAAATTTAGATATTTAAGTTTATCTATTCAATATGCTATTTTGTTATTTTTGTGTGTTGTTATTGTTGTCAAGCTTGCCGTGAATAAGAAAGGAACACCGACCTCCAAGGGCGGCAGAAAAACCGGTAGGGAAAAGTACCAAACATTGCATTAGATATCCAATGCGCTCTTCTCTTTCCACTTAATATTGTTCACCTCAAAACTTCTTACCTACACACCACGGATATTAAATAATTCTTTGTTATCCTTCACTTTAGACTTTTTCAATAATCGATATCAGTATTTTTTTAATTGTTAAACTTTGTTATCTTAAAACGTTGAACTTTATTATGTTAAGTTCAAATGTGTATTGAATATTTAAAAGTTTAAAGTTGATGTCTGTAGTCAAAATTGTGGTTGTGGTTGTGTTTGTCAGTATACCTGATAATTGTTTGCATAAATTATATTGTTGTAATTTGCATAAATTATATTGTGGTTGTGGTTGTGGTTCGTTACTGAGAAAGCAAGCTTCCATCTACTTATGATACAATATCATATAGTTCAAATGAAGATGTTTGGTTATAAAAAAAGATGCTTTGAGTTTTATCAGCCAAAGTAACTTTCAATAATACATATATAATAGATTACGGTTTTTGAGATATTTGTAAATTTACTCTATTTCGTATTTATTCTCTAAGCTTGAGATAAAGATTTAATATATATTATAATTTTTAGGCAGTTAAGCATAATAAAAAATAGCAGAATCTGGCTACTAGTTCAATCTTTTATTAATGATAAAAATATATTAGTTTTAGATGATTGTCATTATATATGAATCCCTTCAGTTTTTTTTATTCAATTATTTTTCTCATTATACAATGATTCACTCAAAATGATAATATACTAAAGCCATTAATTGAGTGTTTATATTTTTTTTATTGTCTTTCTGGTTTTCATAAGTTCAATTTTTTTTTGTTTTATTGTATGAAAAACTATAAATGCACATGTGCACTGAAGAGGTTCAATAATTGACAGTAGGTTGATCAAGGAGAGTAGGTTATGTATTTCTGTAACTTTCTTCGCTTTTCTTTCTCTTTTTCTTTAACATCCAAGAACAACTATTTCAATGGTGACCTCTCAGCTTAATGCTTCATCCTTTACAAAGAGGAACCTGAAGTTATTTCAGGGCTTCCATTTTTACCGCTTCAACTCCTTTCTTATTCATTTTTGTTTCTTTGCATTTTTTTTTGTTTTTAAGTTTAGAATTTTTTCATACGATGTTTGAAACTTGGGATGGAAGTTTAATCTATATTCATATATTGATTTTTTTATCTTTTCTTTTGTTTATTTCTCACATTGAAAAATTGACATGTCAATAACAAATTTGAATTTTAGAATTTTTTTGGATAGTTTTATTAATTTGTTTCTTTAGAATGTGGAGTATTATAAGGAATTTAATAGCATGTTGTTTCCCCTACATTTGCATCAGTTCAGATGGTTAAACATGTTATTTTTGTTTGTATGATTGTTATTTTCTTTTTGTCATTTTTATTAGGGTAGTGTATGATATTTTCTTTAATAAAATTTCTTAATAGTTCTTGAAATAAGGAAGTTCTTTATGATTGCTGGATAGTTTGAAGTCAAGTATATTTTTGATAGTATAAATACAATACAAGCCAAGAATCTTATTTATATGCATCGTTTAAAAGTCATGTTCTAACAGTATGATAGATCTGGAAGAGTTTGACTAAGAAAAAAGTTTGACTATATTGTTTAATTCGTTATTTGTTGATCATTTTTTGCTTTCTTCTGCAACATCCTCACCACCAAAATGTCACGCTTCTGACTGCGCTACTCTGATAATGAGAATATTACGACCACTCAACTATATATAACTATAATAAAGTAGGAGCATTTACCTGCAATCCTTATTGACTTGTCTTTGGAAAAGCAAAAATATTTTTCTTTTATACGTACATACATACATATAAAGCATCACAACACTTTTACATATCCAAGAATAATATATACAAGTAATATATAAACATATATTATAAATTTACAACTTTTATCCCTCTTTACAAAAATTTAAACAACGATAACAAGGTTGAGGGAAAACATCTAATATAATAAAACAAATAAATCACGACCAAATCCTCAATTAACTCTTCATAGGTTTTCTCGTCTGTTTTCTGAAAAATATAGGGCTATAGGGGGTGAGAACCTAACCTGAAGGTCTCAATAGAAGGGTTTAAAAATTGTCATAGAAAGATATATAAAATAAAGTTTGTTTTACAGTAGTGATCATTGCTCGTCTTATAAATCTTTTATCTAAACTATCATTTTCTCAAAATTAACCAACTTAACTCTACTGTCATTTACTTTTCTTAAATCTCGATCGTTGGGCATATTACTAACTTCCTACTTCTTTCAAGATTTACCATGCAGTCAATCATATAATCAATCTCTTACAAGCCATCACACTTCACAATAAATCCGAACCAATAATCACAATCACAAGTAGTCAAACAATCAAAAAACAATCACACATAGAGAACAATTATGGCAAGTAGCACAATTAGCAGTTAAATAGATTACCAATTAGGCAAATCAAACAATTATGCACCCCAAATAATTACAAACAAATGCACATGATGCATGCCTATCGTACTAGTTGTGAGCTCAATGTGTTGGTTATATTGCTAGACCCGATACATCTAGTAGCTAACCCGAACATCAGCTCTCTGATGCGCAACCCGAGGAGAAAAAATATCATATATGTATAAATAAGTCTCGTAGGGAGAATGTGATATCACCTTCTCACTGGGGACATCATAATCACATGCATATATAATCAAGTCTCGTAGGGAGAGGGACCTGTCACTTTGCAAACATAGAGAGAATATGGGGGAATAAGATACCATGCATATATAATTAAGTCTCGTAGAGAGAGTGCCCTGTCATATTCTCCACATCCCACATAACACAATCATAATTATAATCACAATCATATTTCACAATCACAATCAAACATAACCATAATTATACTCAAGCTGTGGTCCTTACCATAGGCGGGACAAAATCACTATCCCCACATATCCACTGCAGTAGTGAGCAACCAGGACAAAACCACCATCCTTGCCAGGTGCAACTGTCTCATTAGTCGTGCAAGCGTGACAAAACCCACATCCTTGCTAATCAATTATCATAATCACAATATTAACCAAATTCATAAGCTATAATTCATAAATCCTATTTTTAAGGTTTATCTTGTGTTGAATTTAGTAGATTTTATCAACCTTTCTCACATTTATTCACCGAAATAGCATGCTTAATGGTTAAAAAGATGCTTTTTAGGCCTTTAATTAGTTAAAATTTGATTCCATTCGATGTCTTGATATATTTGTTAGTGATTTTAGGTTTAAGAGGCAATGAATGGATCAAAGAAGTGAAGAGAAAAGCATGCAAGATGGAGAATTCATGGAAAACAAGGATTTGGAAGATTCAAAGCGACGCATACGTGTGACTTACGCGTACGCATGAAGAAGGAATTCGTCAAGGCGATACATACGCATGACCAACGCATGTGCATGATAAGGAAAGTTGCCAAGTGACGCGTACGCGTGACCTATGCGTACACGTGACAAGCGGCACGTGACCTCATTAAAGACAAAACACTGGGAGCAATTTCTGGACTGGCTGAAGCCCAAATCCACTCATTTCTAAAGCTATTTGATGCAGAATTCAAGATGGAATAAGGGAAAACAATTAGTGTAGTGTAGGAAACATGCCTTAGGTCAGTTCTAGAGAGAGAAGCTCTCTCTTCTCTCTAGAAATTAGGGTTCTTAGTTTAATTTTCCTTTTAATTTCATATTTTAATTCTTGTTTTAATGTAGTTTCATCTATGTTTTCATGCTTTCTTTTCTTGATCTTCTTAGTTTCTTTTGTTAACTTCTCTTTTATGACTCTTTTTTATTTTATGAACACTCTTGTTACTTTTAATTTCAATTAATGCAATTTGATGTTTTATGATCCTTTCTTGCTTGCTTGAATTATCATTGTTGTTTTCTTACATTTGGTAGTTTAGATTTTATATTTCTTTTAATTTAATATGCTTTTCTTTCTATGCACACCAAGTGTTTGATAAAATGCTTGACTTAGGTTTAGAGCAGATTTTGAGCATTCTTGGCTTGGAAAGAAAAATTAGACAATCTTGAGTCATTAATACCCAATTTAGATTGGTGATCTAGAGTGATTAGTTTGTCTTGTATCTATTAATATTACTTATGGATTGGGATTAATTAGGCTTGTTTGACTTTCTCCCGATGTTGGAGATAACGAAATAGGCTTAACTCTTGATACTAATTGTATTATGATTAACGACTAGGATAGAAAGTCTTGATTCTCAATCCTTGCCATGAATGCCTCTTTTTAGTAATTGTTATCTTTAGTTGCTTGATTTACTTTTATCGTTGTTTAAATTTTTTGTCATTTAGATTGTAGTCTTCTTAATTGCAAACCACCACTTGAACCTCATAACCGATAACACGCATACATTACTGCAATTTCTTTGAGAGATGACCCGAGATCTAATACTCTCGGTATTTTTTATTGGTTTGCACTTGTGACAAACAAAATTAAACTTTGATCGAGTGATATTTGTCGGTTTGGAACTATACTTACAACGAGGTAATTTCTTTTATTGAAAAGAAAATTCTAAGCCGACGATAATACTCCATCAATAATTCATCATAATCTCATCTGTTATTAAAATAATTAATGCCATTAATCTGTGAATGGGACAAAGCCACTGTCCTCACCCGTGGGCGGGACAAACGACCATCTCCACAATATTTATATCTCATTTAACAAGTTTTTATGAGGAAAAGATTCAATAAAACTCATTATACCCACCCTAACATTTTCAAAGCCTTTAAAATAGTTATTAGACTCCATACAGAATTTACAAGGAGTTACAAGCTCGCTGGAATGGCTTAACAGTTAAAAATCAGCATTTGAAAATCTCCCAAATTCTTTTCACCAAAAAAACTCAAAAAATATTTTATTTTTCCAATCATAATCTTAATTCAAACGTAACTATTTATTCTAAAATCAATTACTTTAAATTCGCTAAGACGCCCTAAAACATAATCCATTCCATAGTTAATCAAAATTAAATAAGTTAATTCTTTAATCCACTTTGATTTTATTACTTTAGATTTTACTAAAACTTCGCAAAAATATAATTCTTTAATTTAAAGTAATCAAGTTAAACATCAAGATAAAGTCTCTAGTCTTTATGAAAATAATACCAGTTTTTATTATTCTTATCTTTCAATTTCATTCAAACTCTTATAGAATTTCGACAGAACCTCCCTTAAAACTTGGACTGTTGCACTCTTCAGGGGTTCCACAAATTTCAACAATTCACCAATCCCCCGTCAGCAACTTTTCAAAACACGAGATACTTGATACTTAATTTGTCACAATACCATTTAACACCTCATCCCACATCATCAATCAAAGAAATCAAAATTTCCATCAAACTTTAAGTAAAGCACTACCATAACAACACCAACTCAAATAAATCAACATAATAAAAAATTTTAGCAACCAATCATTTTCAAACAATCAAGAAACTAATCACAGTTTATAACCACAAACAAACCAACTTCATTAATTAGTCAGATAAAGCACCCATAATCTAATTGCTATTACTAATTTAATTTTATTGGCTTGTTATCTTTAATTGTCTTTAAGTTATTAAATTTTTATACATTAGGACAACAAACAAGTTGTTTAAATTCTAATCCACTCACCAAGAAGCTTCAAGCATTATTACTAATTAATTTTATTATTTGAGCATTTAATCCAACCCATTTATCCAAAATAGTCCAATTTTATTGATTTATAACAATTCCTTAAATAAAATAGGTTTAAGAAAAGCCCCTACCTCAATGTGACTCAATTAGGTGATTGAACCAATGGTAACATAACAGCAGCAGTACTAGTTGTTCTGATGACTTCCCGCAGCAACGATAGCAACAAACGCAGCATGTAGTTATGATAATTCAACTCTACGACATCAACACCTCAAAATCTTTAGTAAACTAATAACAGAACACTAATGGCGAAGATTTCGGAACAAGAATACTTACTATTAACAAGGAAATGGAGCAGCAGCTCCGATGGTGGCTTTCAGGGAAACGTCAGTTATAACACTCCGATTCTCCACAGAGTTATTCTCAGAGATTTTGTGATGATAAAATTTGATAAATATCTGAGAATCAACTCATCATAAAATAATAAGGCGGATTTAGGCTTGATAAGTGAAAAGAATAGATATGCCGTGAGAAATGAAAGTGTGTCCTAAGCTAAAAACTGTACCAAACAAACTCCACCCTTTCATAATCAAACCGATTTTTTTCCATTATAAAGTCACGGTTTTCTTTTCTTTCTTCTGGTTCAACTGAACCAAGCTCCTCTTAATTAAATCAAACCCAAGGGAACCCTAATTATACCCATCTTCTTTTCTCCTCACACCACCGAACGTTACTCAGGAGGAAACATGGTCACCACTTCATACATTGGTTACTGTTAAGTGGTGTTGCAAGGGGAGAAAGCTACGAAGCATTGCCTCACCAACTCATCCTTCACCACCTTTTATACATATATATAGCAGATCCACACCTTTCAATTCCTCTTGAAACCACATGAAGAGAAGACAGGAAGCAAAAGTAGCGTCTGATCAAGGAAGGATAGGAGGAAGACGTCAACAACGTACATCACCATCAAGGAGAAAGAAAAAGACCATCAAAAGAGCTGCAACCCAAAGCCAAAGAAGAAATCCTACCCTTTCTTCTTTCTGATTCCCTTGGAGTTTTTCTCAAGTAAGAGTCAGTAACTATGTGCCTTATTGTTCTTTCTAATTTAGAGACTCTACCCTTGTTAAACTTCAATTTCTTTGAATGAGGACCAACCCAATGAAATTCATCCCATCACAAGAGTAAGACTCCTTCTCTTGCTCTATATGGAGCTCGGCCAATTAGCCCTATGAACTGACAAAATTCTCTAATTCTATTTGTTAGGGTTTTTTGAATTAAGGTAGCTAAGGACAGACCCTGGTTTGTGATTTTTCAAAAAAAAAAAGATAAGGATTAAAATTGCATATTAGGCTATGGGTGACTATTTAGATGTAATTTTTGGTGAATTGATTATTATAAACTCTTGGAGCTGTGTTATTCATTCTAGAAACTTTGGTTAGTCAAAAAAAGGTAGGATTATGTTTTAGAGAAATTTTAGGCTTAAATATAAGATTTGATATGTGAGGTTGTTGGTATTATATTGTGCGGAATTTCTGCAATTTCTACATAATTGGCAGCAGAATGAACAAATTTCTGGGAGCAGTTCAGACCAAAATTTTAAATGAAATTATTTTTCTGTAAAACTTCAGTGTCTCTTGAATGTGCCATAAAAATTTCAAGAAATTTGGCCAAGTGTTTTAAAATATATGAATTTTTGAAAACAGTAGCTGCTACAAAATTTTTCTGGTTTTCTGTTCTGCAATGTCAATTTCAAACCACTGGAACTTTTGTTTTACTTAAAATTTTATGTTTCTACCAAAGAGGTTTTGAAGATTTGGATCTTCACTTTAATTAAGAATAAATTTCATGTTCATATCTATTTTGTAGACTTAAATAAGTCAGTTGGAAGCTGGGTTGCTTGCTGAAAATTCTGAACTGATTTATGAAAATAGGGCATTACTTCCAATTAAGAATTAATTAATTAAATAAAGTGGTATGAACCTAAAACTTATTTTTTCTGAAACTTAGGGAAGTTGGGTGTAATCTAGTCAAAATTTAGAAGCAATGGATTAGAATTGAAATTATTATATATTTTATAAAAACACTGCTTCTTGCTGTTTTTTTTTTTAATCTTTACAAGTGCAGCAGCAGAATTTTAAAATCTTGTATAAAATTCAATTCTAATCCAAATGAAGTAAAATATAATTCAAAGTAAAGATTAGGATCTCTATAGTGACTTTAATAAGAGAGATAGTCCGTGCGTAAGCTTTCACAACATAAAAACCACATAACAAGACAACAAGGTGCTGTTCCAACAAACCTAGAATAATAGTCTCGGTTTTTCCTCAATAGCTAGAGATAGAATCCCCAGAAAAATATGATTCTTAGTTCTTTAGAAACTTGAGTTCAATACAAACATGTGGACATAAAGTATGTGCGAATCTGAGTCCGTTTGTTATATTAATTATCAAATAGAAAATTGATTGCCAAAAAGGTATTAGGCTAAACAAGTATGGAAAATGAATAAGAAAGTAAGTTGTCCCTAGAAAGATTTAAAGTTAAACGGTGATGCAGAGGTACGCCTAGTTTCATGGATGTGGAGGTACATTTAGCTACTTGGTGATGCGGAAGTGTGCTTAGCTATAAGGTGATACAGAGGCACAATG
This sequence comes from Arachis hypogaea, assembly GCF_003086295.3. Classification (NCBI taxonomy): domain Eukaryota; kingdom Viridiplantae; phylum Streptophyta; class Magnoliopsida; order Fabales; family Fabaceae; genus Arachis; species Arachis hypogaea. Next base: position 61,138,853 of record NC_092037.1, read on the forward strand.
GAAAGGAAAGAAAGTGAGAAATAAAGGATGGAAAATGTACTTTAAAGGGAAAGAAAAGGAATGAGAAACTAAGAAAGAAAGGATAATTGATATTGTATGTTTGAATGAGCCTTTGTGCCGAGTGCTAATGCGGAAGTGCCCGCCTAACTGATAGCCTAAGATTTCAAATGCAAGAATGTCTGCCTAACTGATAGCATATTGTATGTTTAAATGGGCCTTTGTGCCAAACTGCTAATGCGAAAGTGCCCGCCTAACGGATAGCCTAAGGTTGCTAATGCGAGAATGTTTGCCTAACTGATAGCACTGTTTCTTATTGTGATGCACATTAAAATGTTATTATAATATGGCCTAACTGACACGGGTAACCGTGATGCCAAGGTGTCTAACTGACACAGTAAAGGAACCATATTTGGGGTTCACTCCGAGTAATGTTGGGTTGCGGGTAGACAACCGACGCTTGAGCTCATGGCCTGCACTAGAAATAGGCATGCATCATAAATTGTTTGCGCATTTGATTGTGATTGCTTACTGTTCATTCTTTCTGCTATGTGCTATCTGCTTCTTGTTAATTTTCTATTCTCTGACTCCTGTTTGTATTTAAAGTTGTATAATCACAAGTTCCCCAAAGCTTGGATTAAGATAATAAAACTAGGAACAATAGTCATAGAGAATAGCGTAAGGAGCGGCATTATCCCAACGGAAGATGCCAAGATAGAGTTATGTCAGAACCGCGATACGGAAGTAGCCGAGGGACTTAGTAAGTGAGTTATTACGATAGAGCTAGAACGCTAGGTTTCACGAGAGAGACGTGTTTTCACGGTGTCACCTTACTGGGAACCATATAGGTTCCCACCCCTTCCTTTTCCTTTCCCCCCTAGATGGAGGATCTCGACTTGTCTACCACCACTGGAGTTCTATTTAGAGAGGTACCAGAGAATATTGTGTTTTTAGACCCTACAAAAGGTGCTTGAGACTAGTTCTGAGATGATGTTCTGCAGACCTGCGCCTCAGCAGTGGTATGATATAGGATAGACGGTCTTTGTTTCCTTAGAATATTCTTTTCCTCACTTTTATAACTTTTCGAGGGGTAGAGTTTGTTATTTTCTTCTATTAGCCTGGATACCAGCCTAGGAGATTTCTATATGAACCGGGTATCTGGGAAGTTGTCAGTTATATGTTTGTCTATATATATAAGTATCAAAGCATGTTAAGTTTGTATGAACTAACTTGAGGTGTATATATGTATGAAGGTTTTCTACAATCTTGCTGCTATTTGACTTTGCTGTTAGATTGGTAGTTGATTTTATGATGTCCATCTCTAATGATGTTTTTGGTTAGTGCTAACGAGTTTACTAAGGAAAGCATATGATAAAAATAAGCTAAAATACACAATTCAGTTAGTACAAAAGGCTCATATATAGCAAATATTATCGACTCTAGAGTTTTATAGGGCTACTGGGAAGTAACACCTGATGACTGGCAGTGATTCAGACCTGTCAAAAATTGGGTTGTTACATCAGTGCTACTTTTCGATTACCAGAGGCTCGGTGCAGCTTTCAGCAATGGTGAACCACTCTAGTTCTGGCAGTCTTCTTTCCCTCAAGTTCAGTTTTCTCCTCCCTCTCAACTCATCTTCACGGCGAGCACGATGGCAATAGTAGCGATGGCGCAGTAGCTCTGTGACGGTGACACGAATGGCTGTGGGGCCAGGGGAGACACTTTTCCTCTGTCACGTTTCCCCTCCCTGTGAGAGCTCCTCGTTTGTCTCTCTTCTCTACTGCAATGGTGACAACAAGGCTTCCCTCTGGTGGTGGCTCGAACGACAGCAGTGACAAGGCGTGGCGGCGCAGAACAATGCCACCTTCCTCCTCCTGGATTGTGTCTCTTTCTTTCTCCTAATTGTGTTAAATACTTCAGTTAAGTCAGACAAGAGGTTGACGTCTTCTTTGGTTTTAACAAGCATGTTATCCACAAATACTTCCATTAATTTTCCAAGGTTAGGTGAGAACACCTTGTTCATTAATCGTTGATATATGGCTCTAGCATTTTTCAATCCAAAAGGCATTACTACATAATAATAGTTAGCTTTTGGAGTCATTAAAGAGGTATTCTCTTGGTCCAGCTTGTACATTTGGTTGTAATCTGAGTCTGCATCCATAAAGGATAGGTACATATACACTACAAGAAAAAGCAATATTTGTAACAAAAAAATTGTTACAAAAAATTGAAATTTTGAAACAAAAGGATTTTGTAACAAAAAAGGGGTCGTTGCAGTATGTTCCGTTACAAAAAGTTTTTGTAACAAAACATGAAACTGTTACAATTCAAAGTGATATTTTGTAACAAATTTTTCTGATACAAAAAATCAGAAGTCGTTACAAAAGTGGTAACAAATTTTTATCTTCAAGGTATTTTTGTAACAATTTTAAATTTGTTACAAAATTTTTGTTACAAATATTCCATTTTCTTGTAGTGCTATATCCTGAAGTTGAGTCTACCAAGGCATCAATACTGGAAAAGGGTATGGATCTTTGGGAAAGACTTTATTGAGGTAGGTATAATCAACATACATTCTCTATTTTCTGTTATGTTTCTTCACCAAGACTGTATTAGCTAGCCACAAAGGATACTTTGCCTCCTTTATGAATCCAGCTTCTAATAAGGCTTGTACTTGTTCTTCTACAACTTGTGCTCTTTTGGGCTCGAGTTTCCGTTACTTTTGTTGGACAAGTCATGAGCCCAGGCAAACAGCAAGCTTTTGACACAAAAGGTCAGAGTTTATCCCGGGCATATTCGAGGTTTTCCAGGTGAAGAGGTCGGAGTTTTGTTGTAAGAGCTTAATGTGGTTTTCTTTTAACTCTTTCTCGATGTTGGCTCCTATACTTGTTGTTTTTTCTGCCCTGTCTCTGATTTGTACCTCTTCAATTTTTTCACTAGGTTGTGGTCGTAGCTCTTCTCGTGCTTGGACACCGCCGAGCTCAATTGTGTTGACTTCGTTATCCTTTATGCTTCCCTGTAGATTTAGGCTCTCATTATAGCATTTTTGTGCCAACCTCTGGTCTCCTCTTATGGTGGTAATTTTCTCTAATGAGAAGTAAAAATAACTGTAGCTAGTCGGTTCAAAGTTGTCTGACCTATCACTACATTGTAGATTGATGCTACGTCGACCACAATGTTATCTATGCTCAAAGTTCTAGACTTCAACCCCTTACCAAAAGTGGTATGTAAGGAGATGAAGCCAAGGGGTTAGATGGGTGTCTCTCCTAACTTGAAAAGACTGTCGAGATAGGCTCTTAGCTCTTTCTCTTATAATCCGAGCTTGTCTAGAGCAGGCTTGAATAAGACATCAGCCGAGCTCTCTTGATCTACCAAAGTTTGGTGGAGATTTGCATTGGCAAGTATCATTGTAATCACAACAGGATTATCATGTCTCAGGGTTACTCCTGGAGCCTCTTCTTTGGTAAATGAGATTGTGGGTAAATCGGAAACTTCCATTTCTTCACCGACTTAGTAAACTTCTTTTAGATATCTTTTACGAGAAAATTTGGTTATCTCTCCTCTTGCAAATCATCCAACTATTATGTGAATGTGCCTATCAGTGGTTTGTGGTGGTCGATTTTGTCGACCCCTATCTTTATCACTTCTCTTCCTTTATTCCAGATCGTCCGACCTTTCGGTGAGGTAGCTTTCTAACTGACTTTCTCTAGCCAATTTCTCTATCATATTTTTCAGATCATAGAAATCATTGGTGAAATGCTCATATAATTTATGATACTCGTAATATTCCGCCCGACTTCCGACTTTCTTGTGCTTATAACAGGACGAGGAGGTAGAAATTTTTCAATGTGGCAAATTTTCTTGTAGATGTCGACATGAGAAACTCAGAGTGGATGTAGTTATGATATTTTCAAGACTTCTCTGAGTTGTATTCCTCTTTTTTTTCTTCCTTATCTTCGTCCTGAGCTTAATAGGGAGGATTTTGCCTTGGAACTGCCTTTCTAAGTCTGGAGTTCTCCTCCATGTTAATGTACTTCTCCATCCGTTCTTGTACTTTATACAAAGAGGTTGGATGTCGCTTGGATATATATAGATTGAGAAAACGACCATTCTCTAAGGCCGTTAACCAACCCCATTATTACTGCTTTTGTGGATAAATTTTGGATCTCCAAACAGGCTTTGTTAAATCTCTCCATGTAAACTCGAAGAGTTTCTCCGACTTCTTGCTTGACCCCCAGTAGACTGAGAGCATTTTGACTTTATCTTTATAGATCAAAAAGTGGGTGAGAAACTTTCTTGCTAGGTCGTCAAAACAAGTAACCGACCTAGGTGATAGACTATCAAAATACTTCATCACCGCTTTGGTTAACATCGTCAGGAAAATTGTGTAGCGAGTTATATCGGACGCATCAGTCAGGTACATCTGACTTTTAAAATTACTGAGGTAGTATCTTGGGTTGGTCGTTCCGTCATATAGATCTATATCGGAACTTTTGAAGTTCCTAGGAACCCTAGGTTGCATGATCTCTTAAATGAACGGATCTTCTCCTCCAAGAGGGTTTTCCTCCCAATCTGCCTGATTACTCTGACTTCGAAGGTCAACCTCTAGTTTCGAGAACTTTTCTTCCAAATATCATCATCGTCGTACCTCTTTTCGCAAATCTCTTTTCACTTCTCTTTGTCACTAAATTTCTTGTTCAAGTTGCTCTAATTGGTCATCGTGCTCGTGTACAAGTTCCATGATCTTTGTTGGATGAGGGGCTCTTCTTTCTCAGGTATGGATGAACTTCTGAATGGATTTGTTATGGTGGAGGATTTCCTGATGTACCCTCTCCATCGGGACCGCTCGCTTTTTTATGTTGTGGAGGTATCATGAGTGTTCGGTCATCATTTTGAGGTTCTGGTTTTAATTCAGATGCCGTGCGGCTGTCTTTGAATTAATTATCTGCTATGATTGGGTGTAGACTTCTAAGTCCCTAGCAATGGCGTCAATATTCCGAGGATTACCTGAAACTGGGTTATTTTTAGGCCTGAACATGAGGTCCAGACTTCTTTTGAGGCAGAATCCGACTTCTACTGGCGTCGAGGTGCCGTCATCCGAGTTCTTCGTGAGGAGGTGGGGGTGGTACATGCAAGGGACTCCAAGGCTTAATTTAGCAAGGGTTTAAGGTAGGTTTTTAGTAGATTGGATTCTGAATATAGCTGAGGATGTTAGTATATTTATAGTAGAAAAGATAACTAATTTTTAGAGTAGTTCAACCTTTAATGGTGGGTATTTGTTTCTTTTTTTCTAGAAAAGTTGTTGAGATCTCCCTTATAGTTAAGTAGGAGAAATCTTAAAAGTTAATTACTTATTCACCTAGGTAGAGTTGAACCGTCGTCGTCACGCCCGACCTATATGAGATTGAATAGGTGTAGTAGTTGAATCTTTTGAATAAATTTTTATTTATTTTGGGCTTGATTATATCTTTGGGCCAAAATATAAACAATAATAATATTATTCAAAGTTATTAATATTAGTCATTTAAATGCTCTATCTAAAATCTATATGAATTGAAATATTATAAATGTTTTAGTACACATAATTCTCTGTATATAGTTTTTATGAATATTTAGTAATAAGATAAGAAAATAAAAATGAAATATAAAAATTTCCTATAAATAAAAAATAATTATTAAAATAAAATGTAACAAATTCGTTATCAATGTCAAAAAAATATGTGTATATATTATTAAGACTGAGTACCGGATTAACATAAAAAATAATGTATCCAATTATTTATATAATTACTTATATAAAGGTATTTTGGAACAATCAGACAAAAAGTCAATAAATTTTAATTTGCTAAAAGTTTTACTTTTTCAAGAAATAGTTTATTAAAATTAATTGTTAAAAGATAATTTTTTAAAGATTATAGTATCTATATTTAGTAAATAACACTAAAATTTTTTTTTCATAAACACAAATAAGAACAATTATGTTTGATGAATAATAGTTCTTAAAATTAAAAAAGACTATATATATATATATATATATATATATATATATATATATATATATATATATATATATATATATATATATATATATATATGAGTAAGGTTAGATATTTATTAATGTACTAAATTATATTAAATTTTTTTAAATTTGATAAATATAACTTAATTTTAATTTTTTTAAATACTTTCAAAAACACCTTTAGTTAAAGAATGCAAATATAAGTATGTGATTTTTTTTATTTATTAAACACCTCTTAAAAAAATTTTATAAAACCAACCCTAAATATGGTGAAACATAATGTGATAGGAGACTAAATAGTGTGATAATAGTCTCTTCGAAGAATTATAATTTTTTTTTATAATAGTCTCAGTTTTTTCTGTAGAAAGGTGAAGTATGAATTTTTGGTTTAGTATTTATTATTAAAAGTCTATAAACTTTTTGAAAGCTGAAAGTTTAACTATGTTGGTATCTCAAGAGTGAACATTTAGTTAATATTTCCTTTGAGTATTATTTTTGCAATCTTTTAGGTTTGATTTTTCTGTTCCTGTAAGGTTTTTTGTGTTTGACTTTGATTTAAGATTCTTTGTGTTAGACTTTGATTTGATTTTTTTTTATTGATTATTTATCCTTCATAGCAATGCTGAAAGAAATTTTAATTAATTAAAGATCAATTTTTGTATGTTTCTTTCCTTTTTAGATCGAGGTTGTAACTCAATAATTAAAAAAAACAACAAAACTTATATGTGAAAAAAAATAACCAAATAATAAGATAATTGGATAACGCACCTTGCTATTTCCTGTATCAAACAACACTTTGGGTCTAAAATAAAACTAATATTTTTAAAAGAATTTAAATATAATTATTTTAAAGGTCAACCTTTAGTCCTTAAAGCTTAAGCGACAAATCAAGGCTTGGAGACATAGTAGTGGAAGGTTCATCTGGCTTTGGATTCTGATCATGAGTATCATCAATCCTTATTGTTGGGTTGTTATTGATGGCTGCATTAGAAGTAGAAGCAACATCTGTAGAAGAAACTCCGAATAGGGGAATAGTTCTACTACCGCCGTTATCATCTTCTCTAAACAAATTCAAATTTGAAGAACCTCCCCCATTTAGTTGCAATCCCTCAAGCATCCCTGACCGTGACCAATTATGGTTATTATGATCGAACCTAAGGTGAGACCAAGGATAAGAATTAGGTTTGTGAATCATGGAGTCGATCCTTACCCCAAGTGCCCTATTATATAAAGGGTGAGAGGTCAGGCTAGGGTAAGTAGAATAATAAGGAAAGTGAGGGTGACCAAAGCCAGTTGCGTCGATTGCTTGGCGACGTTTCGCTATGGCGCGCTCCTGTTTGTGTGCATTTTGGTGCCCTCCTAGGGCTTGCGAAGACGAGAAATTTCTGTTGCAGAAGTTACAAGAGAAGGTTCTAGACTCTGAAGTAGTCTTCTCCTCGGTGTTTTTATTCTTTCCTTCATCAATGTTGTTAGCCAAAGAAGGCGAGGATTCTTTCGTCACCCTCTTTCCCGGGTTGAAAAAATCGAGCTCCTGCACTTTCGAAGAACAACGAAGCGATGAATCATCATTCGAGAGCTTTACAAATGCCAACATCGTTCTCGAATTGGAGGCTTGATCCACCAGTTCGGTTGCCAAATCATTGTCCCTCGAATTGTTGGTGTTATTACCACTCCCTTCAGAGATGCTAGAGGATCTAGAAGGACATGCATCCGAATTTTGTGCTGCCATGGCTCAATACAGTTAGAAGAGATATTTGGATTTTGAAATTTGAATTTAAATCAAGTGGTTTTCGGATACTGATGAGAACGTTATTTATACAATGAAACCTGTATAGGGTTAGTTGATTAGAGTTTATAATTGTACTCAACATTACAAGGTTTTATCTCGATTTAATAAATATATTGAGATCTTTACAATTATTATTATTACCAAGGGTTCTACTTTTCCAATCAATATCTTTGTATTAATTCAGGAAATCTTCGAAATTAAATTTGATTGATTGATTATATGATTCGGAAGCGTTGTGTACATAGTTGCCAGTAATGTTTATTTATTTTTTGTAGGATTTAAATGTAAAGTTCATCAGTGTATGCTACTTTAACTCGAAGCTTTTAGTGCAAGTTGATAAAACTTGGTCATTTTAAGAGTAAAGTACCAATTCGATTTCTGTCTATTTTCTAAAATGACAAGACGATCCTTAATCAAAAATCTTTTTTATTACGGTCTTTGATCTTGTACTTCGTCTGTCAACCCGGTCCTTTTGTCAGTTTTACGGCAAAAACTCGTCGGAAATTGCTGACATGTCAGGTGCAAAAATAGACAGAGACCTAGTTGTCTCTAAATTTAAATTGGTTAGGAATTTATTTGTTCTTATTATTCTTTAAGCAATATTTTTTAATTATTTTTTTATTCATTGTATTAATATTCTTTTTTAATAAATAAATATAAACTAATTAATAAATTATTTAAATTTTTTTTAATAAATAAATACAAACTAATTAATAAATTATTCAAATTTAAAAGTATCATGTATTATAAAACCAAATAAATAATTTTTAATATATAAATAATAAACATTAAAATTCAGTTAATACATTAATAATAATAATTCTATGATATACTATTAGTATTATGATCTAGTTAATTTTTACAATAAAGTGAAAACATAGAACACAATATTTGATATATAGTAAACTTTTTTTAACTAATAACAAATTCAATTTTTTATCTCTTTAAACTAAATTAATAATTCTATTAAGTGAAAACTAATGAACACAATATTTGATATATAGTAAACCTTTTTTGACTAATAACAAATTTAATTTTTTATCTCTTTAAACTAAATTAATAATTCTATTTGATATCTTTTCACTAAAATACACTATAAGTAGGCTACTAATACTAAATGAAATAAAACATAAAATAATTATTTGTGCGGGTATTCTCTGACTAATGAAGAATTAGTTTTTTTTGAAAGAAAAACTAAATCCCTGATAATTGTACGCATATATTTGATTTGTATTTACATATGCGTATGAGATTTGAAAGCATCAACACTTAAAAAGGAAAATAATTATCTAGCCGTATTTATTATGTACAAGGAATAATGGCTAACTAAAGTGTAACACTGTAACTTACTATGGGGTATGTACAGCTCCCTAGAAGAAAGATTTCGAAAAGAATTTTTTATGTCCTTTTTTATTACACTAATACTAGCAAATATACCTTGTATTATTTACACGTATTGAAATAAGAAGATTTAGAAATTTCAAAATTTTTTCAAATCTCGTTTAATCTAATTTATTAATAATGATCATTTTCTTCTTTTTTATGAACAAGTAGATGATAATATTTGATGTATCGTTGAAAATTACGAAATACGGATATTTTGTTAAATTTTAGATACGACACTCATGAATACTTAATCGATAAGTGTATTTATTGCGTTTAATTATATTTTAATAAAAAATAAAAAAATTTAAATATGTTTAAGACACATCTAAATACTATTACGTATTAATATTATGTCTAATTTTATTTTTAATATATATTTTTTAAATAAATTTAAAAATAATATATATTATTATTTATTAAAATAAAAAATATTTTAAATATTTTATATAATTAAAATAAAATATTAAAAATTAATTTATATTTTAATATAATAATATAAAAATATTATTATAATTTATTAAAAAATATTTTATTTTATATATATATATATATATATCTTATAATAAAATTTTAAAATTCGGATATTAACATATTTCATATCATATTATATTCTGTGTTTGTGTTCGAATTTGTATAAGTTTCCATGCATTATAAGTTTAAATTAAAGTCATTTGCTTTTTATGTCTTGTATATACTTTACACTTGGCCACAGTTAAACAAAGTCATCATAAGTCAAAACTTTCTACCATTAAATATGAAATATCGAAATCACCCATCCCACTTCACGATAAATATGCACAAATTTTGTATGAATACTAAAAATAGTCATCACAATAATTTTGTACTTTTATTTATGTTTTGTCGAATAAATGTAAATCTAGTTTATTTATATTATTTATGAGGTTTCATTATAAATATAAATTAAGCTTGATTATATTATTCATATAAGTTTGATTATGGATGTGAATCTAGTTGATTATTTTATATACAAAGTTTGATTATAAATATGATATAAAATTATCTTAATAATTAATTTTTTATGCACACATGAATTGGGTAATTGATAAAAATTACTCTATACTTAAAATAAGTGTCATTTTTATCTTTAAATAATTACTTAAATCAATATATCATATTTTTTAAATTAAACATTTTAATTCATCAAATTTTAAAATATTCAAAACAATTATCAATGTTTAATTTTATTGGACAATATAGTCTTTTTTGCATTAGTTACTAATAGTAAATACTGCTGACATGAAATTTTAACTCGCACATGTAGCCGTTAAGTATCTACGTATGCGATCTGGACAAATCAATTTCTAAAATAAAGTACAAAACAATCCCTAAAGAATTAAAAAAATTCTCAAAACAGTTCTTGAAAATTTTAAAATTTTTTAAATAGTCCTTTTGAAGTATATATATAAAATTATTTCAAAATTAATAAATTTTAATTTTTAAAAAATTTTTGGTCTATTTATCTTAAAATTAATTATTTTAATTATTGTTTTGTATATAAATAATCTAATTTGAGATAAATAAATAAAAAATTTTAGATATTAAAATTTATTAATTAAAAAATAATTATACATAAATGCACATAAATTTGTTAACATTTTTGCTGTTCTTGTTAGCAAGGACGGATCTAAAAATTTAGTAGAGAAGAAACTACAAATTAAAATAACATTGTATAATCAAATGTAATATTATATATTTAATAATATATATAATCATGATTAATATTTTTTAATTAAAAAATACTAATAATTGCTTGTTATATAAAAAAGTTATCTTAATTCTTATAAAAAAAATTTGATTTTGAATTCGATAAAATATAAAAATATTTTTTTTAATTGATTTATATTGTTGAATATTATTGAGACAATAAATTATATTTTTATACTTTATATTATAAAAATGCTATAAAATAATATAAATAGGTTGTTCTAATAATTTTAGAAAATGCTATAAAATAATATAAATAGGTTATTCTAATAATTTGATAATGTGCATTTAAAATATATTTGTGAATAAAATATATATAAAAATATAATCGTTTTAAACTTTTAATGAATTTAAATCTATTATAATTTTAATATCATTAAAAAAATAAATTTTAAAATAATTTATTTTTGAGATAAAGATGACGACATATAACGGCTAATTTAAAATATTATTGAATTGCGGTTAACCAATCGGTACATGAACTTATGATCTATATAAAATAGATATGCATTCATCATATGTATTTGTATAGATTGCCTAAATGTACTTTATATCATTGTGACTTTCTTGCTAATTAATTTATGTGTGATTTGTTTGTATATTTGGATTGAGTGAATTGCTTGTGTTTGTTGCTTTAAGAATATGTTAAAGGTTGATGTCGACTAAGATTTATTTTAAGAATCATAATTTGAAGAAAGTAACTAATTGTTTAAAGTAGACTGAAATTTTTTTTTTAAAATTTAACATAAATAAATATTCTGAAGATATTAATTAATTATATGCATTTTATTCCTTATTTTTACGATATTTTTATTTTCTACTCAAAACGAACAGTTTATTTTCACCCCAAAATTTTTTAACTCTTTCAGCAACAAACATGAAGACGAATTGCAAAGCTACAAAAAAAATAAATAAACTTTAAAATAATTTACTTTTATGTATGTACTATAATATATAAAGATTTTTTTAGTTATTATAAATGTTAAAATATTTTTATATGATAATAAGTGTAAAAATTAAAAAAAAATACTTAAAAGAGAAAAAAGTTTAAATATTTGAAGATTTAGAATTTTATTTAATCAAAAAGAGATTGACAATAATATTTTTCTATGAAGCAGAAACACTTTGTTGAGTTGTTGTGTTTGTATGTGGGATATGTTTCGGACATGATTTCATCGACACTCATCCAATATACATATCTGTTGTATCCAACCTGTCCTAATAAAAAATAAAAAATTCTTCTTCGGATACATTTGGACATACATAAATACCATCACGTGTCAGTGTGTTTAGTCTTGTTATTAATATGTATTCTTGAAATGAGTTTAGAAATAATATATATTATTATTTATTAAAATAAAAAATATTTTAAATACTTTATATAATTAAAAGAACACATTAAAAATAGTTAAAAAATTATTTGATATTTTAATATTAATAAAATATTAAAATATTATTGTAATTTATCTAAAAAATACTTATTGTGTCCCTGTATCTTATAAGATTTCAAAATTCGTATGTCCATGTGTGTCTCATATTGTATCGTATCCCGTATTTATATTAGTATCTATACATCATAGTATTTTTTTCAATTTAAAAATTGTTACTTGCTTTTGAATTTAATAATTTAATTATTTATATAAAATAATTATTTATTGTATTTTTAAAATAAAAAATAAAATTATATAATATATAATAATTTTATAATAATTTATCAACATAAATAATAGCCTTAATATCATTTATAGATATTTAGGGGGATTCACCCAAACAAATTATTTAAAGATGAAAATTACACCAATGTTCTAATTGTATTGGCAATTGTACGAAGGTGTTATTGTACAAGGGGACTTAAGTTGTTTTAATTAAAAAAGGTAAGGAAAAAGAGATTAACACAATATTTACAATAAATTTGGGATACATGGTGCATTTGGTGTTAAGTGAACTATAATGGTGCATTTGGAGTAAAATGAACTATATTTGCCCTTGTTAGATTGTTAGATTTGCTCCCACTATATTAGAGAATATACAATTATATATGTAAAACTAGTGTATGTATTTATATATAATATATGAAAAATATCTATTTACTTTATATTTTTATTAATATTTTTTAAGTTTATTTTTATTAATTTATATATAAAAAAATTATAAATCATAACTTATTCTTTTAATTATTTTCTTAATTTTTAAATAAAAAAGTTTTATATTTTTTATCTTTCTAATATTTTTAAAAAAATAACATATATATTTAAATTCTTATTCATTTAAGGATTAGAAGGATAATTAGAGAATGAACTAATTCTCTTAATCATTACTCATATTTTCTTATTCTATATTATATTTTTGTATAAATATTTTTTAATAATTATTAAAAAATATAATCTATCTATTCTATTATATAAAAATTGGATATCTGCATTTAATGATGGAGCTGACGTGGCATGCTCCGGAGAGTGTTTTCCGATTTAATTATTTTAACTCATTCAATACAATTTATTACCATGACTTAATTATATTAGCTAATTGATTTGATTAGATATTTTAAATATTAATATAATTTATTATAATATATATTACTTAATTAATTTTACTACATTAATTATAATTTATTATATTAGTTAATTAATTTATTTATTTATAAAGTCTGAAATAAAATAAATAATTTATTGTTTATTCTAATTGAATTCATTAAATTTAATTATACATTATATACGAATTAATAATAATTTGTAAATCATTTTATATTATATATGTATTAACAAAATATTATATATGTCTTAATGTGTTAATTAAATATTATATACGCACAGAAAAATAAATACAAAGATGATATATATAATATTGATATTATATTAGCACTGTGATTTTTTTTGTTTTGATATCATATAGTATTGATAATGATAATATTGTTATATAGTATTATATAAACTTTCTAATATTAGTATTGAAAATTAGAAAATTATTCCTTATAGCAATCATTTTTAGTGGAATAGTGTGTCCTTTATATAGTATTGATAAATCTAATTGAATTGAATGATTATATAAAATATTTTATGTTATTAATATATTAAAATTAAATTCATTTTTTGGTACAGAATTTTATAGGTAAATTTTATACAAGATTAAGTTATTTTTTATTTGTTAATTTATTTTATCTGTGTTACTTTATTTAATTTTAAGTAGCGTCATATTTACGATTACCGCCAGTATAATATTTTATAAAATATGAAATTTTTTTTTATAATTTAAATATCAATGTTTGAGTTAATTTTAATTTAACTTTTTTAAATTAATGTTATCTTTCCTTTAGATCTTAATTAATTTAAAATACAAAAATACTAATATATTTACTGTCTCTTTAAATAATAATAACTTTAATTTTTTACTGTCTTTTTTTTCTTTTATATTTTGTTTAGCAAAGATAATATATGGATTAGGATGAAGTTAAAAAATACGCTATGCGATGCATGTTTGGCACTGATAAATTCATATAAAATAGAAGAGAAAAAACAGAAAGCTAAAAAACACTGAGTTGAATGGTGTAAACAGATTCATTAAAGTCAAGTGTCTGTGGATTCTCATGTCTCATCTCATTTTTCGAAGTTCAAACACATTTTAAATGTATGAATTTTAATTATAAATGTTTTTTCCCTCTTTAATAAATACTACAATCTCTTCCTATTTTTGCTATAGGCTTATCTTTTATTTAAAAAAGCACACAAAAAAATGTAAAAAGAAAAATCAAAGAAATTAAAACAATTATTATATTTTAAAAAATTAAATGCTCTTTTAATTAAATATCTATGTAATTCTTATCTAGATATATAAATTGTATTTTAATATATTGAGTGGTAAATATAAAAAAATATAATAGATAAGTTAAAATAACGAATAATGAGATATCTATCTATTCTATTTATTCTATTATATAAAAATCGAATTTTTGTACTTAATGATAAAGTTGACGTGGTATGTTTCTTATAATGTTTCCTGATTTATTTCTTTTAACTCATTAAATATAATTCATTACGGTGGATTAATTATATCAACTAATTGAGATATTTAAGTATCACACAATTTAATATTATGTATATCAATTAATTGAATATAATTGTTAGAGTATAATTAGGATCAATTAGATCAATTAGTATTATTTAACATATCTAAATATTTATTATAGAATATTACGTCTTTATTATTTTGATTCTCTTAGCACCTATAAATACCCTTCTATATTGTATCATTTTACACAATTTGAATACACACAAACCTTTTCTCTACTATTCTCTCTTACCCTTTCTAATAATAATAAATACATTTTAATTTAATTAGAAGTTCATTATTTTATAGTCTTCTATAAAATAATCTTTTTATCACTTTGGATATTTTAACTCTTTTTTATTTTTTTTATCTCTTTACATGTAATTTTGTTGTGCATTAACTTTGTTTATTTAATGATTAAATATACTCAAGTTAATTCTATCATATAATAGTTTGTTTTCTCCCATGTATTTTGATTTGTATAGTTACTATTTTTTTTTGTTTACCCAAACGGTATCCCCCAACCCGACAGGTTAAGGACTAATCCGTCGCGAATCTGAGTTTCATTTAAGGGTTTGCCGCTGGTCAATGAGTTGCTGCATGCACAAGGTGGGGTTCGAACTCCTGACACTTGCTTAAGCGGACGAGTGAGCTGACCACTCGACCAACCCAAGTTGGTTAATTTGTATAGTTACTATTGATCTTACTATTTTCGATCTTGCTGTTTTTGTTTTCTTGAATTGTTCTTTATTTTTTTTATGACTTGATAATTTAAAAAAAAGAAGCAAAGAACAGAAAAAAAGATGGCCAAAGACGAACGTTAGAAGCCTAAAGCAGCAACATTATTTCTCAGTATTATTATTATTAATATAAACTTTATTATTTCTTTTCTAACATTCTTTAATACAAGCTTCGTTTCTTTTTATTAATTATTATTAATACTTTTATTCTTTTCTTCTCTAATTATAAATCTCCTTATAATAATTTTTTGATCAGATATTTTTTTGGTCTAATAAATTTTTTTCTCTATTTTTTGTCAAAAATAATTTATATTAGAAAAAAAAGATAAAAGTAAATTTTAAGATTCAAATTTAAATAAGATGTGCAAAGAATAACTATTGAATTCATTTGGTCGATTTAAACACTTTGTATTATCGTCATTGAAAATTTCAAATAATATTATAAAATTCTAGATATTTTTATTTTATTGTTCTTAAATTATATATTATCCCGTGTATTTGAAGAGTTTCATCTTTTTAAAAATAAAGTGTGACATTATATACTTTTTAGATACAATAAATGAATAATAAGGTGAAAGTGAGTAACAAAATTGATTATAAATAAGATACAAATTTTTAGAATTTCTAGCACAATTAACAAATTTTTAGTTTCAAAATAATTGTTTACTCTATTTTTTATCTTTTATTTGATTTTTTATAATTTTTTCTTGATTTTTTTAATTAATTTTGATTGTAATAACTCATCATAAATTTGTGTTTTGTAAAAAAAATTATCAATCATAAAACACAGAAGATTTAACCAAAAAATTTAAAAAATATTGATTAATCACAAAATAAAAAATTATGAATGGTGCTTTAATTATGTTGTAAAATACAAATTGGGACTATTTAAAATTAATTTTTTACCATTAATGTTAACTTCAATCATAATAAGGTAAAAAGTAAAAATTGTATATAATAATTTAATTTTATTATTTATACTACCAAAATTATTCTTTAATGTATTATATCCTATTTATTTTTATTCATTAATAATTTTTAGTTTTCTATTTTCAATAAAAATTTGAATTGATTAAATAGATTATTTTTCAATTAGTAATATAATTATTGTGATATTTACTTTGTTCAGTAATATTTTTTAATTTATTTAATCTGATTAATTATCTCTTTCTTATTTTATGCTAATTTAATTAATTAAAGTTAATAAATTTCAGTTATTTTAACTCTTGCAACTTTTTATTATAATAATATATTTTTATTAATGTATTAATATAATTTTAATATTTATATGTCACTAATAATAATAATATATAATATGTTTAATATTTTTTATACGATTAGATTAGACATATTTATATTCAATTTATTTGATTATTTAATTAAAATTAATTATATTAAAAATTATATTAATATTATGATAGACTAATTATATTATTATTCATTAATTATATTAAAAGATTAAGATTATGATAGATTATCATTATTTTATTATTTTTTATTTTTTGATATTAATTAAGATGTTTAGCTTCTTTTTATTATCATTTTTTATTCTCTTATTCTATGTGTTTATTCTCATAAATTTTGCTAAATTAAATAAAGTACTGTATATATTCTTTTTATTCTTCTTTTATATACACATAAAATTTATTAAATTATTTCTCTTCCATCTAATAATTTTGTTTCTCTTCTATTTATATTTCTTTCCTTCAATATTTTATTGGTTCTTATTTTTCTAAATTTTATTTTAATTTATGTATTTGTTCTTACTATACCTAATTTTTTAATTTATGTGTAATATACATTCTTATATATATCATAGAAATATGATTTGATTCCATTAACTTACCAAATTTTTTTGAAAAATCTAAAACTAAAGCACAAAAATATATTGATAGATATTTCACTTTAATTTTTTAACTAAAAAATATAATATTTTTCGTCATATTAGTTGGAATTCAAAGTTAAATATGAATATTAATTTTTGAAATAGAATAAATATATTTTAAATTTTTTGCATCCAAAAATAATATTCTATTAATGTTAGAATTATTTAGATGGATAAGCAATAGTGAATATAGAATTATTTAGGATGGATAGAACTAAGTACATCTTTTTATTAAAAATACGAATTTAAAAATATTATATTCAATTCTCAATAGTCAACTTCTCATTGAAATCATTGTAATTTCAAAAGATTTTTGAAAAAATAAAATAGTTTTAGGTGTATAAATTTTGTAAAAATTTAATTAATTTAAGATATTATTATCGTTGATTAAAAAAGTAAATTGAAATGACAATTTGATATTTCTATACTCTTAAAATATTATTTATTTATTTTTCATGCATTCTTTATCATCTAATGATCACATTAATATAATTTAATTCAATAAAATTATTTATTATCATTTGATTGAATAAAATTTTTATTTTAGCTGAAAATTTTAGGATTTCTCAACTTCAAGATCATCCATGTTAAATCATTAAAAAATATAACTAAGAGCGCGAAAACGTCTCTTCATTCGAGAGTATGATTGAGATCGGAGAGCTTGGCTCTTGTGGTTCTTTGATCTCGTCAACCAAAACCTTCTGTTTTTTTTATAGGGCTGAATCACAATTTTACTGTGGGAAAAGAGCTATGAAGGCGAGTTTGATGTGTTGGAAACCAAAATTTTAAAGTCATTATTTATATTTGAGTGTGACACTCATTAAACCCTAAAACTCAAATAAAATAGTATCTATGATTTTAATCTCATTTATCCAAATCAAAAGTAATAATGAATTATTTAATTTAACATTTATGACAATAAACGAGATCACCGTTATATAAGTCATTTAATGTGAAATTACTTAATTTACGATTATAATTAATATATGTATTATCCATAAATATATTAAGAAATAATAATTTCCTAACAATCTTCTACTTGGGTTATAAATATATATTTTTCTGAGATAACCTCTTATAAATTTTATGCGTAAATCTGAATGTTATTTCTCTTATTACTTTAATAATTTGGTCTATCTCATATATTAGTTATGAAATTACCGAAACTTTTATCACATTAGTGTCACAACAAAACTACGATGATCCCATACTAAAATACTCAACCACATAGATCAAATTTGGATGAGAAAATTCAGAAATTATATGCAAAAATGATCTCATGCATGTCTATTTTTAACTTGAATAAAAATTTTATTTTATTCGGTGACAGACTCAGAAGAAACTACAACGGCAATATCCGGGCATAGCGAAGGTGACTAAGTGATGAGTCTGTAGAAGAAGAAGAGAAGAACTTAACAGACTCACAATGAGAGAGAGAAAGAGAGACAGAGAGGGAAATTTATCTAGAGAAAAGAAACTCGACAGGATAATAGTGACGACGAGCTCAACAACAACGGTAACGAGATGAGCAGCGTTGATGACATAAGCTGTGAACAGTGACAGACCTAGAAAAATTTAGTAATGGGGACCAAAATATAATAAAATTTAGGTATAGATATTTTTTTGCTTCCCATGATATTCAACAAGTTAAGGATTAATCCGTCATAAATTTGAATTTCATTTAAGAATCTACAATTGGCCGGCAACGAGTTGCTATACATACGAGACAGAATTCGAACCCTCAATACTTATTTAAGTGGATGACTAAGTTGATCACTTGATCAATCTAAATTGGTTTAGATATATTCAAAATTTAAAATTAGAACTATCTAATACATATTGATAAGAACTAGAAATATACACACAATCATTATTATAATATTTAAAATAATAAAAATATAATTTCATACGCATAGTATAATATTTAAAATAACAAAAAAATATTCATAAGGATATTTTTTTTTAACATGATTAAATATTATTTTTTATATATATTTTTAAACAATTATTTTACTTATTTGTCAAATCTACTTATTATAATTTTTATAGTATAAATAAATTTTTTAACCAAAATAATTACAGTATATTAATACATAGATAATATATTTTTTATCTTAAACAATTTTTAAAAAATCACTAATAATTTAAATTGTATTTAATTAGAAAACTAAGTTTTAATTTAAGTATTAATTAATTAACTAATATAATATAATTAATTATCACTATTTTTTGAGTGTATTTATTTATTTTTCATACTAAATCAAATTTAACAATATAATTATTATTATGTGTTAAGTTTAATAAAATATTTTGTAACATAAAATACAAAAAAAACTATTTATATTTTATTTTGATACAAATATAATATAATAAGTGGTATATATGTATATAAGTATTACTTTTTTTAAAAAAAAATTGTGGGGGCATATTAAATGTGGGTCCGTCTTTGGCTGTGAAGGAAGATGAGAGTTGTAAATAGGTAAGCGGCGATGGACTCAGCAACAACATGACAGGAGCTATGCGGTTTTTTGTGAAGAAGTCGAGAAGAAAATTTTAGGTAATGATGATTGAGTTTATCTTGTATGGCTATAAAATATAGACTGAAGTTATGAATCATGTGTGATGTGAGGCAAATTTTAATTTCTAAAAAGTGTTTATATGTATATATTCGGGACGGGTACACTCTAAACCCGTCCATACCCTGTCTTGAGAAAAATGTGCCCTGACTCGGGTCAAGTTATTACTTTTTTCATCCGGGTATGGACGGGTCGGGTACCTGCGTATTCAAGAACTCATGCCAAGTCTAACCGCGTATTGATACTCTATTTATTAAGGGTTTATCGCTAGCCAATGGATTGTTATATACACAAAGGCGAGATTCTAACTCCTAATAGTTGTTTAAGCGGACGAGTGAGATGATCATTTAACAAATTCAAATTGATTAAGACAAATACTAATTATTTTTAATATTTTAATATTAAAAATTTTGAGAGTTTGATTTTAATTATAACTTTATAAAATATTTATAATAATTACTACTATATATATTATTTAATTTTTTTAATAAAATTTTTAATATAATTTTATGTATTATCCCGTACAAGGTACGGGAACATACACTAGTTCTATACTAAATATTCATATATATATGATTAATAAAAATTAACATGTTATAATGCAATTGTGTAATTGCAAATAAAATAAATACCTATATTAATATTTCATTAAATGAATAAATAAAAAAATAATTCAAAAAATCGTCAAATTTTTCTATTAACAATAAATGCCTATTATTTGATTTATAAATAGAGAATTCGGCATGAAAATACTTTCCTAAAACTTTATTCACGTAAATCTTATTAGATGTTTATTATTTGATTTATTTTTATTAACATTAAATGTCCAAACCTGATTCACAAAAATATTTAAAGCCTATTTTATACTAAAAATCTGATTTACGAAAATTTAGTGAATGAATTGCTGAGTATTGTTGGATTTATCGATAGTAATTATGTCAAATTTATAAGGTTAAGTAATTACCGGCGAATTTTAGTTTTCGACAGTAAATCCGCCGATAATATTTGGAGGAAAAAAAATTAAATTGGTGCATCTTTTATCGTCAGATATACTGTCGAATTTTTTTTACGATAACCCCAATTAGTGAAATGCTGTGTTTTGGTGATCCGCAACGGTTTACCATTGGATCTTTTCGACGGTAACAGGACGTAAATTCAAATCACAAATCATCTTCCCCCTCATTTTAGATTCACCCACTCTCTCACTTTTTTCACTCTCTCACTCACCATCGTCTGCCACTGCCACCACCGAGACCACCACCATCATAGTTTCCTATTTGTCGTTGTCAACCCATCGCCGACATCTCCCTTCTTCTCCTTCTTCCCCTCTTCTCCTTTCTCCTCGCGTTGTTAAACCACCGTCGCCCCCATTATCAATGCGTTGCTGCTGCTCACCAGCCTTCGGCGACCACCCTTCCGCTTCCTCTAGCTCCGACAATGTCATAGTGCCGCTGCATCTTCACCTTTTTTCAGTTCTCTCCTAGTTTTGCATTTCAGGTTTCTTTAAATTCTTTTTCTTTCTTCTTCAAATTATGTTTTAGTTAGGTTATTTCATTATTCTAATTTTAGTTAGTTAATTTAATTAGAGTTAATGTTTCAGTAGATTAATCCCATCACTCAACACTTTGGGAAGCATGTAAATTTTATTTGTTGCTATCCAAAATACTTCTTATGACATGAGTGATGGAGCGTCTCAATTTGGAAGCTATGGCTATGAGCAACCTCCGGCTGAACAGGTTAATTATATGAATATCTCTTGGATTCCTGATTGCACGATGCATGGTTGATCGCCTGACAACCGAGTGCTCGTCTGACAAACGAGCCAACCATTCCGTGAGATCAGAGTCTTCGTGGTATAGGCGAGAACTGATGGCAGCATTCAAGAGAATCCGGAAGGTCTAACCTTGTCTGTGGTATTCTGAGTAGGATTCAATGATTGAATGACTGTGACGTGCTTCAAACTCCTGAGGGCGGGGCGTTAGTGACAGACGCAAAAGAATCACTGGATTCTATTCCGGCCTGATTGAGAACCGACAGATGAATTCCGCTATGCTGTGACAGAGCATATGCAATCGCTTTCACTGAGAGGATGGGAGGTAGCCACTGACAACGGTGAAACCCTTGCTTAAGCTTGCCATGGAAAGGAGTAAGCAGGATTGGATGAAGACAGTAAGAAAGCAGAGAGACGGAAGGGAAGGCATCTTCATGCGCTTGTCTGAAGTTCCTACCAATGAATTACATAAGTATCTCTATCTTTACCCTTGTGTTATTTTCGTTCATCACCATTATCATTTGAGTTTGCCTGACTAAGATTTACAAGATGACCATAGCTTGCTTCAATACTAACAATCTCCGTGGGATCGACCCTTACTCGCGTAAGGTTTATTACTTGGACGACCCAGTGCACTTGCTGGTTAGTTGTGCGAAGTTGTGTAATGCCATGGTATTGAGCTACCACGTTTTTGGAGCCATTACCGGGGATTATGAGAGTTGTGAAAAAGTATTGTTCACAATTTCGCGCACCAATAGGACATGAGGTGGATGTAGGTGCAATCATTCCCCAATAGCTTTATCACATCGCTTCCAATGCTAACACACATGCTAAGTTAGCATTCTCCCACCTCATTCACCGCCTTTGCAAAGCTTCAAGGCTCAACTTGGAGAATGACTTCCTCATTCCCATTGAGAGGCCGATCTTCAAGAAGACTATGGAACATGCAAGAGATTATGCAAAGATTTCGAGAGGAGGACAAGCTAGAGAAGAAGCTCAGTGGTGCAGAATTTATAATCCACAAACTAACCGGCAAGTGCATCGGGTACCAAGTAGTACCTCAAGTGAATGAGGGTCGATCCCATGATTTATTTAGTTAGACAAACAGAAAATGGTGTTTTGAGAGCTCAAAAGCATAAACAGTAAATTCAGAATATCAAAAAGCAAGCAGTAAATTGGTGTGAATAATATGGGAAAAAATAGTTAAGGTTTCAGAGATATTTATTTTCCGGATTAACTTTTCTTACCAATTATTTTAATCATGCAAGATTCAATTCATGACAAACTATATGTGACTAAACCTTAATTCCTTAGACCTTTTTAGTCTTCTCTAACCTTCATCAACGGCCAATTCCTTGGTCACTTGATTCCAATTTAGAGGGTTAAGTTCAATTCTAGTTTATATGCCACAAAAATCCTAATTATCCAAATATAAGAGGATTATACACGTATCCTGTTAAGTCCAGATAATTAGAAATTTAGGAGAAATTATTTTCAAGCTGTTGTTCAAGCAAAGAGCTTTTCCAAGTTTTACAAGAACTCAATTAGAACAAGGGTCATACTTCCATTCCACTCAAATTTATAAGATAAAGAACGAAAACAATTCTTGAAATTGAAATCAATACAAGAATTAAAATAGAACAGTAATAGTATTAAAATAGAACTGTAACAGTGAAGGTTTAGTTGCTCATGGTTTAGAGAGAAAACAAAGATTCTGAAAAACTGTCAAGTACAAAATGAGGTATGAGAGAAGAGAAGAGCCCGAAGGGCTAATTTTTTCCCTTTTATACCTAATCCTAATTAATGTAAAATATATTTTCTAAAACTAAATAATATCTTTTCCTATAATTAAATTAAAGTTTAATCCAAAATTGATGAAGATCTTTGCAGCATTCCTTGATGGACGTGGGACCACTTGTAAATTATTGAACTGGCGTCTAACTTGGAAAATTCTAAGTTAGGCACCATCCTTGCAGCATGGTTTGGATGCTTTGATTATGTCTTGGTGCCTAACTTGGGAAAAGCCAAGTTAGGCATAACCCTTGTAGCATGGTTTTCGCGTCTGGAGTCTCCTTTGGCGACTAACTTGGAAAATCCCAAGTTAGGCACCACCAAGGGCAAATTGTTGGAGAAGAAGTGTGCACTATTATACATCATTAGAAAGATCTGGAAGTTATCTTTCCAATGCCACTGGAATCACGTCAATTGGACCTCTGCAGGGAGGTCAGGGTTGACAGCATCATTCAGTTTCTTCTCTTTTTCTACAGAAACTCCATCAAATTCATCCGAATGCTACCTGAAATAAACAGAATTACATACAACTCAAAGTAGCATCTATAGTGGCTAAAAGATATTTAAATATTGATTAAACTCAATAATTTGAATGCAAATTCACTAGAAAAAGATAGAAAAGATGCTCACGCATCACTCAGCAAGCTCCACCACCACAAGATCAACCTCTCATGCCTCAAGGGCACTGCTTTCTACCTTAGGAGTATTGGCAGTATTTGACCTCCTCCCTTGAGCATATGAGAGTAACCCAAGATAGCCACGGCATCTTCCTCTATATGATTATAGCGGAGCAAAAAAGTCAGTGCCATGAACTTCTCCAAGTCAGACAAGATATAAGGCGACAGAGAGGACTGCGTGGAGCACAACCTAAGGAGGGATATGGCCACCATGATGACTGAGGTGGTTAAGTTCCCTTTCATTTCTATTTTCCTTTCCGTATTGCTTATGTTATTTTCCTACTTTCGGTTTTTTGGTATTTACTGTTTAGTGCATGACTCCTAGTTTTCTGTTTTCTTTAGTTTTTAGTTCATTTTTAGTTTTAATGCTTTTATTTTCAATGAGGCCTCATGTAATGTCCTAAAAAAATGTATTCAAAAGAAAAGAGCGAAAAGTAGTGTTTTATGTTAGAAGTTGAGTTTATTTTACAATTGTCTTGTTACATTGTATGTGGTGGTATATATACTTGTGATTGTGATTGCATTAAGAGAATGATGTATGAATTTCTTTGAACAAGAAGAATGTTGATTCTTAAGGAACAAGAACTTAGAGAAGTGTTATGAAACCTCCAAAAATGAGTAAGAGGTTGATCCTTGAATCAAAAAAATCGACAAGAAAAACCAGAACAATAGAGAAAAAGAAAGAGTAAGAAAAAGAAAAATAATGATGAAAAAGATAAAAAAGAAAGCCAAATTGCAAAGCTCTGAGCATCAATGGCTGAGACCCAATTATGTACTTGTGGTGTCTATTGTGTAACACCCTATCACCCTAAGCTTACCTCTGGCCATAAAGCAATGGGTGACAAAGTACCACGCCAGTTCTAAAGCTCATACAATAATGCATATATAAAGAAGTAATAAGACTAGAAGCTCGATATAAGGAACAAGAGTTCAAAGATAGGTAAACAGAAGAAACAAATCTTGAAGTATTCACACACGATAACTAAACATCCAAGAGTGTACTGGGCAATATATCCAGAACCAATGGCAACGAAAGACAATGTCCGTAAGGATGTAATGTTGGGCATGGGTCAAAACCGATGGATGAGATCATTACCTGCACTAGGGCTAGACATGCATCATATTTGGTTGCACATATCACTTGTGTGTGTTGACTTCGTTCTTGTAGTTGTATGTTATGTTGCTGTTTGCTTTTGTTTGTTGTTTGCTTTATGTTCTTTTGTTATGGTTTGATTGATCTGGGACACATGGCCATTATATAAAAGGCAAATCAACTTATTTCACCCTAACCCTACTAAGAACTCGCCAATTCTTACTCCTGTCTTCCTACCCACTTCAGATAGAGAAGGTATCATTTTCTATGAGCTTGGGCAGTCTTATGTGTACGAGGATCCTGTCCTTCACAGCTTCTATGTGGTGGCCACAGAGCCTTGAGTCTGTAAGTACGTAGTTAGAGATCAGCCCTTTCAGCACTCACTAGATTCACCTCTCTTTGATCCTGATGCACTATATACTTTTCTGCTATCTTAGTTACATCTCAATTCTGTTCATCATCCTTTTGATCATGTGCATGGAAGTCTTGTTCCAGCTAGGGGTGTCAAAAATCTAGAGGAGGTAGGGATTCTCGCGGGGACTCCCACGAATGGGGCCTCGATGGCGGGTTTTCCTGCGGGGACAGGAATATGGGATAAAATCCCCCCAAAGCAGGTGTGGGACCTAAGCAGGGATTTTCGTCCTCGCATTTTTCGCAGTCCTCGAATATATTAAAATACTTAAACACCCTTTGTAGTTTATTTTCTTACTTTAGTTTTTTCGTCATTTCACCTTCCATATACATATATATATATTGAAAATTTGAAAACCCTAATCCCTTCTCGCACTCACTAGCGCCGCTCACCCAGTCACCCTCACCCTTTCTTCGCGAACCCCCTTTCTGCATTCTCTCCATCCTCTCTGCACTCAGCTAGCCACCTCTGAACACCTCCCTCGCTACTGTTTGTTTCACCTCACCGTCTCATTCATCGCGCCATCACCGGCCACCGTAGCGTTCTCTCTCTCGACGCTTTTCTCTGTCCCGCACGACGCCATCATTGCATCGTGCCGTTTCCTCTCTGCTGCGACTTTATCTTCTCTCCTTTTTCTTTGCCAACATCGCTGCTCTGTTGAGTCTGTTCAACTCCTGTGCCGTTGTCGTCCTGCATTGCTACTCCGCATATCTACTTTTCTCTTTACCGGCGTCTCTCATCTCTCCGGCCATTTCTTTCTTGTCCCTGGTAAGATTCACTGCTCTCTCTTTTCTGCTTGGATTTTGTCATTTTACTTCATTAATTTGATTTCATGCTAATTAATAATTAGTTTCTGATAATATAATTTTTCATATTTTAAAATTCTATTTTTATCATGAATTTGATTTTGATTTATTTTTTGATATTGGTGGCTGTTATTTTTGTTAATGAACGTGGCTCTGAACTTTTGATTTTGTTGGCTATTCTGTTTATAGATATATGATTGTATTTCTAATTTTTCATCATATCTCTCTTTCTGCCATGTTGTGTTCATGCCATTCCTCCTGTGCAATACAAAAAATTCATATGACCGTGTAGTGTGTGGTTTATCATTAATTAGAAAAGGCTCTGCTTTGCTTTTAATTTTGTTTATCATTAATTAGTGATTTTTTATCCTTCTCTATTTTTTTTCATTTTTGCTTATTTATTATATATTCTTTTGTATTTGATTTAATCTTTTTTTTTATTTTTTGAATTTTTTGAATTTTTACTTGGTCTTTCATGTCTTCAAAGCCACACATTACTCAAATGAATAGGAAAATTGCATGAAAATTGAGTCTACTAATCCAATCTTCCAAGAATCGTCTGATGATACAAAACAGGAGTTGTAGTCCAAGTCTTCTATGGTGAAAATCAATGAAATTCTTGCTGACATCAAACTTAAGTTTGGTGTTGGATGTGTTGCATCAACTCAGAAGGAAACTCCCAAGAAGAAAGTGCCCAAGAGTTGGAGAAACAAGAAGATTCTCACTAAAGATTTTTCACTAGAATTGAAAGTGGTGTTGACTCACCATCCATCATTGCCTTAGACCATGAACGGAATCCTGCCTCTTGAGAATGTTGAGTTACTCCATGAAGATACAGGAAAAAGATTCACAGTGGGGGGGAGGAATTGAAGCCGTATGAACAATTCCCTCATTAACAACAATGAACCGTCAAACTAGTGACGTTAAAGAAGCGCTTATTAGGAGGCAACCCAATATTTTAAGTATCCTTTAATTATATTTTTTTTATTTTCATAGTTCATAGTTTTTCTTATTTTCCACCTTATTTGAGTCATGCATTTTGAGTACAATAGGAATAGGTGTGCTTGGAACGAATTGGAGAGCTTTCCGTAGGGGAACTAGCTTCCGGTGTCCCAATGCTAAACGTCGAGATCTGGTGTTTAGTGCTAGGAGGCACGTAAACCTAGGAGGAGACATTAGATAGCAAGGGTTTGATTTTGGAGCATTTGAATTCTGGATGGGTGGCGTTTGGCGTGGCTGAGTAATTGGCGTCTAGTGCCACTTGAAAGACAAAGAGTGAATTCCTTTCGAGAGGATGGCACCTAGGGGTGGAAAAAGGTCAGGCGGCCTGCCAGGGGCCTGCAGCCTGGCCTGTGTTTGGCCTGGCCTAGCCTGTTATAAAATAGGTACAGGCCCAGACTCTTTTAAAAGCCTTAATACATTAATAGGCTAGGCCCAGGCATACTAATTAGCCTTATAGGCCTGTCAGGCCTGCCTGGGCTTGTTAAAATATAATTAAATATATAAATAATTATTTATTATTAATAAAATTATGAGATATTTTAAATTTATTATATTTTATTGTAAATTTTTTTGTATATTTTAAATATGTTAAAAGTTTAAAATTTTTTATAAATATTAAATATATGATATATTACATATAACTATTTTTATTAAAAAATAATTTTTTTTAAATAATATTTTTATTTTTGTAAAAAAAAATTATCAGGCCTTTTAACAGGCTTCAGGCCAGACCAGGCTGAATAACAGGCCAGACGTAGTACTTTATAAAGAGCCTATAATAGGCTGTAGGCCAGGCTCAGGCCAATCAACTGTATGACAGGCCAGGCCTGTAAGAGCAAAGCCTGGCCTGTTTCCACCCCTAGACTGGCACCAAACGCTGCATCACTGACGTTTGGCACCGAGAATGCTATACCAAACCCTCCCATTTTGAATTCAAATTTTCTACGGCCCACTCCCCTTTTCTTCTGAACACCCCCTTTCCCATGATCTTCTCCCATTCCTCATGCCCCTTTCCCTACCAACCCTACATTTAATCCCCTTGATCCATAACTTCCCCCATTTTCTTTCCCTTTTTCTTTTTCTTTTACCCTTTCCCACTATATATAACCCTACCCTTTCCCTAACTTCACACACAACAACTTCTTCTTCCCCTATCTTTACCCACACATCCCTCCCTCTTCCTCTATTCCCCTTCTTCAATTTTCTTTTTTAACCAAACAATCCTTCATTCTTATCCTTTTATCCTTTTTTCTTATCCCTCTTACTCCTCTCCCTACTACTACTACCCAAATTCTGCTTCTCTTCCATTAGGGTTTGCTATCTCAGCAACCCTTTTGAAGCTAGTGTCGGTTTTGTCAGGGGTTTCTGCCATGAATGCCACCACGAGAGGGGAAGAGGAAGAACGATGGGAAAGGAAGGGAGTCATCTGTGTCATCACCGTCGAGCCACAATGACTGCATGTGAAGCTTCTGTTGCCGTCGTTTGCAGAAAGTAAGGGAGTCATCTGCGGCCGACGTTGCTGCCTCACCACCATTTTCTCCTATCCCCTTTCTCCTATTCTGCTTCTACATTTTCAGGTCATTTACTGCATTTTTCTTTCAATTCTGTTAATTTTGCTTAGTTAGACTTAGATATGCATGTTGTAGTGGATTCTAGGTTGTTAGGTAGGCTGAACATAGTTTGTAGAGGAATTAGGTCTAGAAAAATTTTACTGTTTTGAATGTGTTTGGAATAAATTTTTGTTAATTGTTTGTTGAATGATCAGGAATGTTGTTTGAATTTTTGTGAATCTGTGATTGGATGATAATGATTTTCTTCTTTTCTGAATCGAATTGTGAACTTCTGCTGTTATGTTAATTTAGTTTGTGCAATGATGATGATGAATTTAGATTGTGCACTCAAGTTGTTTGTTGCTAATTTCATATGGATGAATATGTGAATTTTTGTTAATTGTTATTGTATTCATATGGATATTGATTTGATTGAGTGAATTTGAGAAATATGCTAAATTGCTACTGAAATGCTGTCAGAATTTGTTTAAATCTATTTCACTATTAGTTTTTCATTTAAGTTAAATCTCCTCATCTTTCTATGGAATTCAATTACATTGAAATTGAGAATTGAAACTTGTGAGTGCTCTGATTAGGCATGACTAGTAAATAAATTATACAAAACTATTGTGTTAAGGAAAAGGATGAAAAACTTCATCAATAGAGACAATGCAAGCCTACTTTCATTTCAGCTAGAAGCTTAGAGTATTACTGTTTACATAACTAATTGTGATGTAATTTAACACATGCATTATGCTTTTATTTTCAGTTTTTTTTTTCGCTATGTCACCCTGATCATCATGTCGGTCCTCTGGTTTTCAAACCACACCATGGTTCTCTAGGCCACTTTTTTCTCTTGTTTGTATGTATTTATTTACATATTTTTTTCTTCTTTTTGTATAATTAACAATCCTTATTTTGTGTTATTCAGTGCATGGCGAACCCTTCTTGGGAGTTATCAGAGTATGCTACAATATTGCACTAAATATGTATTACTCATTTCTATGATATTGCACTAAATATGTATTTACTCATTTCTATGTTGTCTTTGATGCTTATAGTTAATTAGTTATTAATTTATAGTACTCAAATTCATTCTTTGTCTTTGTGGCAAGAATCCTATATAAACCAAGCAACATCAAAGCTTATGCTAACACAGATGATCAGCGTCATATTTAGGAGAATGGAAACCAATCTGGTGGGGGCTTATTTTTATTCTTTATTATTAACTGTATGAGTTTATCAAGGACTAAAAATATGACTTTTTCCTGTTATGAATTTTTTAATTTGTTATTTTGTTATTTTGTTAATTTGTTAATTGTTACTTTTTTGTGACTATACATAATCTTCTTGTCTATCACTTGTTTGACAGAATATTTCTGCTCAAGCAGATGGTGAAGAGCAAGAAATTGTAAGTACTCATTCTAGCCCAAAGCCATCTAGTCATGGAACTAATGAAAGAGTTGTATCAGTTTATGCTTATTACTCTATATATACATCCATATGCAGAAAGGTATTCCTAACTATTAATTTACCATGCAACTGACTTTAGAGTGATTTATTAAGTAGTAATATAGAGCATGTTGCCATTCTAATGCTGGATAAAATGAGTTACTAGAAGCTATGGGGTTGGGAAAGGACATGGTAAGAATTTTCGAGTTCGTATTCATTGTTGAATAATATGAGTATAGTTTTTTGTTTTTCTTGTGCATTTTTAAAGGAAAAACAAATCTTGTTTCTTAAGCTAGTATTTTCTGGTTGGTGGTCTTTTCAGGTGTGTGGCATTTATTAGAAGCTTCTCCATGAGAAAGGAGCTCTATGAACATGATGGAGTTTGTAATTTGTAGTTTATATTTTGGAGATTTATAATTCTTTATTTTTCTTGTCCTATGTATCTATCTAGTTCATTAGGGTTCTTCCATGTGTCTTGTTAGTTTGTACTTTAAAGTTTATATGTTGAATATTTATAAAATAATCTTAGTTAAATGAAAGATATTTGAACTATCTATGTTATTATATATTATATAAATGTTGACTTGTTGAGTAAATTAGTTAATATATTAATTAATTAAAAAACTAATATAATTTGGCAAATTATGTGTGTAATTTGTATTTAAAAAAATTATTACAAAATAAATAGTGTTTTGTAATTAAAGAAAAAAAATGTTACAAAATCAAGTTACATTTTGTAACAAAAATTTATGATAGGAAAAAATATATTGTCACAAAAAATATTTTGAAGATCAAAATTTGTTATCACTTTTGTAACAACTTTTGATTTTTTGTATCAGAAAAATTTGTTACAAAATATTACTTTGAATTGTAACAGTTCAATTTTTTGTTACAAAAACTTTTTGTAACGGGAAATACTGCAACGGCCCCCTTTTTTTGTTACAAAATCTTTTTGTTTCAAAATTTTGTTTTTTGTAACAATTTTTTTCGTTACAAATATTGCTTTTTCTTGTAGTGGGTGGAGAATCTTCTTTTTGGAAAAGAAAGGGGAATGCACCTCAAACTGGTGCTTTTAACACAAACTGGTTCAGTAGCAAGTTGTATGAGGAACATTTTTTTGAGATCACAAGCAAAAAGAAAGTGATCCCAGAAGTCAAGTTTGACCTCAAACGGAATGAATATCCAGAGATCCAGCATGAAATAGAAAGAAAAGGTTGGGGAGTGCTCTGTAATCCGCATTTGAGGTGGGCCAGCTGAAGGTTCAGAAATTCTATGGCAATGCATTGATCACATACAAGGACATTGCTCGTGGGGTGAATGAGAAGAACTACCGCACCTATGTGAGAGGAAAGGTCTATGATTTTAGCCAGATGAGCATCAGGGAAGCCTTCCACTTGCCACCTTTGAACCTACATGTGCATCACTAGAGTGAGATGATGAGTAGGGGCAGGAGGTTTGATCAAGTGCTTGCAAATATTTACCTCCCCAGTGCACAATGGAGAATGGGAGTGGATGCCTATCCGAATCAACTGGGGTAGAGTGACCTCAAGCCAGTGGCTAAAGGATGGTTGGAGTTCATCCAACGCTCCATAATTCCAACAAGCAACCGCTCTGAGTACACTGCTTACAGAGTCATCACGATTCATTGCATCATGATAGCTGATGAGCGGATAATTTGTATACTTTTTGGCATTGTTTTTAGTATGTTTTTGTTATGATCTAGTTAGTTTTTAGTATATTTTTATTAGTTTTTAGTTAAAATTCACTTTTCTGGACTTTACTATGAGTTTGTGTGTTTTTCTGTGATTTCAGGTATTTTCTGGCTGAAATTGAGGGACCTGAGCAAAAATCTGATTCAGAGACCAAAAAGGACTGCAGATGCTGTTGGATTCTGACCTCCCTGCACTCTAAGTGGATTTTCTGGAGCTACAGAAGCCCAATTGGCGCGCTCTCAACGGCGTTGGAAAGTAGACATCCTGGGCTTTCCAGCAATATATGATAGTCCATACGTTGCCCAAGATTTGATGGCCCAAACCGGCGTTCAAAGTCACCTCAAGAAATCCCAGCGTTAAACGCTGGAACTGGCACCCAAATGGGAGTTAAACGCCCAAACTGGCACTAAAGCTGGCATTTAACTCCAAGAGGAGTCTCTGCACGAAATTTGCTTCAATGCTCAGCCCAAGCACACACCAAGTGGGCCCGGAAGAGGATTTTTATGTCATTTACTCATTTCTGTACACCTTAGGCTACTAGTTTTCTATAAGTAGGACCTTTGACTATTGTATTAAAAATCTTTTGATCACTTTAGATCTCTAGATCATCTTTGGACATTTTAGTTCTTAGATCACTGGGAGGCTGGCCATTCGGCCATGCCTAGACCTTATGCTTATGTATTTTCAACGGTGGAGCTTCTACACACCATAGATTAAGGTGTGGAGCTCTGCTGTACCTCGAGTATTAATGCAATTACTATTGTTCTTCCATTCAATTCCGCTTGTTCTTTGTCCAAGATATCACTTGTTCTTCAACTTGATGAAGGTGATGATTGACGCCCATCATCATTCTCACCCATGAACAAAGTGACTGACAACCACTCTTGTTCTACAAGCGTTCAAGGCTCTAGTGAATATCTCTTGGATTCCTGATTGCACGATGCATGGTTGATCGCCTGACAACCGAGTGCTCGTCTGACAAACGAGCCAACCATTCCGTGAGATCAGAGTCTTCGTGGTATAGGCGAGAACTGATGGCAGCATTCAAGAGAATCCGGAAGGTCTAACCTTGTCTGTGGTATTCTGAGTAGGATTCAATGATTGAATGACTGTGACGTGCTTCAAACTCCTGAGGGCGGGGCGTTAGTGACAGACGCAAAAGAATCACTGGATTCTATTCCGGCCTGATTGAGAACCGACAGATGAATTCCGCTATGCTGTGACAGAGCATATGCAATCGCTTTCACTGAGAGGATGGGAGGTAGCCACTGACAACGGTGAAACCCTTGCTTAAGCTTGCCATGGAAAGGAGTAAGCAGGATTGGATGAAGACAGTAAGAAAGCAGAGAGACGGAAGGGAAGGCATCTTCATGCGCTTGTCTGAAGTTCCTACCAATGAATTACATAAGTATCTCTATCTTTACCCTTGTGTTATTTTCGTTCATCACCATTATCATTTGAGTTTGCCTGACTAAGATTTACAAGATGACCATAGCTTGCTTCAATACTAACAATCTCCGTGGGATCGACCCTTACTCGCGTAAGGTTTATTACTTGGACGACCCAGTGCACTTGCTGGTTAGTTGTGCGAAGTTGTGTAATGCCATGGTATTGAGCTACCACGTTTTTGGAGCCATTACCGGGGATTATGAGAGTTGTGAAAAAGTATTGTTCACAATTTCGCGCACCAATAGGACATGAGGTGGATGTAGGTGCAATCATTCCCCAATAGCTTTATCACATCGCTTCCAATGCTAACACACATGCTAAGTTAGCATTCTCCCACCTCATTCACCGCCTTTGCAAAGCTTCAAGGCTCAACTTGGAGAATGACTTCCTCATTCCCATTGAGAGGCCGATCTTCAAGAAGACTATGGAACATGCAAGAGATTATGCAAAGATTTCGAGAGGAGGACAAGCTAGAGAAGAAGCTCAGTGGTGCAGAATTTATAATCCACAAACTAACCGGCAAGTGCATCGGGTACCAAGTAGTACCTCAAGTGAATGAGGGTCGATCCCATGATTTATTTAGTTAGACAAACAGAAAATGGTGTTTTGAGAGCTCAAAAGCATAAACAGTAAATTCAGAATATCAAAAAGCAAGCAGTAAATTGGTGTGAATAATATGGGAAAAAATAGTTAAGGTTTCAGAGATATTTATTTTCCGGATTAACTTTTCTTACCAATTATTTTAATCATGCAAGATTCAATTCATGACAAACTATATGTGACTAAACCTTAATTCCTTAGACCTTTTTAGTCTTCTCTAACCTTCATCAACTGCCAATTCCTTGGTCACTTGATTCCAATTTAGAGGGTTAAGTTCAATTCTAGTTTATATGCCACAAAAATCCTAATTATCCAAATATAAGAGGATTATACACGTATCCTGTTAAGTCCAGATAATTAGAAATTTAGGAGAAATTATTTTCAAGCTGTTGTTCAAGCAAAGAGCTTTTCCAAGTTTTACAAGAACTCAATTAGAACAAGGGTCATACTTCCATTCCACTCAAATTTATAAGATAAAGAACGAAAACAATTCTTGAAATTGAAATCAATACAAGAATTAAAATAGAACAGTAATAGTATTAAAATAGAACAGTAACAGTGAAGGTTTAGTTGCTCATGGTTTAGAGAGAAAACAAAGATTCTGAAAAACTGTCAAGTACAAAATGAGGTATGAGAGAAGAGAAGAGCCCGAAGGGCTAATTTTTTCCCTTTTATACCTAATCCTAATTAATGTAAAATATATTTTCTAAAACTAAATAATATCTTTTCCTATAATTAAATTAAAGTTTAATCCAAAATTGATGAAGATCTTTGCAGCATTCCTTGATGGACGTGGGACCACTTGTAAATTATTGAACTGGCGTCTAACTTGGAAAATTCTAAGTTAGGCACCATCCTTGCAGCATGGTTTGGATGCTTTGATTATGTCTTGGTGCCTAACTTGGGAAAAGCCAAGTTAGGCATAACCCTTGTAGCATGGTTTTCGCGTCTGGAGTCTCCTTTGGCGACTAACTTGGAAAATCCCAAGTTAGGCACCACCAAGGGCAAATTGTTGGAGAAGAAGTGTGCACTATTATACATCATTAGAAAGATCTGGAAGTTATCTTTCCAATGCCACTGGAATCACGTCAATTGGACCTCTGCAGGGAGGTCAGGGTTGACAGCATCATTCAGTTTCTTCTCTTTTTCTACAGAAACTCCATCAAATTCATCCGAATGCTACCTGAAATAAACAGAATTACATACAACTCAAAGTAGCATCTATAGTGGCTAAAAGATATTTAAATATTGATTAAACTCAATAATTTGAATGCAAATTCACTAGAAAAAGATAGAAAAGATGCTCACGCATCACTCAGCAAGCTCCACCACCACAAGATCAACCTCTCATGCCTCAAGGGCACTGCTTTCTACCTTAGGAGTATTGGCAGTATTTGACCTCCTCCCTTGAGCATATGAGAGTAACCCAAGATAGCCACGGCATCTTCCTCTATATGATTATAGCGGAGCAAAAAAGTCAGTGCCATGAACTTCTCCAAGTCAGACAAGATATAAGGCGACAGAGAGGACTGCGTGGAGCACAACCTAAGGAGGGATATGGCCACCATGATGACTGAGGTGGTTAAGTTCCCTTTCATTTCTATTTTCCTTTCCGTATTGCTTATGTTATTTTCCTACTTTCGGTTTTTTGGTATTTACTGTTTAGTGCATGACTCCTAGTTTTCTGTTTTCTTTAGTTTTTAGTTCATTTTTAGTTTTAATGCTTTTATTTTCAATGAGGCCTCATGTAATGTCCTAAAAAAATGTATTCAAAAGAAAAGAGCGAAAAGTAGTGTTTTATGTTAGAAGTTGAGTTTATTTTACAATTGTCTTGTTACATTGTATGTGGTGGTATATATACTTGTGATTGTGATTGCATTAAGAGAATGATGTATGAATTTCTTTGAACAAGAAGAATGTTGATTCTTAAGGAACAAGAACTTAGAGAAGTGTTATGAAACCTCCAAAAATGAGTAAGAGGTTGATCCTTGAATCAAAAAAATCGACAAGAAAAACCAGAACAATAGAGAAAAAGAAAGAGTAAGAAAAAGAAAAATAATGATGAAAAAGATAAAAAAGAAAGCCAAATTGCAAAGCTCTGAGCATCAATGGCTGAGACCCAATTATGTACTTGTGGTGTCTATTGTGTAACACCCTATCACCCTAAGCTTACCTCTGGCCATAAAGCAATGGGTGACAAAGTACCACGCCAGTTCTAAAGCTCATACAATAATGCATATATAAAGAAGTAATAAGACTAGAAGCTCGATATAAGGAACAAGAGTTCAAAGATAGGTAAACAGAAGAAACAAATCTTGAAGTATTCACACACGATAACTAAACATCCAAGAGTGTACTGGGCAATATATCCAGAACCAATGGCAACGAAAGACAATGTCCGTAAGGATGTAATGTTGGGCATGGGTCAAAACCGATGGATGAGATCATTACCTGCACTAGGGCTAGACATGCATCATATTTGGTTGCACATATCACTTGTGTGTGTTGACTTCGTTCTTGTAGTTGTATGTTATGTTGCTGTTTGCTTTTGTTTGTTGTTTGCTTTATGTTCTTTTGTTATGGTTTGATTGATCTGGGACACATGGCCATTATATAAAAGGCAAATCAACTTATTTCACCCTAACCCTACTAAGAACTCGCCAATTCTTACTCCTGTCTTCCTACCCCCTTCAGATAGAGAAGGTATCATTTTCTATGAGCTTGGGCAGTCTTATGTGTACGAGGATCCTGTCCTTCACAGCTTCTATGTGGTGGCCACAGAGCCTTGAGTCTGTAAGTACGTAGTTAGAGATCAGCCCTTTCAGCACTCACTAGATTCACCTCTCTTTGATCCTGATGCACTATATACTTTTCTGCTATCTTAGTTACATCTCAATTCTGTTCATCATCCTTTTGATCATGTGCATGGAAGTCTTGTTCCAGCTAGGGGTGTCAAAAATCTAGAGGAGGTAGGGATTCTCGCGGGGACTCCCACGAATGGGGCCTCGATGGCGGGTTTTCCTGCGGGGACAGGAATATGGGATAAAATCCCCCCAAAGCAGGTGTGGGACCTAAGCAGGGATTTTCGTCCTCGCATTTTTCGCAGTCCTCGAATATATTAAAATACTTAAACACCATTTGTAGTTTATTTTCTTACTTTAGTTTTTTCGTCATTTCACCTTCCATATACATATATATATATTGAAAATTTGAAAACCCTAATCCCTTCTCGCACTCACTAGCGCCGCTCACCCAGTCACCCTCACCCTTTCTTTGCGAACCCCCTTTCTACATTCTCTCCATCCTCTCTGCACTCAGCTAGCCACCTCTGAACACCTCCCTCGCTACTGTTTGTTTCACCTCACCGTCTCATTCATCGCGCCATCACCGGCCACCGTAGCGTTCTCTCTCTCGACGCTTTTCTCTGTCCCGCACGACGCCATCATTGCATCGTGCCGTTTCCTCTCTGCTGCGACTTTATCTTCTCTCCTTTTTCTTTGCCAACATCGCTGCTCTGTTGAGTCTGTTCAACTCCTGTGCCGTTGTCGTCCTGCATTGCTACTCCGCATATCTACTTTTCTCTTTACCGGCGTCTCTCATCTCTCCGGCCATTTCTTTCTTGTCCCTGGTAAGATTCACTGCTCTCTCTTTTCTGCTTGGATTTTGTCATTTTACTTCATTAATTTGATTTCATGCTAATTAATAATTAGTTTCTGATAATATAATTTTTCATATTTTAAAATTCTATTTTTATCATGAATTTGATTTTGATTTATTTTTTGATATTGGTGGCTGTTATTTTTGTTAATGAACGTGGCTCTGAACTTTTGATTTTGTTGGCTATTCTGTTTATAGATATATGATTGTATTTCTAATTTTTCATCATATCTCTCTTTCTGCCATGTTGTGTTCATGCCATTCCTCCTGTGCAATACAAAAAATTCATATGACCGTGTAGTGTGTGGTTTATCATTAATTAGAAAAGGCTCTGCTTTGCTTTTAATTTTGTTTATCATTAATTAGTGATTTTTTATCCTTCTCTATTTTTTTTCATTTTTGCTTATTTATTATATATTCTTTTGTATTTGATTTAATCTTTTTTTTATTTTTTGAATTTTTTCTTTGTATCTGAAGTTGAACTAGAATCTAATTTAGTGTTTCTGTATTAAATCTTGTTGTTTATGTATAGGATGGATAGTTTTATCTCAACTCCTATTGAAAATAATAATGAGACAAAACCAACACATAATGATAATGTTCAACCAATTAAAGCAAATCTTCAAAAAAATTATAGTACAAATGATGCCATAATTCATCTTGTGCTTGATAACTTTTATTTAATATATGGTACTTTTGTTTATAATGTATGTTAATATATTCATGTTTGTGATGTATTTTAATAGAGAACATGAAATTGTTTATTGGAAGTTGTATTCTGACAATGAAAAAACATATATTTGATGTTGAAGACGTTATTTTATGTTTTTTTTTAGAATTTAAGTTGTATTTTAACATTTTATTTTATGGACTATGATTTGTTATTTTGTATTTCTGGACTCGTAAGTTGTAATCTTG
Organism: Arachis hypogaea; assembly: GCF_003086295.3. Lineage (NCBI taxonomy): Eukaryota > Viridiplantae > Streptophyta > Magnoliopsida > Fabales > Fabaceae > Arachis > Arachis hypogaea. The sequence continues at coordinate 61,177,904 of NC_092037.1, forward strand.
AATAAGATATGTTTGTGTGTTGTAATAATATTTTGTGGTTTTTTTATTTTTTAAAATTTTTCACTATAATTTCCATATAAATGTTCAATATAAGGAGACGGGTAATAGGGCCCGCGGAGAACGGAGATGGGGACAATTATCTCCTATGGCGGGGATCGGGGCAGGGATGGAGATAAAATCTGGAGGCGGGGATCAGGACATTCCCGCCCTCGCCCCACCCCATTAACATCCCTAGTTCCAGCACAGCAGGATGGTTAGGCGGTGCCTGAGCCTGGCCCTGTCGTCAATGATTATATCCCTGAGTTTCCTCCAGTAGGTTTGGATATATCGATAGAGTTTCTTTCTACTTGCTCCTTTGACCCTTTCACCATAGAGCCTATCAAAACTTTCGTTGCAGCTTCTGGTCAGCCCTTAGTAGTTGGGCAGATTTTTCCTAGTGGTACAGTTTTCGTGGGCGACAACAATGATGGTAGTCCCCAAAGTATATCAGAGGTCATCGTTATTTCTAACGACGAGGACATCGAAGAGATAGAGATTGTGGATCTGACTTCTGAGGATGATGAGGATCCTGAGATGGATATAGAGATCATGGACTTGACTTCTGACAGTGATTAGGTAGCGACATTAGCATCTTCTTTTTGCAATTCTTTGGTTTAGTGTTTCTTTTTTCTTAGACTCTCACTTTTATTTTTCAGGAGATCAGGTTAGAAGATTAGGCTAGTCTGGACGTCAGATTAGGGGCTTCTTATATGGGCCAGACCTCGAAGATGTTTTGAGTTGTATATATATTCGTGGCTGTGAGAGAGTAACTAACTTTTCATCTTTTGAGTGCTATATATATATATATATATATATATATATATATATATATATATATATATATATATATATATATATATGTATCTGTTTATTATTTTGGTTGCAGTTTTATTTTTTTAAGGAAGGTTTTTCCTAAAAATCAAGTTCCGTTAACCCGATTACATGTTTGATATTATTAATAATAGTGTCGGTGTAGTTTTAAGTTGGTAACACTTGATGTTTCGATATGAGCATGCCATACTGAATATTGGGTCGTTACAAGTTACAACCGGCATTTACTAGATCCCACCACCTTCCTTTTCAAGGATGACCCAATCGCATTTCTCTTCATCTCCTGGGTCGACAGCTTCTGCCACCCCAACGCCACCGTCACCAACCTCTCCCCTTCCCTCTGCTGCCTCGATCTCTAGTTCTTTGCCTACTAGAAGGTCATCGCTGATGACACCGGCTCCTACCTTTTTTTCTTCGTTGTGCTCAACGACCTCCTCTCCCCTTGTAATGTTGTCCTTGACCGCGGATTCCGATGGATTCAGCATCTTAAGTTCTTCATCAAGTCCCCTAAAGACTCCACCGACTATGAATCCCTATTGAAGAGGAAAATCAAAGCCATATGAATTACCACACAACTGACCTTTTTTCAAGACAAGATTACTTATAAGGTGTTGCTGATGATCTTGGATCCAATTTATGAGGTTCAATTTTCAAGTAAGAGTTTCGCCTTTCATCCCAATAAGACTCCTCACATTGTGTTAAAGGTTATTAAGAAGAGTTTTGCATGGTATTTATGATATATGAAAGGTGATTTAAATAGTTGATTTATGTGGTAATAGAAGATTGAAAAAGTTTGGATTTTAGAAAAAAAGAAATAATAGTAGAATTGAGATTGAAAATAAAGGAGTAAAGTACCAACCCGGTCCCTATCCATTTTCCCGAATGACAACGCGATCCATTTTGGTTCCTGACTCTATGCTCCGTCTGCCAACGCGGTCCTTCTGTCATTTTCACGGCGAAAATTTGACAAAAATTGCTGATGTGTGTAGGCGTGTGGATGACATGGATGGTTTGGGTGGTTACGTGGAAGATGGAAACCCACGTGACTAGGTGAAATGGACAAAGGTCCTTTCTGTCCTCGTCCACAACACAAAAATGCCATCATTTTGAGGTTTTCAGGCGTCTTTATTAGACGAGTCTGGTCGTCTATCTCCCCTGTTTCGTGTATGGAACTGATACCACCATGAGCAATAGCAGAGATCGTGGGAGTGGAAGAGATGCGTCGAACGATGAGGGTAGGAGTATTTTTGTGAGCTCCGTTGGCAGTGCTGGAGCGAGGAAGAAGAAAAAATTCGTTGCCCCGAAATGCAATTGTGGGATTCATGCAATTCTATTCATGTCGTCAACACAGTCAAACCCTAATAGGCTATTCTTTGGATGCCCAAATTTCAAGGTATGAAATAATTAGTTATGTTCATATTCCTGCCAAGATCTGTAGCAAGCATCTCTTCATTGCAATTCTAGTTTTTTCTTTTTTTACTTTGCAGACTGCAGAATCTCATTGTAAATATTTTCTATGGCTGGATGAATATGTTTCACTATTTGAAGAGGAGGAAATAAATGATGACAACCTTTATGGTCGGAGTCCAAAGCAAAATCATTTGTTGGATGCAGCTGTTTCGATGGAGATGAAAGTGACTAAGTTAGAGGACATAATTTCTGGGTTAGAGTTGCAGATGAAAAATTCTAGGTACGTTAAGTGTAATAGGGGTTTTAGTTATCCATTGATGGCTGTTGTGTTTGTATTTGGAGTTGTATTTGCAAATTATCTCCGTTAAATTGGATAGCAGATAGTAAGTCTATGATGTTGTTTTTGTTTTGGAAGTGCCAGTTGCTGAAATAGTTGTATCACTTAACAGTGTAAATCCGAATTTATTAAACGGAATAACTGTGTTGGTTGTTTAGAAAAGATTGACTGTGTCAAAAAATAGAATGTGTTATACTCAAGTTCTTTCATTCCATGAAAAGCAATCCAATAATAACTAACAATAATATGTAACATTAATAACTTCATACAGTAACCAAATGTCAACATATTATGCACAAGGTGACTCCAAAAGTGGGTAACATATAGCCCTATACCAACATTAGCAACACAAAGATAAATAGAGTATTATAGGTCCTTAATTTATACAGGCTATCAAAACAAAAAGTAAAAGACTGTTTGTTGTGGCTGTATGTAAACTAGTTTATCAAAAAGACAACATCTACTTGTTGGAATATAAACCTAGGACTACACTTCTAGTTCTTTCTAGGAGGCCTAAATCCAGGAGTGGGAATGAACTTGAATAGTCTTGATGCATTCCCGAAAGTTGTTGCGGTCATTGTCTCGGCACTAAGTCCATGTTGTGTGCTGATAGGAGTGAGAGGCCTGAAGTGAGGTCCAAGGATTGGAGGACTCTGATTCACTATAGAAGCTTGAACATAGGTGGAGGAAATTGGTGGCCTAACAATTGGTTGCTTCATCCTTTGTGTAGGTGGGTTATTCAAGTTGGGGGTTTCAGATGCTCCCTGTAAACCAATAGTATTGCATTATGTGAAACAAAAATAAGATTAAGACATTGCTATTTATAGTGCAATTGTGAATTATGTCACTTACAACTTCTGGTCGGGGAGCAGACTGTGAAAGAGGAATTTTATCTCCTTGTCCCATTGTTATACCTTCTTTTGGTGTTGATTTAGATAGCTTCTTTTTTTTTATTTTTTTGCCTTTGTTTACATTCATTAAATAGTATACATCTCAATCTATAGTCAATAATAAAACTCAAGATGAACACATTTAAACTAAGTAACCCTACAAACTACTTACCACAGGATCTAGAAAAGTTCCTTTAACACTAGCATTCAGATTGTTTTCCTCACTAAACTGGTTCTATGTGGGTCATTATACAGAGATGGCAATTAAATGCTTCATCAAATTTTACAATGACAATTAAAACCCTGACCAACCTATCATGTGACACTTAAATCCTTAACCATTTTGATTATATGACAAATCAAACCCTAAAGAAGCTATACCTGTGTGGTGCTAGCAGAGTCTATTGCTGGAGCAAACTTCTTCAAAGCCCTCCTTTTCTTCTTGGTCATAAGCTTCCAATTAGGATCTTTGGGTGGATTGGAGCATGTTTTGTAGTAATGACCCGTTTGGCCACACTTGTTACAAGTCACCTCGAATGTCTTCTTAGCCTTGTGGGAATGCATCTTCGTCTCCACAGAATCGACTTTTCTCTTTATTTTTGGACGATGGGTAGCTTTCTTAATTGGGGGAGGTAGTGGCTGTGGTGAATCAGTTGGGGTCCAGTATTCTTCATTGTTAACTGGACTAATGCAGTTTCTTCAATCCTACATCAATCTAAACAGCCGATCCTAATAATCTGTTCCAACTTTCAATAATTTTTGAATACATCTCTACACTTTCATCTTATTTAAATACATAAAACTCCTAGGATATGGCAACAGAAATAATATTTTAACCTCTCTCTACCCCACCACGGTTGAATGAGGACCACACACAAGCAAAACAGTGAAAGGGACAGTAGCGACACCAACCTCAGCAATCAGTGCTGTGTGTCGAACCGTTACTTCTATCAACAGCGCCGTCCAACAACCATCTACGTTTCCGTCAGAAGTTTCGTCAGCAACCTTGTCACCAAATTTTTCACCACTCACCCTTGCCTTGATGGAGAAGAGAGTTGTCTGTTAGGGTTTAGAATGTAATTGTGTTAGAAGATCAAGGAGTCTTTAGGGGATAACATATAAGGTGCGAAACCAAACGACGCTTGAAAACCTCAAAACGATGGCGTTTTTGTGTTGTGGACGAGGACAGAAAGGACCCTGTCCATTTCACCTAGCCACGTGTGCTTCTATCTTCCACGTAACCACCCAAGCCATTCATGTCATCCACTCGCCTACACACGTCAGTAATTTCCGTCAAGTTTTCGCTGTAAAAATGACAGAAAGATTGCGTTGGCAGACGAAACACAGAGTCAGAGACCGAAATGGATCATATTTTTTATTAAGAGTTGCGTTGTCATTTGGAAAAATGGATAAGAATCGAATTGATACTTTACTCAAAATAAAGAGTTAGAATAATTTAAAAATTTTATTAAAAATCAACAAAAAAAATTAAAATTTATATATTTTTATCACATAAAACCTATTTTTTTTTTTTTTTTTATGGAGATAAGGTTAGTGTCGTTGTTTGATGAGTATTTTTATCTACTTCGCAAAGTTCAAGGGTATAAATGGGTTTTTCTCCAATAATATAACGAATTCGAAGTGTAATTTATTCATGACCATTTTTACTCTAGAAACAAAGAACAGACACACACAGAGCACGGATTTGTGGTGTTGGATTGGAAGGGTGCTGATCAAGGAGCAACAACATCAACTATGGAGCAACTAATTTCGGATGTTTCTCACTTCCACCATACCCCTTATTATTGGTAAGCCCCCGGTTCAACCCCTCTCTCTCTCTCTCTCTCTCTCTCTCTCTCTCTCTAGGGTTTTGGGTTTTGGTTCTGTGTTTTCTTTTCCATGGAGAATCTTTACAGGGCCCACTTTTCCTTTATCATGTTTAGCCTCTATTTAATTTTTTAATTATTTTTTGCACAATTAAGCGGAATGGGTGTAGACGTCAACTAACATTTTGTGTGTGATGAATTCTATTTTTGTACTATGTTCTTAACTTCAGCTACTAATTTACTATTTATCAACATCTTCACTCTTGACTAGCGTTGATTTGATTTCCTATTCTCCATTGGTAGGGATCAATAAAAAAATAGCGATGATGTTGCATTCTTTACATCTAACAAGACCCTAACTATATGCATGTTCATTGTTGACTACCATATTGAGTCTCATCTTCACTCTAAAGCTGATATTCCAGCTCTGCTATCTACTTATGATGATTATTTTTTTCTTCCTGTGATTTATTTTCAGTGAGGAGAATGTATATTTGCTTTGCAAGAAGTTGTGCACTGATGGGATAGCCAATGCTGAAGGATCTGATATTTTTGTTGTTTTCATTTCCAATGAAAAGAAGCAGGCATGTGCCATTTCATATACATTATTATTTATTCTTAGTCTTAGGGGAGATTTGTAATTTGCTTGCTAGTTTTCTTGTTCAAGGTGATTCACCTTGCACCCGTCAGTATGTGGAGGAAATAATGCTTCTGTGAAAGGAAACAATTCTTTGATTCTGCACTATTAGCAGGTTCAACATGACCAAAGTATTGGAACATAACCATTATTAAGCTTTCATCACACAACACACACACAAAAGCACAAGTGGACACACAGTATCCTCAATTCCTCATGCTTTATTAATGGTATGTGGACAGAGTATTGATTACATGTTTAAGTCTCTGCAACCCTTTCTTTTGTTGCATTGCAATTTATAAGCACTTGAATTGTAGCAATAAGGCACAGGCACATTACCATTCTTACATGTCTGATATGTGTATGCGTTGTACCTTACAGGAGACCTAACATTCTAACAAGTGTCTGCACTTGTACAATTCAAAAAAAAAAAGTCTCATAATGTCTTGGTCAAGAATGGATAAAACAAAGTGAAAATCATTTAAAATTTGAAATATGAAGAAAGCAAGAAAGTTTGATATGTTTTATTATACCTTAAGTATTTTTTTATTATGAACAAGGAAATTAAGGAGAGCATTTTTGAAATTATGAATAATGAGTATTTTTTTAGTAAATTTTTACGTGTCTTGTGACTTGTGTTCGTTGTCCATTGTCTATCATTGTCTGTCCTACATAGGATTGAAGAGTTATTTATCATTTTTGTTCCAAAATGATAATAATTAACACCTGAATTATTTGTCTCTCCTTCTATAGATCCCACTCTGGAATCAGAAGGCTAGCCACAGAGCAGATGGCGTTATTCTCTGGGATTATCATGTAATTTGCATTCAGGTATTGCGAAATATGTATTCCTTCCAATGAGTTTAGGCAACCGGTTTACGAAATTTTAAAATCAGTTTATTGTATATTTAGATGGTTATTGCACAGATCATTAATATACTTTTCTCGTAATTGTCATTACAGATAAATCAAGGGGGTGGCCCTCCTCAAGTTTGGGATTTAGATTCAAGTCTTCCTTTTCCTTCCCCTCTACCTTCATATATATCTGAAACAATTCGACCATCTTTCAAGCTATTTTCTGATTTTAATAGGTACTTATGCCACACTAGCTTCCTTCTTTTTTAACCCCCCCACCCCTTTTAATGGAACTATATCGGTCCCCAATTGTCGAGTATCTAATGGATGGCATTTGGTACACAACAGGATCTATCTCAAGTTATAAACTCAAAATATTCTACACTGCAATAATCAGAATGTGTGTCATGGCAACCATAATTGAACTCACAAGCACAGTATCTGCAATCATGATTTCATCAAAGACTGCACTGTTTAAATAATCTTTGGTTTGATAAATGCTCATTCTTGGTTGACTAATGAACCTCTTACTATGTAAAGGTTTAGAGTAGTATGCATGTTCATAACAACCATTTTTCATGCTATTAAATACTTTTCAAGGTATGTTTAAGAACATGTTCTAATCAAGCATATGCCACCTATTCAATATCTTGGTTTCAAAATGTATTTGTTCATGGCATTTTATTATGTTGGCCTTGTCCTTTCAGAATTTCAAAATAACTCATGGAATTTTGATTGGTTATATTTGACACTAAAGCATTAGAGTTTGGTTTCTTTTGAAATCAGGTTATTTCGTGTTGTGCATGCTCCGATATTCCTTCGTTGTTTTGCATCTGACAGAAGACACATGAAAGATTCTGATGGAAACTGGATGCAAGAACCTCCTCAGCATGAACCCATTGTTGCTGAAGGTAATGACTTGAACTAGTTCTTTTACAAAATTAAGCTGCTTTGCTTTCACACATGCACACACATATATAAGGAGAGAATCCGTTCATTTTAAGTTTGAGAGAAGTAAATCTTGACTATTTTGGACTAATAGTGTTGATCGTCGTATATATGTATGTTTATACAGTCAACCATACAGCCAATATTTGCTCCTCTTACCTCATATAAAAACATCCCTGAATAAAAATTTGATAATATTAAATGCCAATTTCACATGGTTCTGAAATCTGATGTATTTTATACTCCTGCCTTATTCAATTTGATTTTGGTTCTAAGTTTTAACATTCATCAAACTTAAAATAGCATCACTGTAAACTTATGTTATTGATTGAGTAAATGGTCAAAATCGTTACTGAAAGGTCAGTCATTCTTCAAATTGGTATCTGAAAGATTCTTTTAACTAAATTCCTTCCTTAAAGATTGTTAGTTAATCACGTTAGTCATTTCGTCTATTCCTTAGCTGACGCTGTTAAGGAAAACTGATGTAGCCCGTTAAGTGTCATCTCAGCAAAAACACACTTGGCAGTCCTAATTGGCTGCGGACATTACAACTGTTTGAAATTAGATCAAATAAGTTTCCAATTGATGAACCCTAATCCCAAAATTATGTAGTGGTCAAAACCAAAAGATAGGCACACAAACCACAACTCAAACAAGTCCAGATCATGATTTGAAACCTAATAATTAATACTAATTCCATATGATATCAGATAGCAAAGCTAAATTGCCAAACTTTTAAAGAGAAAAACATTTGCAAACTAAATAAAAGTTCAATCGTAGAGATGAACATCATTGAGTGACTAGAGATTTAAATCAAGTTGAGCATTCCTAAATTTTAGAAATTCACAACACATCAGATCTTCTGCATCCACAAAAGTCAACTCAAGGGACAATTTCCAATGAAACTTCTAGATTCAACCCCAACACCACAACCCATTACAAATATCACAAACCCCATCTCGATTTTTCCCATTAAACTCAAAACAATTGAAAAAATCGTAGCTTTTTCAATAATAGCCCTGAAAATCAAAACCCTTAACCAAAATCAAAACTAATTCATTGCATGAGTAAAAGGGCGAACTGACCCAAACGAAAATATGCCAAATTCAATACACGCCTTGGACCCAGAGAATCAACAACCACCATCAAGCAGAAGCAGAAGCAGAGGAAGAAGCTTCTTATTCGGATGATGATCTGTCCTCCTTCCTCAGCAAGAAGCCTGACAGGAACATGGCCCTGCTTGACGATTACGAGGCCGATGAGCTCGACTTCGAATTTGGCCCCAATCGCTGAAGTGGTTCTTCTCTTTTCCTTGGTTTCGTTGTGGGTTTGTTTCAAGTTGTTTTCTGTAAATGGATTAATACGTTCCCTGGCATACATTATCCAGTTTTTCCTTTGATAAATGACGCTGATGAAGAAAGCTTATTCCCCGTCTCTTGGGTGAAGATGAAATGTCAAGGTTAGAGAAACAGAGTGTGCTGTTATGGAATGAAAAGAGTGAAGTGAAGGTATAATATGAGGAATTGAAGAGGTATAGGTTTTGATAATCAAAATGGCACCGTTTCAATCAATCCCCCACTCTAGCATCAAAATGGTGTTGCTTAGCAATGTGCTAAGATGTTACTTAACGGGCCACATCAATTTTCGTTAACAGCATCAGCTAAGGAATAGACGGAAGGACGAACGTGATTAACTAAAAATTTTTCAGGGGCGAATTTGATTAAAAAAAATCTTTCGGGTACTATTTTGGAGAATGAGTGATCTTTCAGAGACGATTTTGACTATTTACTCATTATTGAGTACTACATCCTAAGTCAGTGTATCAAAGAGATGGATTTCTTCCAACTATTATCTAGTTACTTGCAAGGGGACTATAAAAGAGCAAATTTATAGCAGGCTCGATTTTGGAATTGAGTACATTGACCTAGTGATCACTATTCTTATCGATGAAGCCAGGATATGTTAATTTAATTCCACTAAGTTATGATATAACAGCATTGATATTGGAATTACTATAATTATAGAACTGGATGGAACATTAGTAGAATTATTAGGGAAACTGAAGATATAGTTGAGATAGATCATAGAAAAGGGATGAATCATATATAAGAGAGGAATGTAATCAAGGAGAAGAAAGTTCTAAGATATTTCACAATTCATATAATGAGTGTTATAATACCGATATCCTATTTATACTGTTCTCACTTAGAACTTAGCCCAACTATTGTAATTGGGTCCAATCCAGTTATATCATTACATATGCAGTTACCAAACAGTTTTCTGTTAATGGTAAAAGGTTAACCTGTTAGGGTAACGTTCGAGTTTAGGAATTGTGCTTTTTTGTTTATACTGGGAAAAGAAAATATCATGCTATATAATGTAAGTTGTTCTTCTTCATGCTTATGGTTCTTTGTTTGTGCAGACGGAACAGTGCATAATCTGAATGAATACATAAACATATCTGCTGCAAATGCTACTACTGATTTCAGTTCGATCAAACATGAACTTTATACACAGAAACATGGTGTCGTGATAAAGGAAAATCAGCTGGAGGAATTATTTTCCCAGATTGCTTTACAATAGGTATATTATCCCTAATCAGTGCTTTGCTTCCGCTGCTTGTACATAAGTTAGCATTCATTTCCCCCTTCCCCCATTGTTTTTTGGTTCTTTTAAGGATGCTGGTTAAATATTGTTTATCTTAAATGGGTAAGCATGAAAATGTTTATGTTGTATGAATTGTTACTGAGTGATAATATACTAGGAAAGCAAATCTAAGTTCCATTATGTTGTTTTAGGAGCATTACAACATGTTTCCTGTGACTTATAAAATTTTAAAAAGGAAAATGATAATGCCACTCCATACCTGAATTTTTTGCATTTTGCATGAATTTGTAGAAAAAAGGAGTTACATTATCAAAATAAGAGTTCTAATATCCATATCCTTTTAAAAAATGTAAAACTATTCTGGGAACCATATGTTTTTTGAGTGCATTCTTACCACGGACGTTCAGCCATTGAATGGCTGCAAGTCTCCCTATGATTAAACGTTTGAAAATGAGTTCTACCAATGGTTTCATCGAAGGCTTTAAATTACAAAATTGAGGTAATTTGCAGTGGCAAGATTAATGAGTTTTGAGTGTTTTTTGGTTCTATTTTCTATTGGCATTTTCTTTAAAAATATAACATAGAGGAGAAGACATGTTTGGTAGGTAAGGAAGGGCATTGATCATAAACGTGCGTTATGCTCTAAAGAAGATTCTGTTCAGTTGTTTGAGGTTTTAGAAAGAACACTAATTAAGAAAACCCGTCTGAGTTGTTTAACATTAATTAATCTTTCTTATTTAAGGATATATTTATTCCCTTTAGTTATTGGTGGTTTATTTAATCAAGAACCTATTTGATTTCCTTTCAAGCAAACACAATATATATAAGAACTTAAAAATATATGCGCTATTTTAATTTAGCCTCCATTAAAATGATTTGTATCTCGAATAATACGAATACCTGCTAAATTTTAGTAGGATACGATTTTAATAAGGTATCATATCATATGGAATACTATTTTATAGAATATAACACTATTCTCTTGCAAATACACTTACTAAGAAAAAATACAAAATAATTATATATTAACGTCTAATAGTTATATAATCAAATTTTAAAACAAATAGTATGATAAATCAACTTGAATTGATTGAGGGGTTGGGAGATACTGTATAAACAAAAAAAAAAAAAATAGTATCATAAAGCTAAGTCACACTATATGTTAACTAATGAAAACAGCTTCTTGTATACCGGAATAACTTCCAATTAGGTAGTATTATAATCTTGTTCATTAAAATCTTTATATGTATGTACCAAAAAAATTTTTTTTTATACATAAAACAATAATATATAACTCAATAAAAATTTAGAAGGTTCAACTCGCTATGCTCGGTTATTGATACATAAAATTTATATTCAAACAATAAATCATATTAAATCATACTTATATTTGTATATGCTTGAGTAAATATAGTTAAGATAATAAATGTTTCATTGATAATATTTTTTTGTATTTTAAATTATCTTGTTATAATGTTTTTTATAAAATCTTTAGCCAATTTTCTGGTAATTTGTACTCTCATATTAAAAAAAATATTATTTGTATATTAAAATTAGTCATCAAAATCAGCTACTATGTATTTATACGTGTAGTTTATTTTTAATATTTATTTTATATTTTAATATATATTTTACACTAGTAGCTAATTTTAGTATATACATAACATAATCGAATATTAAATTTGTCGAAATTTATTGAATTTTTTAATTTAAATTAAATAAATACAAAATTTATGAAAATACATAAAATACAATTTAATTACGTAAATGCAAAATATACCACATCTGGGTTACTGGAGGGTTTCAAAAAAAAGTACTTAGACGCTGATACGTGTCACAAAAACTGTCACAAAAACTAAACAGATAGGTGCAAAATTCTTAAAGGATCTCAGTATTTGAGATATACACAAAATTTCAACTGGGGTCTCAATCATCTAAATGTATATAATTGAATTGATGCTATGTTTCTTTGATTTTTATTTTTTTATTTTATCTAATTTAATTCAAATTATTTTTAATTTTAAAATTATAAAAATATTTAATTTAAAATTTAGATGACTATAATTTAAATTAATAACTTAATTTAATTCAATAAAAATAAATATATTTATATTATTGTATTAGTTATTTATGAGTATTACAAAATTAATTTTAAAAAATAGCATTATTTGTTTAATTTGTTCTTGTAGTTGAGTAAACCCGAAAATTCTTGGAGTAGAGAGAGTTGGAGGGCAGAGAAAAAAAAGAAAACTTATGAGTATTTAGGTTCCAATGGTATTTATATATTTATAAATAAAAATTTTAAATTTTTTAATAATAAATAAATTAAAAATTAATTTTTTTATAAAAAAATAATTAATAACCGGTCTTTTTCATAAATAACAAATATATATATTATTTTTATTGAATTAAATTAAATTATTAATTAAATATACTCATATTATTATACTGATTATTTATGAGTACTGACAAATTAAATATTAACATATTTTTGGATATAACTATAAATATTGAATGAATATTTAATAATTAAAAAATATTATATTTGATAAAATTATTGTCTCCTAAATATTATATGATATTATTAGATTAAATTTTATATTGTATAGATATTATCTTATCGTACCAATATAGAAAATGACGTTATTAGACTAAGTATTTACCTAGTGTAACCAATTTATTTTTATGAACATTATGACTTAATTTAATAATGTCATTTTTTAAAAATTAATGTTGCGGCACTTATAAATAACCAGTACAACTATACAAATATATTTATCTTTATTAAATTAACTTAAACTATTAATTTAAATTATGATCATCTAAATTTTAAATTAAATATTTTATAATTTAAAAATTTAAAATGATTTAAATTAAATTAAATGAAATAGAAAAATAAAAATCAAACAAATATAATCAATTCATTATACACATTTTGGTGACTGAGACGTCGATTAGAACTTTATGCATATCTTAGTTAGTGAGAGATCATTTACCAATTTTACACGTATCTTTGGTATTCAGTATTCATTTAGTTCTCTTGATATAGATTAGAATCTCAATATTCAAGATCTATTTTTTTTGAAATCTCTCGATATCTGAGATATGGCATACACCGTACATTTACATAATTAAACTATATTTTATATATTTTTGTCAATTTCGTATTTATTTAATTTAAATTTAAAAAATCCAAATTTACTTACTATATGATTTTGGGAAAAAAATAACTATATGGGGTTCATTAATTTTTAGACAATTTAACATACATTGGCATTGTAGACAACATCTTCAAATAATTTGTAACATTGTAAAATTAATTTTATCTTCAATAACAATATCTTACATAATATCTATGTACTCTATTGAAACTTTATCAAATGTTATGATATCAACATGTCATTAATAAGTCTTCAAGCGTAGATATATCACTCTCATTTGATCTATGTCCTGTGAGAAATGGTAAAGGAAAAAAAAGAAAAAAAAAATAAATAGCAATGCGACAAAATAACAAAAAAGTACAAAATAATAGCAATGAATGTTCCATCTAATATGTGGTAAGTGAAGGGGAAGCGTATGACCAAGTACAAACTTGTTCTCAATTGGATTTTATGACTTTGTCCACACAAAATATCGAAACTCGCCTTTCAATGCGAGACACAAACCCAAAATAAAAGTATCTTTATGTAATCAAAAGGGCATTTTATTTGTCACACTTTCTCTCTCTGTCATCATCCAGATATGGTATTAGATATCCACGCTCTCCTCTCTCTACTGTAGGAAAATCCAATTCCACCAATCAGAATCCAAAAAACTCCATCCAATAAAACTCAAAAAGATAGAAGTAGCAATTGAAATTGATTACCTGAGTGTGACACGTATGCACCAACACTAACACATTTTAATTATTATTTCACTCAAAATTTTAAAATTTATTTATCTTATATCTTAAAAATACATATTAAATTTATATATTAAAAATACAAAAATTTAAAATTTTAATATATTTATTAAATAAAAATATTTAAATTTTTTATTAATAATAAATTTATTATATATTTTTAAAATATATATTAATTAAACTCTAAGTTGTAAGATGATATAATAAGAAAATTTTAAAATATTCTAAATCATTTGTGTTCTAATAATAATTTAATAGTTAATTTTTATTATAAAATATATAAAATTAAAAATAATGACTAAAATTATTAAAATATTAATATTTTAGAATTGTTAAAAAAATTTTCATATGAGAATGAGTCCATTTAGAACGTTTCAATAATTTTTGTATTTGATCTTTATTATAAAATATATATCAATAACTAAAATACTAATATTTTTAGAATAGTTAAATTCTATATGTCAACAAGTCTATTTAAGACACTTATGAAATAAAATTTTGCAAATTTATATTCTAAAGACATTTTTTTTATGGAAAATAAGAAAATTTGAATCTGCAATTTTTCAGATGAATATAGAAAGATTATACTATTTGAGTTATAATTTATTGACTCTTAAAAACACATTTTAAAAGCATTATAAAACAAATTTGATTAAAAGTTATTGAAAACATTTTTTTTATATTTTCAACATATTGGATAATTTTTTAATCTTTATAATACCTTAACAAAAATAGAGATATAGCAAACTAAAATTTGTAGAGAACAGAATTTAATAATATTTCTTTTTAAAAATATTTTTATTTAATTTTTTAAATTCTAAATCTACCTTTTAATTTTTATATTTATCTTAAACTAAATATAATATTAAAACATAATTTAATTTAATATATTTTACACTAAATACAATACAGAAACTTAATTTAATTTTTGTTTCTTAATCTCCGTCTTCCTTTCAAATGTAATTTTAAAGTACATGTTAGCTAAATCTTATTAAATATTAAAATATAAGTTTTTAAAAATTTTAAAGCAGAGTATATGCAATTTGATTAAATTCATAAAAATTATACTTTTTGAATATTAATGAGTACTTTGATCTATAGATATAAAACACTATCAACAACAATAAAATGAAGTGATTGGTTATATGTATCAAACATACTTAATCTATTTTATCAATCATATACAAACTCAGTTTATTCATGTTTGAATTTCTTCCATTTCACTCGGCTAAAGCTAAATTTTACTGTGCCACTTCAATTTTCTCTTTGAATTTAACTGGGTGTAAGGTTTAATTTTCATTAGTTACCTATCTTTTAATTAATTGTGGAATATAATTTCACTCTTGTAAATAAAAAACATTTCATAATTAGTCGTATAAATTTCAACCAGAGGTTGGAGCGGTAATATGCTATAAAATAAAAAAGGGTTTATTTTTAAAAGTTGAAAGCTAAAATATTCTTCTATTTTTAATATTTATAAAGAGCTTAAAAATATTTTTAAAAAATAATTTATATTAATTTTATTTTCAAAGTTTGAATAAAATTTATTTTTTTCTCACGCCTTAATTATGTCCTATTTCTGTAATTTAAAATAACCTCTAATTATTTATGTTTATAATATTCTGTTTATATTTTAAAATTACCTCTAATTAACCCATCATTAAAAAACAGATATAATATATAAAAATAATTTTGAGAAGTATTATATTAAGTATGATAAAAAAAATGATACAAATCAAATATAAATTTAAGGATAAATTATTAAATTGATTATTATATTTGGACGTAATCTTGGTTTGGTTCTTAAGGTTTAAAGTGTCTTATTTGAATCTAAAAAAAGTTTCATTTAGCTTTAATTTAGTCCAACCGTGAAGTCAAAGTTAAATAATTAACGAAATGTCCTCTATGAGAGACAAGATCAATAATTTGGAGAACTAGTACAAGCTCCAAAGGCACAAAATTAAATGCATCAATACATTTATTTATCATCTTCTTAGTTCAATAGAAAAGATTTCATTTAAATTGTAAAAAAATGATAAATAAATTTATTGATGCTGGTTGATTTTGTATTTCTGAATCTTGTACTGTTCTTAAGATTATCGATTTTGTTCTTATATTCCGTTAATTACCTCACGATAGGACTATATTGAGATTAAATAATTTTTTTTAGATTTAAATAAGACGCTTTAAACCTTAAGGACCAGTACATAATTATACCCAAACGCAGAAGACTAATTTAATACTTTACCTTAAATTTAATTATAATGTATAAATAATATAAAATGTTTTATAAATAATTATTTAATTATATTTATTTTTTTAGATAATTATTTACACCGTTAATATAAAAAATAATTAAATAAATGCATAAATTAATTTTATAATGACCGTAAATTAATTAAAATTAAATTAATTAAATATTATATATAATTTTAAAATAAAAAATACTAAAAAATCAATAAATTTTGTGATTTATAATTATCAATTAATTATAATTAATATTTTAATGATATAAAATTACAATTAATAATGTAAATTACTCATTTTTCTTTTATCGCTTAAATATTAACCAAATTTTAATAAAAATATTAGATTCCTAAACTTTCTCTTTTAAAATTTCTTACAAATATTGAATATTACCAGCAAAAACATGGTTTACTCAAATTTATATCATAAAAAAAAAAAAAGAAAAAAAGAAAAAACCTATGCTGGAGTCGAATGACTAGCTGATTCGCCACGTGGTCGAAGCTCTCACCACTAAGCTTAAAAAATCGTTTGAATTGTGGGATTCCCTTTCTTCTCTGTCCTACTCTCCCCAGTCCACACAAACCAAATAAGAACTCACAGCCACCCATTTTCTCTTCTCAAAGGACGAACAGCAACCTTCAGTCTCTCAACTCTCAACTCAACTAGCAGCACTAACATACAACAAAGAAACTCTGCTCATAATCCTCAATTCCCAACTCTTTATATTCAACCAATTCCCTCTTTGCTTTGCTTCTCTTCTCTTCTCTTCTCTCTAATTCGAGAAGAGACAGCATTTCTTCTTCTTCTTCTTCTTTTGTACAGTGTTTCATTAACATACAATGGCTTCTTTAGTATCTTCACCATTCACACTACCGAGTTCTAAAACCGACCAACTCTCTTCTATTTCACAGAGACATCTCTTCCTTCATTCTTTCCTTCCAAAGAAGGCAAACTGCCATGGAAACTCATCAAGATCTTCCCTCAGAGTGAAATGTGCTGCAATTGGCAATGGCCTCTTCACACAAACCACACCAGAAGTTCGTAGAATAGTTCCAGACAAGAACAACAACAACCAGAACCTTCCAACGGTTAAGATTGTATATGTGGTTCTTGAAGCTCAGTACCAATCATCTTTGTCTGCTGCAGTTAGAGCTCTCAACAGCACCAACAAAGATGCTTCCTTTGAGGTTGTTGGTTACTTGGTCGAGGAGCTTCGCGACGAAGCCACTTACAAGACATTCTGCAAGGATTTGGAGGACGCCAATGTCTTCATTGGCTCATTGATCTTTGTGGAGGAACTTGCCCTCAAGGTTAAGGCCTATGCATATCTGCATTAAATACTGTTTGTTATCTTATACTCCTTAAATTTGTGACTAATTTTATCGGCCGCTATGTATTTGTGCATAAATATATGTGTTAGTTTAACTCATGCTGATTTGGTTGCGATTCTTGATGTACAGATAACATGGTTGTTGTTGTATTTATGTATCATAGTGTATCATAGTGACAAATACTATATTCTTACGCACCAATGTGTATCTGCCTCCACCACTGTTATCTTAAACTACTTGAATTTCTAACTAATTTTCTTTTAAATCTACTTGTATTCATATTTGTGTGACGGCAGGTTAAGGCTGCTGTGGAGAAAGAAAGGGAGAGGCTTGATGCAGTTCTTGTGTTCCCATCAATGCCTGAGGTGATGAGGCTCAACAAATTAGGCTCGTTCAGCATGTCACAGCTTGGACAATCCAAGAGCCCCTTTTTTCAGCTCTTCAAGAAGAAGAAGACCTCTTCTGCAGGTTTCGCCGACAGCATGTTGAAGCTTGTGAGGACACTGCCAAAGGTTTTGAAGTACTTGCCAAGTGATAAGGCTCAAGATGCTAGGCTCTATATCCTGAGCCTGCAGTTTTGGCTTGGCGGTTCGCCTGATAACTTGCAGAATTTCTTGAAGATGATTTCAGGGTCTTATGTTCCGGCCTTGAAAGGGACAAAGATGGAGTATTCGGAGCCAGTTTTGTACTTGGACACCGGAATTTGGCATCCTTTAGCACCTTGTATGTATGATGATGTTAAGGAGTATTTGAATTGGTATGGAACAAGAAGGGATGCTGATGAGAAGCTTAGGAGTCCGAATGCGCCGGTAATTGGTTTGATTTTGCAGAGGAGCCATATTGTGACTGGAGATGATGGTCATTACGTGGCTGTGATCATGGAGCTGGAGGCCAGAGGGGCCAAGGTTATTCCGATTTTCGCTGGAGGACTTGACTTTTCGGGACCAGTGGAGAGGTTCTTGATTGATCCAATTAGTAAGAAACCGTTTGTGAATTCGGTTGTGTCCCTAACCGGCTTCGCCCTTGTTGGAGGCCCTGCCAGGCAAGACCATCCGAGAGCAGTTGAGGCGTTGAGCAAGCTAGATGTTCCTTATATTGTTGCATTGCCATTGGTGTTCCAGACAACAGAAGAGTGGCTGAACAGTACTTTGGGTTTGCACCCAATTCAGGTTGCTCTTCAAGTTGCCCTACCCGAGCTAGACGGTGGTATGGAGCCAATAGTTTTCGCTGGCCGAGATCCAAAAACTGGTAATAATACTTTCTCTTTACAGCCTGAATAGTAATGATTCATATGGTGCAGATATCTTTAGGTGTATTTTGGTAGCTTAAATGCTTAAACATACCAATTTTATCAGACAAAGTCACAAAACTATATGTTTGTTAATTCATTAATTGATGTGTTTTCAGGAAAATCTCACGCTCTTCACAAGAGAGTGGAGCAGCTCTGCACTAGGGCGATCAAGTGGGCTGAACTGAAAAGAAAATCAAAGGTACTTTGCCCTTTTCTGAGTCTTAGGAGTTACATAATAATCCGGTTCAAGTAAAATCTTTATAGAGACTTCAAAGATTTGTACCCAAGATATAATTGATAACCACTTTTTGATCTCCTCTTCGTAAGTTTGTCCAGCTTGGAAAGTTAGTCAACAATAATCTGCCAGAGTTTCCATAATTAATATTCACTCAACTGAAGATTACTTTCTAGTAAAATATTTGATGGTGATTTCTTTTGTTTGATACTATAATTTCCTAATAATTTTTGCAGCAACAATGAGGTTTAGGCATGTTTAGTAACAACTTATTTTGGGAAGTAATCACTTTCTCTCAAGACCTAAATGATATGGAGTAAAAGCAAGGAATAATATTCTTGTTTATTTCTTTCTTAGTATTTTACCATTTTCATACTACTATTTAGGAATTTCTTTAACCTACGAACTTCCATTTCAGTATTTGTATATGAGGTTAAGTTTGTAGCTATGGTAAAAAAAAAAAAAAACTTAGTCATTGTTCTTTATTTCTTAGGTTCATCTGCTTTTTGAATTTGCAGCAAGTTGTTCTGTTTCTTACAGCCGTAAGACTAAGAAATCGATAAATTTATGTGTTCGTTCAGGAAGAGAAGAGACTAGCAATTACTGTCTTTAGTTTCCCACCAGACAAAGGAAATGTAGGAACTGCTGCCTACCTGAATGTCTTTGCCTCCATATTCTCTGTTCTCAAAGATCTTAAGTATGATGGTTACAATGTTGAGGGACTTCCGGAGACTCCAGAAGCCTTGATCGAAGAAGTAATACATGACAAAGAAGCTCAATTCAGCAGCCCAAATCTGAACATTGCTTACAAAATGAGTGTCCGGGAATACCAAAAACTTACTCCCTACGCCACAGCACTAGAAGAAAACTGGGGAAAACCACCGGGGAATCTGAATGCGGATGGAGAGAACCTGTTGGTATATGGTAAACAATATGGTAATGTTTTCATAGGTGTTCAGCCCACCTTTGGTTATGAAGGCGATCCTATGCGGTTGCTTTTCTCTAAATCTGCTAGCCCACATCATGGATTTGCAGCCTATTACTCTTTCGTCGAGAAAATATTCAAAGCCGATGCTGTCCTTCACTTCGGGACACATGGTTCACTTGAATTCATGCCTGGAAAGCAGGTTGGGATGAGTGATGTATGTTACCCAGACAGTCTCATTGGCAATATTCCCAATGTCTATTACTATGCTGCAAACAATCCTTCTGAAGCCACCATAGCAAAACGTAGGAGTTATGCCAACACCATTAGCTATCTCACTCCTCCGGCAGAAAATGCAGGACTCTACAAAGGTCTGAAGCAACTAAGTGAACTCATTTCGTCGTATCAGTCCCTCAAGGACACTGGCCGTGGGCCACAAATTGTCAGTTCAATTATCAGCACAGCCAAACAATGCAATCTTGACAAGGATGTCGCCCTGCCGGACGAGGGTGAAGAGCTCCCAGCTAAAGAGAGAGACCTTGTAGTTGGAAAGGTGTATTCTAAGATCATGGAGATCGAGTCTCGCCTTTTGCCATGTGGGCTGCATGTCATTGGTGAGCCCCCATCAGCCTTGGAAGCAGTTGCTACTCTGGTGAATATTGCTGCTCTTGACCGTCCTGAAGATGGCATTTCTTCACTCCCATCTATACTAGCCGAGACTGTGGGAAGAAACATAGAGGAAGTTTATAGAGGGAGCGACAAAGGAATACTGAAGGACGTGGAGCTCCTTCGGCAAATAACCGAAGCGTCCCGTGGAGCAATTACTTCCTTTGTGGAGAAAACAACTAATAAGAAGGGTCAAGTTGTTGATGTATCAAATAAACTTACCTCAATCCTTGGGTTCGGCATAAATGAGCCGTGGATTCAGTACTTGTCAAACACCAAATTCTACCGTGCTGATAGGGAAAAACTCAGAACATTGTTTGAGTTTTTGGGAGAGTGTCTGAAGTTGGTTGTGGCTGACAATGAATTGGGAAGTTTGAAACAAGCTTTGGAGGGTAAATACGTCGAGCCAGGACCCGGTGGTGATCCAATTAGAAATCCTAAAGTTCTGCCAACTGGAAAGAACATTCATGCGCTCGACCCACAAGCTATTCCTACTACTGCAGCAATGCAGAGTGCTAAAATAGTAGTGGACAGATTGATTGAGAGGCAGAAGGTTGATAATGGAGGGAAGTATCCTGAAACTATTGCACTTGTATTATGGGGAACAGACAATATCAAAACATATGGTGAATCCCTGGCTCAGGTCTTGTGGATGATTGGTGTGAGACCAGTGGCCGATACCTTCGGAAGGGTCAACCGTGTGGAATCTGTCAGTCTTGAAGAGCTTGGAAGGCCTAGGATTGATGTCGTCGTTAATTGCTCGGGAGTGTTCAGAGACCTTTTCATCAATCAGGTAATAACCATCTTACTCTGGATAAATTTAGTCCCCTTTGTATTCCAAAACTGATTAGGATATTCCTTTGCATCTTTCTCAGATGAATCTTCTGGATAGAGCAGTGAAGATGGTTGCCGAGTTAGATGAACCAGCCGAGCAGAACTTTGTAAGGAAGCATGCATTGGAGCAAGCTCAATCCCTCAGGATTGATGTTCGGGAAGCTGCAACAAGGATCTTCTCCAACGCCTCAGGGTCATACTCTTCAAACATTAACCTGGCTGTGGAGAACTCCTCATGGAATGATGAGAAGCAGCTTCAGGACATGTACCTTAGCCGAAAGTCTTTCGCATTCGACTGTGATGCTCCCGGTGCAGGCATGATGGAAAAGAGAAAAGTGTTCGAGATGGCTCTGAGCACAGCAGACGCCACATTCCAAAACCTTGACTCATCAGAAATCTCCCTCACTGATGTCAGCCATTACTTTGACTCGGACCCAACTAATTTGGTTCAAAATCTAAGGAAAGATGGGAAGAAGCCAAGTGCTTACATTGCTGACACCACCACAGCCAATGCGCAGGTAAATGTTGCTATGCTCTCTTGATTATGGTGTGAAACGTAAACACAACAATTTTAGATAGAAATACTAATACAGCAATATGCACCAAGTATTAAATTTTCTATATACCTTAATCAAGTATCTATAATCCTACTAAGCATCATCTAGATATGACAATTTTTTCCAAGTTATTGATTGAATAATGAATAGAATGAATCTTATATTTTAGTTAAAATATATGTTGAAATACAAAATACACATTGAAACTAATATGGGTAATGTTAGGTAATCAATGACTTTCTTGAACAAGAACAACCACCAATCAAATAAAAACACACTACACCTCCAAATTACACATCTAAATGTTAATATTAGAATAACCATCTGTACACATAGTAAAATGAACATCTGATATATCTATTGTTCACATTGTTTAGTATTTTCATTATCTACCTATACTTTACCTATATGTATTTATACACAAATACATGGTGGTTAATTTTTTGTGCCCACGTAACATTTTTAGAAAGAAATGCTAGGTAACCACCTTTTTTTTAGCTAACATAAGCCTACCTTTTTAAAATTATTTTGTTTATATTAAATTTTAGATTCCTAATCTTAAATTATTAAATTTGGCTAATGTTGACTAACTAAAAATTGGTGCCTGTACTGTTTTGATTAAAAAAAAAATGTCGAAAGCAGCATACAATGTATATGTGAATAAAACTGGAGTATTTGGGCATCATATTCTTCACATGAATAACTTATTTCAAAGTACACACTGATCTGATGAGAAATTCCTTTCCAGGTGCGGACCCTTGCTGAGACGGTTCGACTTGACGCAAGAACCAAGCTGCTGAACCCCAAATGGTACGAAGGCATGCTGTCAACCGGGTATGAAGGTGTCCGTGAGATCGAGAAGAGGCTGACCAACACGGTCGGGTGGAGTGCAACTTCAGGCCAAGTTGACAACTGGGTATACGAAGAAGCCAACACAACATTCATTCAAGACGAGGAAATGCTGAAGAAGCTCATGAACACCAACCCCAATTCCTTCAGGAAGCTGGTGCAGACATTCTTGGAAGCCAATGGGCGCGGCTATTGGGAGACTTCAGAAGATAACATTGAGAAGCTGAGGCAGTTGTACTCTGAAGTTGAAGACAAGATTGAAGGCATTGATCGCTGAAAGTGCAATGCTTCTATGGATGAGACTTGATATGAATACACCTATACCAAAATAATGAAGAGAGATTTTTAACTGCTGATTTTAACTGCGTACCAATGTACCATCTTTGTCTCTTGAGACTCCTTGCCATGCAGTACCCATAGTTGTTGCCTTGCCAATGCCATCTATTTATTGTGATTTTTGTTGTCTTTTTATTCTCTTTTTCCTTGTAATTTTTGTTCATTCCCCGGGACCACTACATCCTTTTGTGCAGTTGCCAAATGCCAAGTGAATAATAAGTACAGCTTCCATTTCAGAACTAGTGATTTTTTCTTCTTTTATTTTATATTATTTTCGTTTGAGTAAATTGCATGTATTTTCAGGGAGAGATTCCGTTATGACACCCACTTTAACGTGGGGGAAGACATACATACACAAACTCAATTGATGCAAACTTCAACTATTTTTATCTTTAAAACAATGTCAGGTTCATATCTGTGCACGACTTTTATTTATTGTGGAAGAGTAAAGCTTTAATTCGGCCCTGTCTATTTTCATCAAGGAAAGTGCGATTTTCATCAAGGAAAGTGCGATTTCTTATCCAAAGAAAAGGGATACTTCAATCTTAATGTTTTTGTTTTGGGACAATGTAAATTATCTATTAAAAAATTCATAAAATAGTAATAAAAATTGATTTGTGGAGAATTTTATTTGTCTTTGTATTTGTAGGGTTATATAATTTCAATTTGGAAGTAGCTAAATAGTACCCTAAGATATTAATTTAAAATGTTTAAAATAAAACAATTTGACACTTTCAATGAATTAAGAACTTACAGAAAGAATACCCTTAATAAGCTATTTGTAACAAGATTTTTAATAGAGTACCTATATCAATGTTTAATTATGTCTAGCCAAATCACCCATTGCTTCTGTATCAGTATATAAGATGCATATAACATTTTTTTTTTTTACTAAATGGTATGGCATGTGATTGACAAAGTTATAAGGCATTTTGTGTAGAGTAATAAGTCTTGCGGTTTGCATCCAACTTCTTGAAAAGTTCTCACCACTCCTAAGAGATATAGAGGATTAGCCATAAGAGATTCTCGGAATGTGAATGTTGCTCTTGTTGAAAATTAGTTTGGAAATTTCTTCATCATAAGGATACATTATGGGTACATATTATGTTAAGCAAATACCTCAGAGAGCAAATTATTTTGAAGTTAAGGTTGTAATGGCAACTTCTCCTACTTGAAAATCAGTTCTTAAAGTAGTCAAAACCTTAAGAGACGATTTTGTTTGGAACGGGGATCCTCTACTGCTAGGCAAAAAATATTATTATTAAAAAAAAGGTTGTTTTAAATAAATAAATATAAGATATTGTTATCAATTTATGAAGTTAGTTTTAATATATTAGAAAAAAGTTTTAATTGACGTTTTCAAAAGGAGCAGTTTTTATTCAAAATTTAATTTAATTAGAGCAGGAATAATAGTTGATTCAAGTTTAGAAAAAAATTGACAAAGATATTATAGAAATAACTGTGAATTAGGCATTAGATTAGTCTATAAATAGAGTTTTAAGTAAATATTGTAGAGAGTTCAGTTCTTTTGGAAAACACTTAGTAGCGTTTGGTGGGGAGGAGAGATGGAAATATTGAGACTGAGAGACAGAGACTAAGAGATAGAGATTGAAATAAGAAGAATGAAATTGAAAGAAGAATGAAATTCTAATTTAATTTGTACAAAAGGTAAAATTAAAATTAATTAATTGAAATGAAGGTATTTTAGGTATAAAATGTTATTAAAGTTTCAATCTCCATCACTAAAAATTTTAGTCCCCTGTGTCCCCACTTTTTGGAGGTATTGAAATACTGAAATTTTAGGGATAGAGACAGAAATTTTAATATCCGTCTCTGAACCAACAAACATGATACTGAGTCTCAGTCTCCCAGTCTCTGTCACAGTACCTCAAAACAAACGCTACCTTAGAAACTTAAAATACTCTCAGCCTCTTGACATCACAGAGTAAAAAATTGAAAATCTTAAATAATTCCTCTAAACTCAAAAACTTGTAATTTGCTTCTTTCCAGTTTTTATTAATAAAATTTTTCTACTTTTACATGTTCTTCTCTTTTATGTTTATATTTCTTTCTTCATCCTTTCTTTAATTTTCTATTTTCTTTAATTTCTACAATTTACTTTGCCTTCAACACCTTATTTCTTTGTTTATTTGCTAATTTTATTCCTTTTAATTTCTATTGATGTTATAATTGCAACATTAAGATAAAAAAAATTAACAAAATTTGAGCAAAACAAATAGCACGCTCGGAGGGACATTGTCAATAGATTGTAGTTTGTCAAAAGAAAAAAAATAAAGAGTTTTGAATTTGCATGTGGTTACATAGTAGTAACATTGTGTTTTTAGAGATTAAGAAATCAGTATCAGTTGGCATGTCAAATACATATGCAACATCTTCTTCTACTTTCAGTGACGAGACTAGAGGAAATGAGTCTAGAAATTCTTCTGTGATTTCAAATGTAGAGCCTATCTTGCCGTTAGTAAGGCATGATGGCGTTGGCCATGCCTATCCAGAGTTAAATGCAATTCACATAAATACCGTGGAGTGGCCGCCTTATACCTTGCCACCGAGGTATGTCCCCCCATAATGACCCAAGAATTATCTATGCCTCTCTACTCAACTTTTTAAAATTCTCTTTACCAGAATTTGTATGTCATGTCAATGTATCTATTTCTGGGGTGACAGATTCACATATATCACAACAAAATTTGCTACATGCTATTAATATAGGAAATAACAGCGCATCTAATTCTACTACACCTACTGCTACTAGGGTAGAAAACTCTAGACATGTGTTTCCTGATATCTCAAGAGCAATGGCTATTAAACTTGTTAACTCATCAAATGGTGACCGTTTTAAATTCTTTTGTAGAAAATACAAACACTACAATTGAATAGTTAAATAGGCAAGTTAATAAGATTGTTATTATGGTAAATTTTTAAAAGAAAATGACAATCTTAGTTTAGAATTTGATAATGTCAACCAAAATGGTGGAGTAATTTCTAATTATAAGGTTCATATGCCTAAACATAGTCAAATGCTGATGATATGTTGTAAAGACTTAGACAAAATAATTTAGGGGACATTATAATTTAGCTAGGAACGTTGAGCAAGTTTTAAATCATTTGAGATTTAATATTGGTTGTTTGAATATGCCATATTTCGTGTAAGCATTTTCTGAATGTGTCCAACAAGCAGAGCTTTCAAGAGGTTGAAAAATTTTGAAATTCCTTATAAAATTTTATGGAGAAAAAAATTAGTCTACAGTAGAACATATTGCTCGATATATTGTTGAAATTGGGGAAACAATTTCTAATGAATATATCAAGATGCAATATTTTTTTCTTCTTTAACAAAAAATGCATTCACTTGGTTCTCCAACTTGAGACTAAATTTTGTTCATTCTTGGGTGTAGTTAGAAAGAAATTTTCATGATCAATTCTTCCGAGGTGAATTGAAAGTTAGCCTTACGGATCTATTCTCTATCAAGCTTGTAGAGGAAAAATTTATTGACACTTATTTGGCATGGTTTAGAAATATGAGAAATAAATGTTTTACTCCAATTTCAGAAATCGAAGTTGTCAGAATGGATACTAATGGATTAGAATTTGGAGTTAGAAAAAAACTTGTTAATCAATATATTTTAGATCTTGCCCAGCTAACTAAGAGAGTAAGACAAATAGAAAAAATTAAGAAAAAAAAAAAGAAAATTTCAAAAAAAATTCTAAAAAAGTTGCATATGTTAATTGTTTTTTGGATAGTAGTAATTCCGATGAGAAAGAGGTTTATATTGTTGAATTATGTGGGGTCCTCCTTATGTGTGCAAATCTTTAAAGTCTGTTCAAGGAAAAAAGGTTTCTTCATATTCCAAAGCTAAAAATAAGATTTATTCTTTTGATATTTCTAAGACAGACCAAATATTTGAAATTTTATTAAATGATAAACAGTTTATTTTACCAGAGAAAAAAAGATGCTTCAGCTGATGAAATAAAAAATTTTGTAAGTTTCATCAAGTATTTTTGTCCACCACTAATAATTACATCAATTTCAGGAATTTAATACAAAAATTCATTGAAGATGGAAGGTTGAAGTTTGAAGATAAAACTACTATGAAGGTGAACACTGAATATTCGTTGTTGATTCAAATTATGTTGAACCATTCAACTTGTTAGTTAACATGGCAGAAATTGATACCATAATGGCTAGTGCTCAAGGTAAAAATAAAGACATGAGAATTTTTAGCGAGACAAGGAGTTGGTTTATCCTCGTCTTGGTGAGGATCTATTAAATTTTTTGCTAAGAATTAAAGAATTTGACAATACCATCGCTATGTGTCCAAAGTGCAATGCTGTTTTTGACAAGGAAGTTACAAAAAAATTTGAAAAGTATAGAGTTGAAGAGAAAGAAAAGGCTAAGTTGAAAAAGAAAATTACTGAAGAAAAGACTAATGAGCTAAAGTGAAAGATTGCTGAAGAAAAATAAAAGGTAAACTGTCAGGTTTCTTTGAACAAGTGTGTCAACAATTCTGGGATACAACTCGTTAACCAAAAGATGAATATTGTGGTAATGATTGACAAAAAATTTGACAATATTTTTCAAAAGACAAAAGTACTTACTGCCAAAATTTTAAACAACAAATGAGTTCAGAATATGAAAAATGTGCATAATTAACCTAATGCTTTTTCAAGAGAAAAAAAAATGGGTGAGGACTACACCTCTTAAGCCTAGATATTATGAGTTCTAGTTATAGAATCTGAATCCTACATAAGATGGAAGTATTGTATATGTTCCAAAAAATGTATCTGTTCTTTCAAAGTCAATTTATTTTTATTATTATCTTAATATATAGAAGATTACATTTTTCTGTCTAATCTAATTAAATTATTCTCTTGCCATTGCATAGCTGGTGTCTTCAAAATTACATTGAAGCATAATCTTGACACATTATACAGTAAAAGAGTAAGAAAAAAAAGCTTACAAAAAAGAACCTTAAGTAATTGATTACAAAACTGGCTTAAGAACCAACTTAATTTATAAGAAGATTTATTCTATCTAATCCGTATATTGAACGGAAATGTAGTTTCTTTGTCCTTTTTTAGTCAATGTTAATTATTATTGCATTAATTCATGATAAAAAGATTCAGCTAAGTTGTTTACTTCACTCAGGGTCATGATTGGAATAGGAGAATAGATGTACTCAATACTCCTTTTCAGTGTTTTCTTTCTTAAATATTTAGAGATTCAAATAAAGTTATCACATTGCTATCAACCTTGATTTTGATGTTTGTCTCATACACATCAGCTGCAACTTCAGCTGATAGAGCATCATCAATAGTATTCACATTCATAGCAATTATGATTCTTTGGTGCATAAAGGTATACACTTATGATTCATTTACTGGCTGATTCTTTGTGTAGTTTTAAAATACATGAATGTTAGAATCTAATGTATAGTTGTGATGTCAAATTTTGGAGTAATTAGAGTGTGTGTATGTTGATGATGCAGGTTATATGTGACCATTTAAGATTGGGGGTGAAGACAGGGTTACCCTATATTTAGCACAGCAAAGCCAGCAACCCATTTGTGAACCTCAAGAAAGAGTACAAAGGGATCTTTTGGCAAGAAGATCTTATCCCATTCTTTCAAGCTGTCTCTCTTCTAAAGGATTGCACCATTTGTGAACCTCAAGAAGGAGTGCAATCCCATTCTTCCAAGCTGTTTCTCTTCCAAAGGATTGCACCACTGTTCAGAAGTGCTACATTGAACTCTCCAAAATATTTAAAGAGAAGCTTGGAAAGGTTGATGATTACTTCAACAAGCTTGCAGATGCAATGGTCACATGGATTGAGACTTGAGATGAATTTAACCCATCTGCTGCAAAATCTGCTGCTGCTTTGCCCAATGGTCCTGCAAAATAAAATTTATCACTCAGATTTGTTTAGTATTATATTTCTGAAGGCTTTTTGCCTAGGATTTCTGCGGCTATTAGTTTAAGTTTTTAGGCAGGGCAGAGGATAATGATATGGCGATAGTTATTCTCATTTTACAATGCCTTAAAAAATTTTGTCACATTTTTCCATTCAAAAATGCAGCTATATTGATAAAGACAAGGGATTATTTTAAATTATTT
This sequence comes from Arachis hypogaea, assembly GCF_003086295.3. Classification (NCBI taxonomy): domain Eukaryota; kingdom Viridiplantae; phylum Streptophyta; class Magnoliopsida; order Fabales; family Fabaceae; genus Arachis; species Arachis hypogaea. The sequence continues at coordinate 61,207,588 of NC_092037.1, forward strand.
GTAAGGTGAAGTCTATACTGGCTTGAATTTTCATGACTAAAGGTTGACTAATGAGTAATAAAATGACATGTGAGGAGAGCTTCAAAAGTCAAATATATAAAGTTGAATAGAACTGATTATTACCAAAAGGACAAATATATAAAAGAGACATGCAAAAATTAATGTGTTGGCGAAGGCTGACAAACATGGACAAAAAATTCTAAGATCCAAAAGTAGATTGAGCAGAAAAATTTTTATTGCAAAAAGAATGAAAAAAATTTGTCTTTTTTATTGCTTCGTCGACCCTGGTGATATGTTGGGTTGGATAATTTGGATAATGACAGAGAATAAATAAATAATAAGCAACTACTTTTAGTAGGTCTACAAAACATATAAAATGAATATAATTTTATTAAAAGACGTTTCAAAATATATAAGTTCAAGCTAACTATAAAAGATAGTGACTAATATTTATTATAATAATTCTATATAAATAATGAAGTCTAAATTATATATGTATGATATAAAATAAGTGAATTATGTTAATTTTAATGTTTAAAATAATTTGCTCAATAATATAATAAATTAATATTAATTTACTAATTCAAGTATTTAATTAAAGATGAAAGTGTAAAATTAATTTTCCTTCTTTTATTACTTGTAAATTAAGAAATTGACGAGTTTCTAAAGATCTGGATAGTAAATCTTTTATTTGAAATTCATTAAGAATATAAATATGGAAAATTTATTTGTGTAATAAAATAAACTTTTAAAATCTATTTTTATTTTCTCCTTTGAAATTCAATCATCTTCCTATTTTTTAAATTTTGGTATATCTATTTTTGGGGATGGTTCTAGGTGTAAGATTATAAGGCTACTCCTACCGTACTCCAGCTTGGTAGTTTCTACCGTTTGTCCAGGGTTGAGTCCTGGGATTTGACGGTGAACTTAAAAAGCCACCTACAGACGCTTTACGCCCAATCATTTCGGATAACGCTTGCATCCTCTGTCTTACTGCGGCTACTGGCACAGAGTTAGCCGATGTTTATTCCGGATAACGCTTGAACGATGGGGACTAAATTACAAATTTTAATTCTCTTTAGGGATCCAATTACAAATTTTTAAAGTGTAAGGACCAATTTGTAATTTTACTAAAAATGTAGGGACCAACTGTGTAATTTAACCAAAAAGATATGTCAATTGTATTGTTAAGAAAAAATTATTCAATCTTTCTAAAATATGAAACTAAAAAAACTAGAATTATAAATTATATGTTATTATTTAAATTAGTGTTTTAGTATTTTAATTTAATAATTAGACATTTTAAAGATTAATCTTATTTTATAATAATAATAATAATAATAATAATAATAATAATAATAATAATAATAATAATAATAATAATAATTGTGTTACGTGTGCATAAAAAATAACCATTTATAAGAATATATATTCAAATATAAAATATATATTAAAAATAAATTAAATAATATATGCATTTATACACAAATATATAATAAATAATTTAGTAATTAATTTTTTATGTACATATAATATTTTTGATAAAAATTATTATCATGTTATATATATTCTATCCCATTATTAAAAATTTCTAAATTCATTACGGTCTATTTTTAATTTTGTAATATAAAATATTCTGTAAAATAAAAAGTATCTTATTCCTACATATGTGATACATTAAATATTAAGATTAGCATAATTCACCTATTTTAATTTATGTCATACATTTATAATTTAAACTTCTTTATTTACATAGAATTATTATAATAAACATTAGTCATCATTTGTTGTATTTATCTGTGACCCAATTTGAGACGGTTTTTGGTGAAATTATATTCATTTTAATTTTTTGGTAAAAAATCTATTAAAAATAGCAAATTGGAAGTAGCATTGCTTATTATTCATTTATTCCTTCCCATCGTCCAAACTACCCAACCGAACACATATAGCATTAGAGTTTTTGGTCCATGTTTATCACAACTCGCACCAAAACAATGTTTCTTTTACATATTTATCCTTTTAGTAATAATTAATTCTTATTTCACTTTACATATTTGACTTTAAAGCTCTCCATATCGTGTCACTTTGCTATTCACCAATCAACTTTTAGCCTAGTCACCAAAATCCAAGTCACCGTAGACGTCATTTATTTGTAAAAACATATTTTGTGAGTAGTTCATTTGCATCTTATAAGACTTTTTTTTTATTTCTATAAATATTATTTTGGTAGTGGCATAATTAGTGTATGCTTATTAATTTGTTACAATATAAAATTAATAAATGTAGATTCTAATTTGTGGTTTTATATGACTATGCTCTTTTACATGTTAAGATGATTGGATAAAAAACGAAACAAGATATGAAAAAACTAATAATATATGGCTATTAAAATCGACAGTTGTTGTTGCTTTTTAAATTTAATATGGCAGTATTGTCGATTTTTAATGTAAAATAGGCAAAAAATGAAAAATATGTCGGTAATTAATAATTAAATCGACAGCTAATTTGTTAATTTTAATAAATCAAATATAGGCATAAGCGTCATCGATTTTAGATAATATTATCGACAATTAAGATGTCGCTTTTATTAAATATGTAAAATCTTAAACCTATATTATTGATACGGTAGCCGTTGATTTAATTGAAAGTTTATCGACAACCTAAAAAGCTGTCGATTTTATTAGTTTTATGAAAAATTGACACGTTCCAAAGCGACGGCTAATATCGTCAATTTTACGTTCAGTTTTTAATATTATCAGCGGCAAAGCCATCAATTTTAACGATGTTTCTTGTAGTGTGGAAACATAGGGCCTGTTTTGAGTAATTTACATCTTGGGATTGTATATATATATGTGTAAATATTCTCCGACCATAGTTTCGCAGGTTGAGCCCGGAGATTGACTATTTTGTATCATTGACACTCCAGCCCTATATATATATGAGATAGTACTATCTGTTGGGAATAAGACACCATTCTCCCTTGAGAAAACACATTTGACAGAGAAATAAAATAGACACAATCACAACACAAGAATTTAACGTGGAAACTCCAATTACCGGAGAAAAAACCACGGCCTTTGTCAAATGACAACAAGAGAATATCACTATGTGAAAATTGTTACAACACATAGACTTCTTTCTCTTTAACACCGGCACCCCAGTACACCCACACTCTCTCAAAGCAAATATCTAACTACACCTCACAACACTCTCTAATCAAAAAGTATAGAGGAAAAGAAAAATCAGATACAATTTTAAAGTGTTTCTGACTGGTGCAAAAACAAATGGAGAACTTAGCCTAGGCCACCCACTCCATTTGCTATCCTAAGAAATGTGGGACTAATTCAACCAAATCCTAACAATCTCCACCTTGATTGAAATAGTCACACATCTTCAGCTTCCATTGTCAACACCGACAATTCTTTGCTGTCATTGTCTATACCGACAATCATAGTTCAGAGAACTATCATACTCCACCATGAAAATATACTCACTTGGAATTAGACCACTCCAAGCATTTCGCCTTAGTACAGATCGAAACCTTGCTGAAAATTCATGGTGCAACTTCCAAATTGGTTTTTCCTAGAAGTTCTTCAGCCATCGACATAACTCCGCCACACACCTTGCATCTCAACGCCAACCAATACCCGTGTGCAATTGTGGATCCGATTGCCACAACTTATCCTTATCCATGACAGTGCGGTAATACCATGAGGATACTTCTTGTCTTCTAGAGAACATCATCTTTTCTCATAGAGGGAGCAACCAGAGATCTTCTCCTTCAACGCCTTGTGCAAACCTGATTGTATCAACACATCCTTAACTTGTATTTGCCACAAGCCAAAATTGATTCTTTCATCAAATTTCTCTATTTCAAGCTTCACAGCACTTGAATATCCTGACATTGTTGCAACCGTATACTAGAATAGTATAACACAACTGTAGACCATGCACTAGGAAGGGTCCCCAAGAAAGAGAGGTGGGTCACAATGGACACACTTAAATACTAGGTCTTTCCTTAGCCAGAACCTTTCCAAACTGCACTCTCACAGTGTCACATTACATTGCCTTCCAGCAACAACAACAGCAACCAAAGATCAACTTCAAGCTACAGGACAAAATTTTTTTTTGATATGGAAGGTCAGACTAGGCTGCAACCACAGAGCATACTAAGAATAAATCCCACCAAACCGAAACTTTGATACCACTTGTTGGGAATAAGACACCATTCCCCCTTGAGAAAACACCTTTGACAGAGAAATAAAATAGACACAATCACAACACAAGAATTTAACGTGGAAACTCTAATTACCGGAGAAAAAACCACGGCCGTTGTCAAATGACAACCAGAGAATATCACTATGTGAAAATTGTTACAACACATAGACTTCTTTCTCTCTAACACCGGAACCCCAGTACACCCACACTCTCTCAAAGCAAATATCTAACTACACCTCACAACACTCTCTAATCAAAGAGTATAGAGGAAAAGAAAAATCAAATATAAGCTTAAAGTGTTTCTGACTGGTGCAAAAACAAATAGAGAACTTAGCCTCATATTTATAGTCTAGGCCACCCACTCCATTTACTATCCTAAGCAATGCAGGACTAATTCAACCAAATCCTAACACCATCACACCACTTCTATTTTACTGCTTAAGCAACTCTTGAGTAGTAGAGTGTTATAGTAGTCTATATGTTTGCCATTGGAAGAATTATTAGCTTTATTTTTTTCTTATTTTTGCTAATGTAAGAGTATATGATGAGGAGTACATGATGAGAGTACAGAATAACAAGTGTGAATGTACAAACAGAACTTTAGTATTTTTTACCAATACAACTGCGTATACGTTTTGGTTACTAGCGACATAATTTATGAGTGTTATAAAGATTCTTATCATCTTTTTTTCAATCAACTAATATGTTGTTCAATAGTTCAAAGTTTAAAAGGATATGGACAATAATTTGAATGAGCATTCAAGAGGGACAAAATCTAATGTAAAAATTTTGTTCCAATATCTTCATTTGTAATAATTGAAATATGGTGCCAAATGTTCTTATTTATCAATATATAAAAAAACAAAAAAATTTTCATATTGCATAATATCATTAACAAATCAATGTGAATTGGGTAGTAATGACAAAAATCTACATAAAAATTTTTTCATACTAATGACAAAGAAAAGAAAAAAATACCCAAATGTTATGATATTGTGTAAGCAGTAAATTGGGTTCATTAAAAAAAAAATTGGAAAGACCTTAAGCTAGCTAAATTTAAATCAGTCCCAATTCCTCAAAACTAATAACAACTAAAGAGAACAATAGAGAGGAAGGTCTTAATAAAGGGTTTCAAACAAACCTTGAGATGGTTATCAGACCGATTGAGCTCATACCAACTTTGAAGAAATTCTCGAAGACAACAAGAATAGTAATTCAGAAATCAAATCCTGGTTTGAACTTAGAAATTGAAACCATTAGTCTCCTAAAATACTTTATGGTTTGCAAAATAATATTTTGATACTCTAACTTAAAAAGATATTTTTCGTACTACTCTGGTATGGGTAGTGTTCTTCTATAATAAAAAAAGAAGAAAAAAAACGAAGATGGAGCTAATGATTGAAGATTACCTGAAGTTCTTAGAGAGCTAGTAGTAAGGTCTTTGAGTATAAGAAAGTTACCACTATAAATGGGTGTCGGAAGGATGCTAGGTTGAAGAAGAAGAAATTTTTCAGTGTCAATTTTTTCAATTAGTAAAGTGTCATTTTCTTTTTCTTACGGGGTTTTGTCTTTCCAATATTCCCCTTATGCTGTAATCCATGTTGGGGTTCTGGTTTTTTTTTTGTTTAGTCAATAAAAAATCAAAGTTCTGAAAATCGGACCAGTCATAAAACCGATCTAGTCACTGGTTCAGTGGTTCATTGGTTCAAATGGTTTAACCGGTGGTCCAACCGGAAAAACTGTTTTAAAATAAAATAATAAATAAATTATAAAGGACCAAAGATGAGGATATTCCAAGAACTCCTGTTAGATGCAATAGGATTCAACATTATCACATATTCTCACACACAAATACAAAGCCTTACATCAAAGAACAACCACAACAAGTGATTTGAAAAGAAAATGTAAACACCGAACAATCACAAGCATATACAACATGTGAATATTATTATAGCAAACATAATAACAAAATAGCTCTTCGAATGCGTCTCCTAAAATATTCCAAATAAAAAAGGTACATGATCTGATCCACTTGATTCAGAAAGTTACATCTATTAGAAAAATTAAGAATCAACTAAAAGAAAAAGAAGAGGAAGGCCTGGTTGATTCGATTCAATTCGCTGAGAGAATTGGGATTTTGATTTAGAAATCATGCCGATGGTGGATTCATTTTCAGAGGACATGATACTTCCTCCCAATATAAGCTCACTGCCCATAAGCACATTGAAGTGTCTCAAGAAGCTAAACTACAGAGTTTCCAACATCTGAATGCTCTTCATACACTTGAAATTCATGGCCGTGACATCCTTTATTCCTTGCCTGATGAAGAACTTCCTTCCTCCCTTAATCAACTTTGTGTCCAAGAATGCCCTTTGCTGACTCCAAGACTTTTAAACCAAATAGTAGGGAGGAGTGGTACAAGGTGGCTCAAATTCCTCACATACAAATTGATCACCAAATACTCTATTTAGGGAATCAGTGCCAAAGCTAGGCACTCAGGTTAGAGGACTAAAAACACTATGTACAGGCAACATGTTATGCATTCTGATGAGGACAAAAGGGATGAGTAGGGGAGATTTTGTCACAAAATCTGAGCATAATTAAGTCACAAAATTACATAACACAACAACAATTCGTTCAATATTGCAGTTGTTTTTTCTGGGCATGTTTGTGTGCAAGTGTTTCAAGTAATTGGTTTTTTTTTCTATGTAATCTAAAACACAAAACACAAAACACAAAACACAAAACACAAAACACACAACCCTGAGCTGAATAATCAAATTATCATCTACAAATTTTACAAAAACACAAAGCAGCAGCAGCACAGCAGAGCCAGAACCCAAATTCTGCCTACAGTATTCAACAATATTGCAAAACAGAGTAGGTTTTCAGCATTAACAAAACAACAAAACACTAAAACAGAGTAGCCGTTACATAACAGAGTAAGTTTCCAGCATATTAGGTGTTATGGACTAAAACAGAGTTACAGTTACAAAAACAGCAAAACACAAACAAATTTCCAGCATTAGCAATCCATACATACATACAAAAACAGCAAAACACTAAAACAGAGTAACAGTTTCCACTTTCCAGCATTAGCAACCAATCCATACATACAAATTTTGGAATTTCCACAGCAATCAGAACCATACATACAAAGAAGACCGAAAAACGAGAACGAAGGCGGAAGACCGAAGAAGAAGAATTGAAGAACCAAACTTCAAGCCAAGACCCTAGAAGAATTGAAGAAATATGGTACAAAAATTGAATAAGAAGTTAAGAGAAGATGAAGACGAGGAGCACTCACCTGGGTTCGAGGAAGAAGCGGGAAAGAGGAAGAAACGGCGGTGCTGAGGACGGCGGCAGCGCTGATGACCTCAGAACGGCGGCGACGATGAGGGCTAGGGTTCGGGGTTCCTTTGCTTCAGTTCAGAGGGCTAGGGTTCCTTCGCTTCAGACGAATGAATGGCCGAATGGGGGAAAGCAAGGGGGGATGGGTTCTGGTCTCTGGATCGGGTTATTTTTTTTTTTTAAAAAAAAAAAAACAAGTTAAAAAACGGCGTCGTTTTGGGAGAACCAGCTGGTTGCCAGTCTGACCCAACCGGCCAGTTCTTAGCCGGTTCGACAGTTTTTTGCCGGTTTTCTTCCGAACAGTTATAGGAGGAGGACCGAACTGCTTGCATTGTCGGTTTTCAGTTGAACCAGTTCGACCGGTCAATCCAATCCAATTTTTAAAATCATATAAAAAATAAATAAATAAATAAATAAAAATAATAAAATAGTGATAATAAGACATACGTAGTGTTTTTACTTTTTAGTATTGTAAATATCTTCAATTGAGAAATCTTGAGGACATTATGTTATGCAAAACATATTATTATTTAAAAAAATTTAAGTAAATAAATATAAGATATTATTATTAATTTATAAAGTCAGTTTCAATATATTAGGGGAAGGTTCTAATTGATACTATCAAAAATAGTCGTTTTTATTCAAAATTTAAATTAGACCTGAATTATAAAACATGCTATACAGGAGTAACTATCAATATAGAGTGTCAAAATAGAGTGTAGAATGGTTGTCAAGAAAATTAGAGCCGAACAGTTAATTCAAGTTTAGGAAAAAATTGGCAAAAATATTATAAAAATAACTGTCAATTAAGCATCAGATTAGTCTATAAATAAAGTTTTAAGCAAACATGATAGGAAGTTTAGTTCTTTTAGAAAATACTTAAAAACTCAAAACTCTCTCAATCCCTAGGCATCATAGAGTAAAAATTATGAATCTTAAGTAATTTTTCTGAATTTAAACACTTATAATTTGATTTTTTCTATTTTTTATTAATAAAATTTTTCTACTTTTACTTGTTCTTCTCTTTTTACATTTATCTTTTCTTCTTCATCATTTCTTTAATTTTTTATTTTTTTTTAATTTTTGCAATTTACTTTATCTTCGACGTCTTATATTTTTTTGTTTATTTGCTAATTTCATTCTTTTTAATTTTTATTGACATTATAATTGCGACATTGAGATATCACATTTTCTTTTAAATATTAACAAAATTTGAATAAAACACCTAAAATTCATTTTTGTTTTTTAATCGGATATTTTCTAATTATATGAAAAAAAAGTTGATGTTATTCATATATCTAACACTCACTTGTGAGTAGGAGCTTTGGTTAATTATTTAGGCTGGCATTTGAATAGATTGATAATAACAATGGATGCTGAATTGAAAAATGACATTATGAGGTCTCATATCTTTAATTTATTGCATCAGAAGCTAGTATTGGTTGGTGGTGAAAATGTTCATCGTCCAAAATTCATTCGGTTAGAACAGAATACTACTGGTTGTTAAGCCAAGATACTTCGTGAAAGCTGAGAGTTTCGAAGAAAGTTCACCTTCTAGTTTGGTTGAGCCTTCATCACCAGGCTTTGCAAACATCTACTTTAGATTTTAACAAGGTCTCACTCCACTGATTCTAGTCGGAGATGTTAGCAGCAATAAGAAACAATTATTCACTGTTTTTAGTATTGTAATTGAACTAGAGATGTACAAAGTCAATTGAGGGTTAAGAATATTTCCTTTTTTCAACATTCTGACCTTTCTCTGTTTCAATCCAGAATTTAGAATATACGTCAATTAAATTTTTTGGCAGGCTGATGAGCGGATATTTTATACGCTTTTTGGGGGTAATTTCATGTAGATTTTAGTATGTTTTAATTAGTTTTTAGTGGAATATTATTAGTTTTTAGGCAAAAATCATATTTCTGGACTTTACTATGAGTTTGTGTGTTTTTCTGTGATTTCAGGTAATTTCTGGCTGAAATTGAGGGAGCTGAGCAAAAATCTGAGTTAGGCTGAAAAAGGACTGCTGATGCTGTTGGATCCTGACCTCCCTGCACTCGGAATAGATTTTTTGGAGCTACAGGAGTCCAATTGGCGCGCTCTCAACGGCGTTGGAAAGTAGACATCCAGGGCTTTCCAGCAATATATAATAGTTCATACTTTGCACGAAGATAGATGACGTAACTTGGCGTTGAACGCCAAGTACATGCTGCTGTCTGGAGTAAAACGCCAGAAACACGTCATGATCTGGAGTTGAACGCCCAAAACACGTTATAACTTGGAGTTCAACTCCAAGAAAGGCCTCAACTCGTGGATAGCTTTAGTCTCAGCCCCAGCACACACCAAGTGGGCCCCAGAAGTGGATTTCTGCACCAATTATCTTAGTTTACTCATATTCTGTAAACCTAGGGTACTAGTTTACTATTTAAACAACTTTTAGAGACTTATCTTGTATCTCATGACATTTTCAGATCTGAATTACATACTTTGTGACGGCATGAGTCTCTAAATCCCATTTTTGGGGGTGAGGAGCTCTGCAGCGTCTCGATGAATTAATACAATTCTTTTGTCTTCCATTCAAACACGCTTGTTCTTATCTAAGATGTTCATTTGCGCTTAATTATAGAGAAGGTGATGATCCGTGACACTCATCACCTTCCTCAGTCCATGAACGTGTGCCTGACAACCACCTCCGTTCTACATCAGATTGAATGAGTATCTCTTAGATTCCTTAATCAGAATCTTCGTGGTATAAGCCGGATTGATGGCGGCATTCATGAGAATCCGGAAAGTCTAAACCTTGTCTGTGGTATTCCGAGTAGGATTCTGGGATTGAATGACTGTGATGAGCTTCAAACTCCTGAAGGCTGGGCGTTAGTGACAGACGCAAAAGAATCAATGGATTCTATTCCAACCTGATTGAGAACCGACAGATGATTAGCCGTGCTGTGACAGAGCATAGGAACGTTTTCACTGAGAGGATGGGAAGTAGCCATTGACAACGGTGACACCCTACATAGAGCTTGCCATGGAAGGAACCTAGCGTGTGGAAAAGGATTTCAAGGAAGAGTTGAAGTTCAGAGGACAAAGCATCTCCAAAACTCCAACAGATTCTCCATTATTAAAGTAATAACTATCTATTTTATGCCCTTTTCTTTATTAAAATACGAGGCTAAAGAACCCTATTGGTATCCTGACTAAGATTAATAAAATAAACATAGCTTGCTTCAATCCAACAATCTCCGTGGAATTCGACCCTTACTCACGTAAGGTATCACTTGGACGACCCAGTGCACTTGCTGGTTAGTTGTGCGGATTACAAATTCGTGCACCAAGTTTTTGGCGCCGTTGCCGGGGATTGTTGAGTTTGAACAATTGAAGGCTTATTTTATTTCTTAGATTAGGAATAATTTATTTTTGTTGTTATAGAGTCATTAAATTTTGATAGGATAGTTTCTTTTCAAAAATTTCTTTTCAAAAATATTATTTTTCTTAATTAATTGTTAATTTTTCGTGAGTTTAGTGTTTTATTCTAAGTATGGTGTGAATTGCATATTTTATATTTTCTTTAAAATTTTCGTGTTAGTGTTCTTAGTTCTTCCTTGATCTTCAAGTTGTTCTTGTTCAATTTTCTTGATTGATCTTTAATTTTTCTTGTTCTGTGTCTTTTCTTGTTTTTCTTATACTAATCCAAAGCATTAGTCTTCCAAAAAGGATATACCCATTCAGAACAATTGTTACCTTTTCTGCCCATTTGGCTAGAATATTGGTTTATATTCTTGATGAGGGAGCACCAATACTTTTGAAAATCTTTTTCAAAAATAATTTTTCTTTGATTTAATCTTGTGCCAAACTTTAAGTTTGGTGTTTTCTTGTTAATCTTTTTATAATTTTCGAAAATTTTATTAAAGTTTTCTAAAAATTTTAAGTTTGGTGTTCTTCCTTTTGTTCTTGGTGTTCTTGTGAATCTTCAAGGTGTTCTTGAGTTTTTCTTGTGTCTTGATCTTAAAATTTTTAAGTTTGGTGTTCCTTGGTGTTTTCCCTCCAAAAATTTTCGAAAATAAGGAGCATTAGATCTAAAAATTTTAAGTCTTGTGCCTTTTGTGTGTTTTTCTCTTTCATCATAAAATTCAAAATTCAAAAAAAAAATATATTTTCTAACTAATTTTGAACTTCATTTTTCGAAAATTTTATATAAAAATTCAAATTTCAATTTCAAAATATTTCCAATTTCTTTTATTTATTTCATTTTTTTATTTTTAATTTTAAAAAAAAATCAACATATAAATTATCCCTTGTATTCCATCATGGAAGCAAGTAGGAATGAACAGTCCAGAAGGACTCTGGGGTCATATGCTAACCCCACTACTGCTTCATATGGGAGTAGTATCTGTATACCCTCCATTGGAGTTAGTAGCTTTGAGTTGAACCCTCAGCTCATTATCATGGTGCAGCAAAACTGTCAGTATTCCGGTCTTCCACAGGAAGAACCTACAGAGTTTCTGGCACAATTTCTACAAATTGCTGACACAGTACATGATAAAGAAGTGGATCAGGATGTCTACAGATTATTACTGTTTCCATTTGCTGTAAAAGATCAAGCTAAGAGATGGTTAAATAACCAGCCTAAGAACAGCATAAAAACATGGAAGCAGCTGTCAGAAAGATTCCTGAATCACTATTTCCCTCCAAAACGGATAACACAGCTAAGGCTAAGCATCCAAGGCTTCAAACAAGGAGATAATGAATCTCTTTATGATGCCTGGGAGAGATACAGAGAGATGCTAAGAAAATGCCCCTCTGAAATGTTTTCAGAATGGGTGCAATTAGACATCTTCTACTATGGGCTTACAGAAAAAGCTCAAATTTCTCTAGACCACTCAGCTGGTGGATCTATACATATGAGAAAAACAATTGAAGAAGCTCAAGAGCTTATTGATACAGTTGCCAGAAATCAACATCTGTACCTAAGCAGTGAATCTTCCATGAAAGAAGAAGCTAAAACAGTAACTGCTGAACTCAGTCCGGTGGATCAGGCTAATGAATTTAATCAGCAATTAGACTTTCTAACTCAGCAGCTAGCCGAATTCAAGGAAATATTACAGGAAACAAGAATGGCTAACAGGAATATGGAAGTGCAATTAAAGCAGACAAAAAAGCAATTGTCAAAACAAATAGCAGAAGAATGCCAAGCAGTTCAATTAAGAAGTGGAAAAACATTAAATACCTCACTTCAAAGCAGCAGGAAGCCAAGAAATGAACAAATGGCTACTCAAAATCCCTCTGAGGACAGTCAGAGCCCAGAGAGGAATAATGCTGGCGCTGAACGCCCGGACCATGCTCATTTCTGGCGTTCAACACCAGAAACAAGCATGAATCCGGCGTTGAACGCCTAAAGGAAGCACAATTCTGGCGTTCAGACGCCAGTAACAGATAAGGAGTTGGCGTCTAACGCCACTCCAGCTTCCACCCCTGGCATTCAAATGCCAGTGGGGAATCAGTCACATACAAGTGCTGATAACAACCCCTCTAAAAAGGCGTCCCAACCCACTTCTGTAGGTAATAAACCTGCAGCAACTAAGGTTGAGGAATACAAAGCCAAAATGCCTTATCCTCAAAAACTCCGCCAAGTGGAACATGATAAGCAATTTGCTCGCTTTGCAAACTATCTCAGGACTCTTGAAATAAAGATCCCGTTTGCAGAAGCACTTGAGCAAATACCCTCTTATGCTAAGTTCATGAAAGAGATATTAATTCATAAGAAGGATTGGAGGGAGACTGAAAAAGTTTACCTCACTGAAGAATGCAGTGCAGTCATTCTAAAAAGCTTACCTGAGAAGCTTAAAGATCCTGGGAGCTTTATGATACCATGCACATTAGAGGGTACTTGTACCAAGCAAGCTTTATGTGATCTTGGGGCAAGTATCAACCTAATACCTGCATCTACTATCAGAAAGCTTGGTTTAACTGAAGAAATAAAACCAACCTGGATATGTCTTCAACTTGCTGATGGCTCCATTAAATACCCATCAGGCGTGATTGAGGACATGATTGTCAAGGTTGGGCCATTTGTCTTTCCTACTGACTTTGTGGTGCTGGAAATGGAGGAGCACAAGAGTGCAACTTTCATTCTAGGAAGACCTTTCCTAGCAACTGGCAGAACCCTCATTGACGTCCAAAAAGGGGAAGTAACCTTGAGAGTCAATGAGGAGGAGTTCAAGTTGAATGTTGCCAAAGCCATGCAATATCCAGACACCCCAGATGACTGCATGAGTATTGATATCATTGACTCTCTGGTAAGAGAGGTCAATATGGCTGAGAGTCTCGAATCAGAGCTAGAAGACATCTTTAAAGATGTTCAGCCTGATTTGGAGGAATCAGAGAGAATAATAGAACCTCTGAAAATCCCTCAGGAAGAGGAGAAACCTCCCAAACCTGAGCTCAAACCATTACCACCATCCCTAAAATATGCATTTCTAGGAGAAGGTGATACCGTTCTTGTAATCATAAGCTCTACCTTAGAGCCACAGGAAGAGGAAGCACTAATTCAAGTGCTAAGGACACACAAGACAGCTCTTGGGTGGTCCATCAGTGATCTTAAGGGCATTAGCCCAGCCAGATGCATGCACAAGATCCTATTGGAGGGTGACGCCAAGCCAGTGGTCCAACCACAAAGGCGGCTGAATCCAGCCATGAAGGAAGTTGTGCAGAAGGAGGTCACTAAATTACTAGAGGCTGGGATTATTTATCCTATTTCTGACAGCCCCTGGGTAAGCCCTGTCCAAGTCGTCCCTAAGAAGGGAGGCATGACAGTGGTTCATAATGAAAAAAATGAACTGGTTCCTACAAGAACAGTTACAGGGTGGCGTATGTGTATTGATTATAGAAGGCTCAATACAGCCACCAGAAAGGACCATTTTCCTTTACCATTCATAGACCAGATGCTAGAAAGACTAGTAGGTCATGAATACTACTGCTTCCTGGATGGATATTCAGGTTATAATCAAATTGCAGTAGATCCCCAGGATCAAGAGAAAACGGCATTCACATGCCCATCTGGAGTATTTGCATACAGAAGGATGCCATTTGGCTTGTGCAATGCACCTGCAACCTTTCAAAGGTGCATGCTCTCTATCTTCTCTGATATGGTAGAGAAGTTTCTAGAAGTCTTCATGGATGACTTTTCAGTATTTGGAGACTCATTCAGCTCCTGTCTTAACCACTTAGCACTTGTTTTGAAAAGATGCCAAGAGACCAACCTAGTTTTAAACTGGGAAAAATGTCACTTTATGGTGACTGAAGGGATTGTCCTTGGGCATAAAATTTCAAACAAGAGAATAGAGGTGGATCAAGCTAAAGTTGAAGTAATTGAAAAATTACCACCACCTGCCAATGTTAAGGCAATCAAAAGCTTTCTGGGGCATGCAGGATTCTATAGGAGGTTTATAAAGGATTTTTCAAAAATTGCAAAACCTCTGAGCAATCTGCTAGCTGCTAACACGCCATTTGTGTTTGACACAAAGTGTCTGCAGGCGTTTGAGACCCTGAAAGCTAAGCTGGTCACAGCACCAGTTATTTCTGCACCAGACTGGACATTACCCTTTGAACTAATGTGTGATGCCAGTGACCATACCATTGGTGCAGTATTAGGACAGAGGCATAACAAGCTTCTGCATGTCATTTATTATGCTAGCAGTGTTTTAAATGATGCCCAGAAAAATTACACAACCACAGAAAAAGAATTACTTGCAATGGTTTATGCCATTGACAAGTTTAGATCCTACTTAGTAGGATCAAAGGTGATTGTGTACACTGACCATGCTGCTCTTAAATATCTACTCACAAAGCAGGATTCAAAGCCCAGGCTCATAAGATGGGTGTTGCTTCTGCAAGAGTTTGATATAGAAATAAGAGACAGAAAAGGAACAGAGAATCAAGTAGCTGATCACCTGTCCCGGATAGAACCAGTAGCAGGAGCATCCCTCCCTCCTACTGAGATCTCTGAAACCTTTCCGGATGAGCAATTGTTTGTTGTTCAGGAAGCTCTGTGGTTTGCAGACATTGCAAACTATAAGACACAAGGTTCCCCTTTTGTAACAATGGAGAGGAAGCATGAAAAGCTTCTCTCACTGCAGAGTCAACCAAAGCCCCCACAGTCCAACTCTAAGTTTGGTGTTGGGAGGCCACAACCAAACTCTCAGTTTGGCATTGAACCCCCACATTCAAACTCTAAATTTGATGTTGGGAGGTTCCTACCTTGCTCTGATTATCTGTGAGACTCCATGAGAGCTCACTGTCCAGCTAAGGACAATAAAGAAGCGCTTGCTGGGAGGCAACCCAGCCAATCACAAAATTTAATTTTATTTGTTTTTGTTGATTTTTACAGGAATATGTCAAAGTATCTTCAAGGTAAAAAAGCAATTGATTGAATTCACAGAGTTATAGGAGAATTTGGAAGCTCATTGGCGTGAAAAAGCCCGTAAGAAATGTTTTGGGCGTTGAACGCCCAAAAGAAGCACCCACTGGGCGTTCAACGCCAGTAAGGGTAGCCATCTGGGCGTTAAACGCCAGAAAGGAGCATCCTCTGGGCGTTGAACGCCAGAAGGAAGCACCTTCTGGGCGTTTAACGCCAGATTGTTAGCATCCTGGGCGTTCAGAAAAATGCCCAGTGACAAAGGACTTCCTGGCGTTCAACGCCAGAAAGATGCATCAGCTGGGCGTTGAACGCCCAGGAGAAGCAGCATTTGGGCGTTAAACGCCCAAAACATGCATCGTTTGGGCGTTTAACGCCAGGATGGTGGGGAGGAGGTAAAATTCACTTTTCTTTACAATTTTTCTAAATTTTTAAGTTTCAATTCATGATTTCTTGCATACACATGTTTCAAAATGTCATCCTTCAAAATCAAATTAGTTTTCTAAAAACCTTAATTTCTAAAATCCCTTGTTCAAAAAATATCAAATATATCTTAATCCATACAGCCAAATTATTTTCCAATCCAATCCAACTCTTTTACGTTTGTTTTCAAAACTCAATTATCTTTTTAAAATCTTTTTCAAATCTTTTTCAACTCATCATATCTTTTGATTTCGAAATTGCCTTTCCCTCTATTCCTCTTCTATCCTTTATTTTGCTTGAGGACAAGCAAACCTCTAAGTTTGGTGTGATTTGCCATGATCACTGAGCTAAAACTCATCAAGATCATGGCACCTAAGGGAACAGGAAGAGCAAGGATGTGAACTTAAGGGAGCTGAAACGTCAGAAATTAATTCTTGAAGGCACCCCACAGACTAGAGGAACATCCACTTCCCAAAATACAGGTTGTTAAGTTCTAATTCTAGCTTTAACTCTGTGATAGTATTATTATAGGATTCTACCTTAGAAGTTATATAGGAGTAGTAGTAATTAGCATATCTATTTTGATTTTATTTTCAATTAAGTTATAATTTATTTTTCTCATCATCATCAAACATGAATAAAATAGTAGATATTTTTTTAATAAAGAGGCAATTTAATCTTTTCGAGTTCTTAATAAGGAAAATTCTAATTATTTATATGTGGTGGCAATACTTTTTGTCTTTTGAATGAATGCTTGAACAGTGTATATTTTTGATATTGAATTTTATGAATGTTAAAATTGTTGGCTCCTGAAAGAATGATGAACAAGAGAAATGTTATTGATGATCTGAAAAATCATGAAATTGATTCTTGAAGCAAGAAAAAGCAATGAAAAAAAAATTTCTTGCGAAAAAAAAAGAAAGAAAAAAAAAGAAAGAAAAAGCAAGAAGAAAAAGCCAATAGCCCTTAAAACCAAAAGGCAAGGGTAAAAAGGATCCAAGGCTTTGAGCATCAATGGATAGGAGGGCCCAAGGAAATAAATCCAGGCCTAAGCGGCTAAATCAAAGCTGTCCCTAACCATGTGCTTGTGGCATGCAGGTCCAAGTGAAAAGCTTGAAACTGAGTGGTTAAAGTCGTGATCCAAAGCAAAAAGAGTGAGCCTAAGAACTCTGGACACCTCTAATTGGGGACTTTAGCAAAGCTGAGTCACAATCTGAAAAGGTTCACCCAGTTATGTGTCTGTGGCATTTATGTATCCGGTGGTAATACTGGAAAACAAAATGCTTAGGGCCACGGCCAAGACTCAATAAGTAGCTGTGTTCAAGAATCAACATACTAAAATAGGAGAGTCAATAATACTATCTGAATTCTGAGTTCCTATGGATGCCAACCATTCTAAATTTCAAAGGATAAAGTGAGATGCCAAAACTGTTCAGAAGCAAAAAGCTACAAGCCCCGCTCATCTAAAAAGAATCTGAGCTTCACTTAAAACTCCGAGATATTATTGCTTCTTAATTTCTTTTAATTCTATTTTATTTATCTAGTTGCTTGAGGACAAGCAACAGTTTAAGTTTGGTGTCGTGATGAGCGGATATTTTATACGCTTTTTGGGGGTAATTTCATGTAGATTTTAGTATGTTTTAATTAGTTTTTAGTGGAATATTATTAGTTTTTAGGCAAAAATCATATTTCTGGACTTTACTATGAGTTTGTGTGTTTTTCTGTGATTTCAGGTAATTTCTGGCTGAAATTGAGGGAGCTGAGCAAAAATCTGAGTTAGGCTGAAAAAGGACTGCTGATGCTGTTGGATCCTGACCTCCCTGCACTCGGAATAGATTTTTTGGAGCTAAAGGAGTCCAATTGGCGCGCTCTCAACGGCGTTGGAAAGTAGACATCCAGGGCTTTCCAGCAATATATAATAGTTTATACTTTGCACGAAGATAGACGACGTAACTTGGCGTTGAACGCCAAGTACATGCTGCTGTCTGGAGTAAAACGCCAGAAACACGTCATGATCTGGAGTTGAACGCCCAAAACACGTTATAACTTGGAGTTCAACTCCAAGAAAGGCCTCAACTCGTGGATAGCTTTAGTCTCAGCCCCAGCACACACCAAGTGGGCCCCAGAAGTGGATTTCTGCACCAATTATCTTAGTTTACTCATATTCTGTAAACCTAGGGTACTAGTTTACTATTTAAACAACTTTTAGAGACTTATCTTGTATCTCATGACATTTTCAGATCTGAATTACATACTTTGTGACGGCATGAGTCTCTAAATCCCATTGTTGGGGGTGAGGAGCTCTGCAGCGTCTCGATGAATTAATACAATTCTTTTGTCTTCCATTCAAACACGCTTGTTCTTATCTAAGATGTTCATTTGCGCTTAATTATGGAGAAGGTGATGATCCGTGACACTCATCACCTTCCTCAGTCCATGAACGTGTGCCTGACAACCACCTCCGTTCTACATCAGATTGAATGAGTATCTCTTAGATTCCTTAATCAGAATTTTCGTGGTATAAGCCGGATTGATGGTGACATTCATGAGAATCCGGAAAGTCTAAACCTTGTCTGTGGTATTCCGAGTAGGATTCTGGGATTGAATGACTGTGATGAGCTTCAAACTCCTGAAGGCTGGGCGTTAGTGACAGACGCAAAAGAATCAATGGATTCTATTCCAACCTGATTGTGAACCGACAGATGATTAGCCGTGCTGTGACAGAGCATAGGAACGTTTTCACTGAGAGGATGGGAAGTAGCCATTGACAACGGTGACACCCTACATAGAGCTTGCCATGGAAGGAACCTAGCGTGTGGAAAAGGATTTCAAGGAAGAGTTAAAGTTCAGAGGACAAAGCATCTCCAAAACTCCAACAGATTCTCCATTATTAAAGTAATAACTATCTATTTTATGCCCTTTTCTTTATTAAAATACGAGGCTAAAGAACCCTATTGGTATCCTGACTAAGATTAATAAAATAAACATAGCTTGCTTCAATCCAACAATCTCCGTGGAATTCAACCCTTACTCACGTAAGGTATTACTTGGACGACCCAGTGCACTTGCTGGTTAGTTGTGCGGATTACAAATTCGTGCACCACAGGCCTTTAGAGCATTTTGTTAGACAGGAATGATTCAGTTATAAACGGTAAAAACTATTCTGCCATGGAAGTTGCTTATCATTCTTGGCTTCTAGCAAAAAATTTCTCCTCAGCTATCTTTTTGTCATGTCTTGCTTCATGCCCAAATCTTTTATCAGTGTCGACGACCCTGCAGCTAGGTTTGTCAAATTAAATTGTGATGGAATTGTTCTTGAAAATGTTGGAAGAGCTAGATTTGGATGTTTGATTAGAGACCGTAATGATAATTGACTACGAGGATGTTCTGATAAAGCTTTGAATCAATATTTTGAGAGCTAAACTATTTGCTATTTCGAGGGGGTTGATCGTGTCTTGTGAAGATCAGTTTAAGAATGTCATTCATGAAACTGACTTGCATAGGTATTCTTATTAACTAACGATTGGAAAGAGCCATAATCATGAAAACAAGAATATTACAAAAGGATTTTTTGAATTGAAGTAGTGAAAAGCTTAAGTTATCTATTTTGTCCTTGTCTAAAAGAAAGGCTAATAAAGTAGCAAACTTGATGGCTAAAGAAGGGTGCCTTGAAGAAGATGCACAACTAGATTCAGATTTGGTGGAGTGACTCTGCCCAAATTAGGGATGGGGATAGGATAATATTCGGATATTTATGGTAATTATCCGCATCCGATCCAAATTTTGCGGATATTATCTGATTCGCAGAGCTATCGGATCAGATCAGATTCGATCCGCACTATGGCAGGATCAGATTGCGGATTTGGCAGTGATATCCGCGAATCCAATCCGCAAATCCGCATATTCGCACATCTCGTATAAATAGCATAGTTTAAGAAAGAAAACTCTAATGGGATATGGATTTTAGTGTATTGTTTTATGAATTTTATGATATTTTGTTTTTAATTTTTTATGTTATACTTCAACTTATAATAATTAAACTTAAATCTTGTGTTATTATTTTTTTGTTATTCAAGAAAACTTTTATTGATAATATTTTAGGAGTAAATAGGCTTAAACAAGTGAACAATGAATTTTTTGGATTTTTTTTGTAAAAACAGCCAAACAAAATCTTAAAATAGTTTTTTTAATTATGCGGATATACCCGAGATCCGATCCGCAATTCGACCTGAAAAAATGCAGATATCGTATCTGATCTGATCCGATGAGTGTAGTACGAATTGGATATAATTTTAGGCTATATCCGGTCCAATCCGTGTGTAGTCTTAGCCCAAATAATTCTATAATTTCGGTTCTGACGAGTGATTGTGGTTCTTAGTAATTAATATTATTTCTTATTGTTTTCTATTTCTATTTTCTTCTTTCTTATTTTATTTTGTACAACCAAAAAATAAATTACACATTGAAAATATATGAAATAATACATATATTTATAAACAAATACATAATAATTGATTTTTTATATACAAATAGTATTTTTTATCTACATATATATTATTTATGCCGAACAAAAAAATAACTCTTGTGGAGTACATGGGAGTACTAGTGCTCTGTTAGGGTTTTTAATAGAGTTTTTGCTGTCGTCAAGGCTACACTGTCAACGTCAATTCAATTTCAACACAAATCTCTGACTACTAGTTTGACAAAGATAATCTATGTAATCTACATGGTTGAGGCAAGGAGGGATGAAGATCGGACGGTAGAAGACAGGCGAGGTAGGAATGTGATTCTGCTGGAAGAGGTAGACATATCAGAAGGTATTAACGCTTGCTCCAATAGTCTCTATGGCAGACTCTTTGCTTCCAAAACCTTCTTAGTTGGAACCGTGGGGAATGCTTTAAAGGCTATATGGGGAAATCCGGAGGGATTTAGCATGAGTGACAAATGGGATAATTACTTCCAACTCTTTTTTAATAAAGAGGTGGATGTCTTGCGTGTTGAACGTGGTTTTCCATAGCTATTCAAGGATTACGTGCTCCATGTCAAGAGATGGAAGGAAGATCAGAACGGTGATGAAGAGATTATTTCCAATTTTTCAGTTTGGGTTCAATTTTGGAGTTTGCCAAAATCGTTTAAAACCCTCGAAGTTGGACGTAAATTGGGAGAAAGGCTGGGAACAGTGTTGGAGGTAGGTAAATTTCAGATGAGAGGCAGAGAAACTAGGATTGTAAAGGCCAAGATCAATATTGAAGCTACCAAGAAAGTGAGGGATCAGTTAATTATTGCAGGACATAATAAAAAGGAGGTAGAGGTGGCATTGCGCTATGAGAAACTTGGAAAGTTCTGTACCTACTGCGCAAAATTGGGGCACGAGGTGAAAAACTGCCATGATCTACTAAAGGACACAGAGAGTGATAGGGCAAAAGATGATGACATTGGAGAATGGGTTAAAGCCAGCCAAGTTGGAATACGAATTAACACTGAAAGAGAAAGAACATTCAACAACTCAGCCCAAAATCAGAATAAGGCTACTCAACGTAAGAAAAAGCCGGTCTTAAACTGCTTATTAGAGGAATTTGCAGGGATGTCAATGCAAAAGGAGGAACAAAGTTTGAAACCACAAAACGCTAGAACAAGGCAACACCTGAGTCACCTTAATCAGCCAATTCTAGAATAGAATGCATGGAGGTTATCATAGCTGGTCAGTCCAATGTCAAAGAAGATGAAGGACAACCTATGCAATTCACTATTGGGCAATGTCTCACAATAGAAGAAGGCAGGAAGTGGAAAAAATTAGCAAGACAAGGTGCTGGAGGGTTG
This sequence comes from Arachis hypogaea, assembly GCF_003086295.3. NCBI lineage: Eukaryota > Viridiplantae > Streptophyta > Magnoliopsida > Fabales > Fabaceae > Arachis > Arachis hypogaea. Next base: position 61,229,811 of record NC_092037.1, read on the forward strand.
GATACTAAAGCTGGATCCAAAAAAAGGTTGATGAGTAGTATAGTTGAATGATCTACAAAGAAAGCAAGAACAAATGATGAAAATGCAGTTGAACAGGGGGTGGAGGGTGCCAGCCTACAAATGGCACCCAAGGCGCTACGAGAACTATAGTTTGGAATTGTCGGGGTTTGGGGAGACCTCTGACAATTCACACCCTAAAAGGGATATGTAAATCCCACTCCCCTGAGATTGTGTTCATAAGTGAAACAAACACCAATCTCGACAGGTGGAAGCAAAACTCCGGGCATGCAGCTATGAAAACTGGCATATTGTTAACCCGTCAGGAATGGCAGGAGGACTTGCGTTAGCTTGGAAGGACAACATCAATGTTCAAATTATAAACAGCGGGAAATTCTTTGTAGCAGCTGAAGTTAAGGAGTTCGGAAACAATGGGGTATGGACGTTCATTGGTGTCTATTTGAGCTGTTCGGAACAAATTTGAGCCTTACAATTTGAGGAGCTTACAAAAATGAGTCAACAACTGGAAGGAAAATTGGTAATAGCGAGAGATTTTAATGCTATAATAAGTCAAGCGGAAAAGGAGGGTGGAGGCCAAAAATCAGCAACTACCATTGCAACATTCATTAATTTTATTGATAGCAACGAATTAGTGGATATTAGAATGGTGTGGTGGCCTTTCACGTGGACAAATCGAAGACAAGGAGAGGCTTTGGTGAAGGAGAGGCTTGACCGCTATTTAGTAGGGATGGGATGGAAGCTGAAGTTTCCGAATGCAATGGTGCACAGGCTCATATAATCAGGCTCGGATCATGCTCCTATCTTGATGGAAACTGAACCTCAATCCAGGCATAGTAAAAGGCGTATTAATTACCAGGAACGTTGGTGTGGAGAAGATGATGTCAAAAGAATTGTTAGTGAAGTGTGGAAAATAGAAGTAGTAGGCTCGGCTATGTTCTCCTTAGCCCAAAAGTTGAAAGAATGTAGACATATATTAGTTCAATGGCAGATAACTCACAAAGCAAACTCTCGAAAAGAAATTGAGGACCTTCAAACTAGCCTAGAAGAGCTGCGGGTGGCTGGAATCAATGGGGGAGAGGAGATTACGAGATTGGAAGAGAAGTTGGAGCTAGCATATATGAAAGAAGAGAGCTATTGGAGAGAAAAATCTAGAGTCAAATGGCTAAAAGAAGGAGATCAGAACACCAGATTCTGTCACCAGAAATTTCAATCAAGGGTGCGAAGGAACATAATTTGGAGATTAGTTGGGAGGAACAATGAGATTGCGTCGAAATCGGAGGATATTGCAAAGGTAGCTGAAGACTACTTCTGCAATAATTTTAGTTCTTCTTGTTCATTTGATCCGAATCCATATTTGGAGGATTTGCAGCCTAAGGTTACAGCTTCCATGAACCGTAAGCTTCAAAGGCCGCTAACTATGGACGAGGTCAAAAGAGCTACGTTCGGTGTTCATGCTCAGAGTGATCTTGGTGATGACGGGTTTACAGCTAAGTTTTTTCACTTTTTCTGGGATATAGTTGGAAGTGACGTTTTTAAGGCAGTGCAAAGTTTCTTTCATAGTGGCAGAATTCTAAAAAGTTTCAACCATACTCAAATTTATTTGATTCCAAAGGTGCCAGATGCCACTGACATGACTCAGGTACGACCGATTAGTTTGTCCTCAGTTTTGTATAAAATTATTTCTAAAGTTATAGTGCACCGACTACAAGGTATTATGAATTTAATCATAAGCCCAAATCAGAGTGTTTTTCTCAAAGGTAGACTCATTTCAGATAATATTCTAATTGCCCACGAATGTATGCACTATTTGAAAAATAAGAGAAGTGGAGCAGATCATGAGATGACTATTAAACTAGATATGAGCAAGGCTTATGATAGGGTTGAATGGCACTTCTTATGGTACATCATGGAAAAGTTGGGTTTTGATGCTAAATAGATTAACTGGACTAAGGAATTGGTAACGACTGTTTCTTACTCTATTATTGTGGAAGGGCAACCTTTTGACTACTTTTGGCCAAATAGGGGCATCCGACAGGGTGATCCCCTATCTCCATATCTATTTCTTTTTTGTGCAGAAAGGCTTTTCTTCTTGCTATACAAGGCAGAGCAAAACAAATTAATTCAAGGAGTTCAAGTTAATCGGAGATGCCAAACAGTTAATCACCTTTTGTTTGCTGATGATTCAATCCTTTTTTGCAAGGGCTCACCTAACACAAGTCAAAGCATTTTGGAAATGTTAGAGATCTACGAGGGCTTCAATGGGTAAAAATTCAATTTGAACAAGTCGGCCATCTTTTCTAGTCACAACACACCTTAGAACACAGTACTAGCAATTGCGCAGACACTAAATATTGAACATATCGGATCCCAAGACAAATACTTAGGGCTGCCCTCGATAGTTCAGAAATCAAAGAAAGCAACCTTTGGAGCTATCAAGGATAAAGTTCAGAAGAGGATTATGGGTTGGAAAAGAAGTTTATTATCCTCAGGTGGCAGGCACACGCTATTGAGAGCAGTGGGGGAAGTGATTCCTATTTATACACTCTCTTGTTTCAAGCTCCCGGACACGCTGTTAACTGAGATTCATAGCATGCTCTTGCAATTTTGGTGGGGTAAAAAAGGCGTAGAACGAAGAATGGTTTGGATTAAATGGGATACAATGACGAGACCGAAGAAAGATGGAGGGTTGGGGATCAAAGACCTAAGGGCACAAAATTTGGCCTTATTGGGCATGCAATGTTGGCGTCTAATGAAATACCCTAATTCTACACTGTCAAGAATGTTCAAAGCTAAATATTTCAAATATACAAATTTCTTACATGTAGAGATAGGAAGCATACCATCGTAGGGCTGGAGAAGTGTTCTTGAAGGCTGCAAGGTGATTGAGAAGGGCTTGTTATGGAAAATAGGCTCTAGTGCTAATGTCCGCATCTTCCATGATCCTTGGCTCCCACTACCATTGCCCTTTAATGTCCCTCAAGCTGCAGTCACAATCCCACCGAATCTGCAAGTGTATTATGTTAATGCGCTACTAAATCCTGATAGAAGTTGGAACAGAAACCTGATTGAGTCAATTTTTTCAGTTGATATATGCAATAAAATTTTTTCCATTAAACCAACAGAGGAGGAGGATGAAGTTAATTGGTGCTGGACAAAATCTGGTATATACGAAGTTGGATCAGGATACAAAGTTGCTTATGAGTTCTTTCATTCTCCTACTTCATTGATGCCTCAGAACATACAGAACAACAGAGTATGGAATAGCATTTGGGAATTGAAATTATCTCATAAAATTAAAATTTTTTTATGGAAGAGTCTTCATAAAAAGCTTCCGGTTTTGCAACAAATCAATAGCCGGTTTGCATCCACCCCTGCCACTTGCCCAAGATGCATGCTGAAAGATGAATCAATTTCTCATGCTTGTTCTAATTCCCTCCGTCTTCAATAATTTGGAGTCTAAACTTAATAACTCCTGACTTATGGCAGCGAGAAGAGGAGACCTTCATCGATTGGTGGCAATGAGCCTTATCTTGGGTAGTGGCTCAAATCGAAGGTAGACAAAAGATCCTCTTTATCGTGGCACTGTGTTGGAGCACTTGGAAAGCAAGGAATATGTGTGTCTTTGAGAAGCTAATAAGCCCAGCGCCGGAGATATTGCAAGAAGCTAGTAATCTAGTGCGTGAACTCAATAGTCTTACTTGATGAATGCTAATAATTTCTCTTTATTCTTACTTTACTCTTTCTTAAACTATTTGTCTTCCAATCACATTTAGTGATAATTGGGAATACCCAACTTCTTTTGTACTTCCTTATGGAAATATTATTAATTTATAAGAATAGAATAATATCTATCTTTGAGAAAAAAAATATATTGTTTACACCGTGTATACCATATTACACCTGCGAATATTTTTTTTAAAGATTTTAAATTTTATGAATCCATGTATTAAATTGTTCAATAGGGTTAAATACTTTTTTTCATCCAAAATCTTAGGTAAAAATCAAAATCATCCATATTATTTTTCTTTTTAAAATCATCCTTAACAAAATTAATAATCTTTTAAACAAATTCTCCCTCTCTAACACCAATCCCAATTCTTCGTCCATCAATTTAAATCCATCACAACATTAATTACTCTTTTGATTCAAACAACAATAACAATGACAATAATATTAAGAAGAGAAAATTAACTTGTGAATTAATAGAGAATGAAACACTGAAAAGGGAGGGAGAAACCTTTGCAGAATTCAAGAATCACAATCAATTTAGTGGCGAAGGAATCCTTTACAACAGCATCAGAATCGGTGAAAGTCTTTAGTATTATCGCAGCTAGTTTGACGGCCCGTCAAAGAGTTTGGTGACAACAGCAACTATAGTAAGTGAAATCAACAACACCCACAAATTGATAAAAAAAAGAAAACAAAACTCCTAGCAAATTAATCTAATTTTACTAATTAATACTAATTTTTAAATATAAAATTTTTTATCACAGCAACAAAAAGTTAAACTAATATAGAAGGTTTGTCCTTAAGTACAATCCAAAAATGTAATAACTGTCCCAACACAAAAAAAATTCCTTAAATAATTTGCTGTTGTTAATATTCCTTTTCGCAACAATTTAGATGGTGGGCCTAACAATAATGATATGCTCATCAATGCGGGTCCCATTGTTACAGGCAAACTCCAATCACATTTTAACAGTTTAAATTTATACATGTATAAATTTTTTGGCCATCTACATATTAAGGAAGACATGATGGGAATATAGAAGTGATAAAGAAGATTAGAAATTTGGAATTACTGGCATGTACTAATTTAGGATAGGGAGGGGTTTTTTAATTTTATTTTTGTCGAGGATAGTTTTGTGCAAAAAATAAAATTGGGATAAAGAAGCGTGATTTTAAAACTATTTCTAACTTTAAGTATGAATTTGATAAAAAAAAATATTGGAGATGATTTTGATTTTGGCCTAAAACTTTAAGGACGAGAAAAAAGGTTCTTTTTGCTGCTTATGATATCCTCCAACTCAGCGGACTAAGAACTAATCCACCGCAGATTTGAACTTTATTTAAGGATATTTCGCTGACTCCATTGGCCAATAAGTTGTTGCATACACAAAGCAGAATTCGAACACCTGATGCTTGTTTAAACAGACAATTGAATTGACCACTCAACCAATTCAAGTTGGTTCGTGAAAAAAAATACTTAACCCTTGTTTAATATAACAAATTCTAAAAATTTTGGACATAAGTAGTCCAAAATTTGAGGGCAAATGACTGAAATAAACCAAATGCATGAAAAATTACATATATCACCCAAACCAAATAATGGTACATAGATCTCCCAAAGAGTGTTACTATGTAAATCAAATCAGCATAATTTGAATTACAATTTCTAGTAATAATTCGAATTAGGCTGCATAGATTTATTAGAAAAATTTGAGATACACATAAATTGAATTCCATCTCAATTTAAGCATGCTTTAAGTAAATCGATACATGCTCCATAGATTTAGTAAGCAACGCAGCCGGTTTTACCTATCCATAGTAATTCGAACGAGAGTAGTTCAATTACCCCATGGTTTTGTGCCCATAGTAATTCGAATTGGGTGGTTTTGATTTACCCAATAGGAAATCTATCCCCTAATTCGATTTATGTAAGAACAAGTGCTCAATGTAAATCTACTTGTCCTGTTTCGATTTACATGCACGGTGGCTATATATATAATTCGAATTCACTTCATTCGAATTATATTTCACCACCCCATACCCCACCAAATCTAGAGAAAGTGACGCAGCCTATCAAAATGGAAGACGACCCGAATCGAATCTACCACTTGGATGGAGTCGCACATATCGTTGGTAGCATTTATAACGAGGTTAGTAAAATAAAATTTAAATTTCATTTATTTTCTGTAAAAAATAAACTATGTGTTAGTTTTGTTTAAATCGGTTATATCTTATTTATTAACATGATTAGAATGTGTAAACTTAAAGTAGTAGTTAAAGATTTGATTTAGGGGTAGCAATGTGTTAAAAGCTACTTACTGATATTAAACTGTTTAGAACTTGAATATTATAATTGATAGAATCAGTAAATCTCGAACAGGGGTTAGATTATTGATACAAGGATGGTAGTGTGTTAGAGTATACAAATAAAAAATGCATGTTGGATAAGGAATTCTAAGAGTTTAATAGATATCTGGTTAAAATAAATCTACAATAAAAATTATCCGTTTTAGATATATTTTTTTGTAATTTTTATGATTGTAAGAGTATTTTTTCAATGTCATGCAATCCTACCGCTGCATCTTGAACATGAAGAGGCAGCATGGTATCCCGTTAGATGATAGGATCATGTTGTACGTACAGATGGCTGGCCTGGCCCATTTTGCAAGACTTAATGATCACTGGTTTATGTTGGATGAGCCATTAGTCAGTGCATTTGTGGAGAGATAGCATCCGGAGACTCATACCTTTCAGATGTCGTTCGGTGAGTGCACGGTTATGTTACAGGATGTAGCCTACCAGCTAGAGCTCCTGATCGACGGTCAGTACGTTAGTGGATGTTTGACGAACTTCGAGTGGTACATCAAAGGAGGTCGTCCGACGTGGGCTTGGTTTGAGGAGTTGTTGGCTGTGATACCGCCACCGGACTGCATCGATAAGTTCACTGTGAAGTGCACTTGGATGCAGCAGATGTTCAGTGACCTTCCCGAGGGGGTAGACGAGGAGACAGTCTGGAGGTACGCTAGAGCGTACATTATGATGCTACTACCAACGCAGCTCTTCAGTTACAAGTCAGGTACTCGTATGTATATCAGGTGGCTTCCCTACGTAGTGAGGTTAGAGGATATGGACAGTTATAGCTGGGGATCTACCGCTCTGTCGTGGTTACACAGGTGCCTATTTCGGGTAGCCAACAAGAACGTGGTTAAATTGGCAGGTCCTCTACAGCTCCTTCAGTCATGGATCTTTTGGAGGTTCTCAGATTTTAGGCCCGACGGGTTTGATGCCTTTCACTGGCTGTTGGCATCGATGTACGCAATTGACTACTAATTATTTTCTGTGTTGACATTTTATATTTATATTTTTGTCAGTTGTTAATAACATTTATTGGGTAGCAAGTAGTCAAGTTAGCAACCGACGCCGAACGAGAAGGGACTTCGATTCGCGTACTGCAGATTGTGGATAGATTTACTTCGTCTTCATGATGTGAGTACTAAATAGTTTAGTGTTTAGTTCTTGACTTATTTTGTGAGGTTACTGGAGATTAAGCGTTATGTTGGACCAAATTGCCTTTTTAGTTTGTTTGGATGCCGTATAGCTTGTCGGACGTCTTGCAGGTAGTGCATCCCAAGATACTAGAGCCACGTCACACAACGTTATGGAGGTCCGCGACGGCATTTATAAACTTTGCTATCATAGAGTGGCATCAGGTGGATTGGGTTCTACCTCAGCTTGGAGGAGTACAGTATCGGCCGCTGTCCACACTGAACATCGATTTTCTGATGTCGAAGGACGACCGAGGTAGCGATTGGTGATTTTCTAGTACGTTACAGGGATGGCACATTTATTGGGATCACATGGTAGACCATGTCTTACGGTTTGATGTTGTTTCTGATCCAAGACCTTCTCATGAGTACATAGATTGGTGGTATTAGTATAGGAGGTGATTCTTGTCGCCTGAGCTATTACTCGGAGACCCCAAAGTAGACCTGATCCTGCCGGAGGCATTGTAGAGAGGTCCAGGTCAGACTTTACTAATGGATCGGATGCGTGATATTCTGGAGGTGTGAGTGGAGGTGGCTTGATGGTGCCATCGGTGTGCTGGAGGGAAGGGGTAGAGGTCGTCGAGGGGCCAAGGGTGGCGGTGGTCATCGAGGCAGACCTCGACGTGGAGGGCGAGCCGGAGAGGATAATGGTAGTGGTGGTGGTGGTCCAGATGACTATGGCGATGATGAAGGTGATGGAGGATGCGGTTATGGACATGACACTAGAGTTGGTTCTAGTTGGGGTGGACATGATGGTTTTGTGGGTGGCACGAGTGGAGTTGCTGATGTTGGTGGAGGTAGAGGAGGTGTTGGTGGTTGGGGTGGTGGTGGTGATGGAGGTGGTGGTTATGGCGGTGTTGGGTGCGATACCTTTGGTGGTAGATCATTTTGTGATGGTGGAGGGGGAAAAGATACTGGGCGAGAATTCGGTGATTACTTTGTTGGGTGTCCTAGCAATGACGGGGATGTACATAAGAGTCAAACGTGGATTAGCCCAAGTGAGATGCTATTCAACTTTCTAGGCAACGATAGTCTCGACGCGAAGTACAGAGGGTCACGCTTTCTTAAGGAGATTAGGGTCATCATGTAGGATGATGATGTGGCATGATGCAGATCTCAAGTAGGTGCCCCCTAGACACTGCTAGGTGTAGACCTGAATGAGACACCATCTGGACCCGTCTATGAGACTTTTGCGTTGGGTGGGATTCCTACCTCGGCATTTGCTACAGGTAAAACTACACAAGCCGGGCCATCGACGACACACGAGCGTATACCTCTCGAGATGGAGCATGAGGGCGACAAAAATGACGAGATGGAGCATGACGGTGACAGAGATGACGGCGATGATGTTCCTTTAGTGCAGAGATCACGGAGGATCAGGCGCCCTACCGTTGTGGCACAGGATCGCATCTCTTTTGATTTAGTAGTTTGCCATGTTATTATTGAGTTATTTTAAGTATGTTGTTTGTTATTTAAGTTTGGTACTCATGTTGTATGTTATTTAATTTTTGGGCTCGTGTTGTGTGTTACTTAGACTTGGTACTCGTGTTATATGTTATTTATGTGTGGCCTGAGCACAGTTAGACACATTTACAAGCAAAATTTCGATTACCAAGTGCGAATGCAACAGGAATGATATTGGAATTGCCGTCTTGAGCAATCACAACTAGCAGTGTATCACCGTATTTGCCGTACAAGTGGATCCCGTCGACACTAACCAGAGGCTTGCAATGTCGGAACACCTCGATAAACGGTGGGAAGGTCCAAAAACGTCCGTGGAAATATGCTTGCTCCTCATCCACTTGGCCACCCAGTCGCACAAGACTTGTCCTCAGTACTGCAACACTACTCGGCATTGTCATTTGCAAACCTAGCACCCATCGTGGCAACTCATTATATGACTCTTCCCAGTTTCCGTAAATCTGAGCCATGGCCTTCTGCTTAGCCATCCAAACCCTCCTGTAAGTCGGTCTGAAATCAAAATAGACCTATGTCGCATTCTAAAGTACCTTGACCGACACTGCAGCATCGACTCTAATCATAGGCAGTATGAAAGTCGAGATCACATGGTAATCTAGCCTCTTATGATCACTGGAAATCGAAGTGGCCAGACAAGTATGCAGTCTATTGTACGTTTTACCTCCCACATACCTCTGCGGTGCCGGAGACTGATACAAATAAACCATGTACACCCATTGTCAAAATACTTACACTTTCCATGGTACTTGTGGTAATCGGATTCCAACACTTTAAACTCAATCCCATCTCAGATGCTGTAAGTCTTCACGCTTAACACGACCTCTTCTTTATCCTAAAACTGCTGACCAACTTGGAACTCAGCTAGTCCTCCTGTATCCTGTGCGTCTTTGGCGCCAAATCCGACAGGCACGACAGGTTCCCTCTGCTGTCTCATAGCATCCAAGTCCAAAGCTGGAAAGTGAGGGGAGGGGGGTATTGAGGAGTTTCTGAACTAGTTGCTCCAGCACCCCCAGCTGGAGTATTCCTCGCATCTTCATCGTCACTATCATCGGCAATCGTGGCGGGATCCACATCATCATCATCCTCATCTTGGAATACATCTTCCACACCATCCGATGCTCCACTTTGTCGAGATTCTGGTAACACATCATTAATGCCGGCCATCACAATCGCAACATCAACTACAGGCCCAGTGTCAACCCTTTCTTTGTAACGAGTGAGGTTTAGATCAGCAGTGAAGGACGGGGAGGCCACCAAAACTGCCTCAGGCTCAATCACGGGCAAAGATGAAGAGGCACCAATAGGTCTCAAACTAGAGCATGCTGCCGTGGCTGAAGGCAGAGGATTCCGGTTAGAACCTCCTGAACTAGAGACCACATACACATTCACAAGCTTGGCCAACAATTCAGGAGTCCTCACCTCCGGGAATTACCGACGATAATGGAACAGAACTTCCAGATCTTCGTCGCTGCCTATGACGAACAAATCATACTTCACATCATCTCGCAAAGCAGATATTGAAATTCTGTAGAATAACTTTTCCATTCGTTTCACTCCTTGCAGCCCCAATTTTCTGATTATAGTATCCTGAAACTTGGTGAAACTCGTCGAAGGTTTCATGAAAATACTAAGTGGATCATTATCAGTAAACTTAATTCCATAACGCATTTTTTTCTTAATCGACCCTCTATAGTGCACAAAAACTAAGAAACTCTCATCACTAGCCATTGTGAAAGAATTCACATTTCATAGCTATTTATATACATTTGCACCCTACTAAATCAAATTACCCAGCATCCATTTATATATTTTGCTGAAACTATAGTAAATCTACCTCCCCTAATTCGATTTATTCATGTTGATCTTGAAGCAGGTAAATTGAATTAGGGGACTTCGATTTACTTGCAACCATGCATAAATCTAACTAATCTAATTCGATTTACATGGAAACGTAACCATACATTACATGAATGTCTACTAAATCGAATTTGTCGATTTATATAGAACTATGCTAAATTGAATTTGGCTGCTTCGATTTACATAAAAATGTCCTCTAGGAACATACACGTAACAATTTTTTATTTGGGTGATTTACGTAATATTAAGTTCGCATCGATTTATCTAAGTGATTTGTCAAAATTTGATGTTTATAATATCGAACCTAAAACTAATATTATACCTGAAAATAAAGTTTATGATGGAAATAACAAATCACTTTCGAATTTTATGAAAAATTATACAAGTTGAAAAATCCTAATTCAACCATTGGATTTACGAAATTCAAAATCTATGAAAAATTATTCAATATTGCAAATTTGACATACACTTGGTGTCAACGGATTGTAACCCATTGCCATATATAGACACACAACTTACAGGTTATGCCATTCTGTCAGATTCATACAATATAAGGGATTTGGATTCCCTCCATAGTCATACCAAAATGCACCAATGTTAAATTGTTAACTGTTTAAAAGGGATTCGGAGGCAAAGAGAAGCTCTCAATGGAGAGAATGAATTACAATAATGAAAACAAATACATATCAATTCATATTTTCACATAAAAGAAGGGGAAAATGATGAATACATCTTCTCTGTGGAGCAAATCTACAATGAGGGGGTAAAAGAGAAGAGAAAAGAGAGAAGAGAGAGAAAGAGAGGGGGGGGGGGGAACATCCCTACCAAAAAATTTTTAGAGGAAGAAAAAGAGAAACAAAAAGACTCTGTAACAGTGTTTTTGATTGAAAAGATTGTGTAAGAGCTAACTGAGTGTTACATGTTTCTTGTGTACTTTCAAACTAACTCCATTAGGAGTGGATCACCTTCTGCCATGATTCTAATAAGCTTTATGAAATCTTGCTCACTTGACACAGTCCATGGATGCACAGCAGGGACTTTAGCCGAATAAAGAGCGGAAGAATTAGTGGGGGATTTTTGCTTGTAGATTGTTGTGTCAAGAACAGGGTCGAAATTCTGTGGGGAATCCATGGACACAAAGAACATAGGAATTGCAACCTTCTGATGGATATCCAGATCGCCAATTAGGCTAACAAGCTCAATGAAATCACTGACAAGGCGCTGAGGAACATAAAATACCTCAGAATTGCAAAGTAAGAGGTTCTTTTCATTGGGATTAAATTCCTTGTAATTCACTTGAAAGTGTGCTGGCATCATGCTAACAACCTGCTGTACCATGCTTGCTTGTTGCGATAACCAATCTGAATTGCCGCCTTTGGTTAATACAGGTGTCCAAGACTCAGATAACTGGATCCCAAAGAAATTGTCAGAGTGAGAAGTTCTGACATTCTATCAAAACTTAGCTATGCATTTCAGGAAGGGGTTCATAATGATTTTTGGAAGTGTTTTGAAAATAAGTGCCTATTTCAATAGTGAAAGGATTTTATTGCATTCAAAACTCGATAGGTTCTGGTGTAAACTGAAAAATAGCATAAGCAAACAATAAGGATTTGATTTTGATATATTATTCATGACAAACCCTTGTCATATTATCCATCACATGTTGAGATATCATGAAATTGACTATGATAACACAACTTGAGAATTCAAACCCTTATCCTCATGAAAACATATAGTTAATTGATCATGCAGAAAAGCTTTACAGTGACAGTACATTAATATCAGCATTTCTGAAAGACACAAATAATCCTTTACTGATAATTCTACATGAAGTTGTAAACAAGAGTTATGTACTTTAGATGGAAGGAAAGGAAACAGTGTAACAGGAATACCTTATTAGTGATCCATAGCTTAGTTTTGTCTGCTTGTACTAAGTTCCAATAATTAAGAATGGTATTATCCTGTAGGAACAAGAATCCTTCCGCACTGCTAAATTGATCAAATATTTTTGGCAGGTACCTGGAAACAGGAGATTAAAAATTATATCAAGTAGAAAAAGACTAGCAATCTAAATCTATCTCTAGTTCTATGACACAGGTCAGTGCATTTCCTGTTAACAAATAAATGCTTTTTCAACAATAATGTGCGAGGGACTTTGAAAAAAAAAAAAGAAAAAAAAGAAAAGGAAAAATTGAAAGGAAAAAAAGGCTAGCATTTCCATACGCTAGTGGGACCATACCATATTCAGACACAATCGATCCACGAATATCTGTTAAAACATACAAAAGTGATAGTTCAAAATATATTCCCCCCAATCCCACCGCCACCTTCTTCTGACCTACTCCTAATCAGTGTCCATGCACAATTACAGTTTGAGACCAACGTAGACTCCAAAATCAATCTTTTATGGATAAATGCTTCACAGGAAAAATTAGAAATGTTTCTATATTACTCTTTCAAATTTCCATTGGTAGTTACTAATCCAGTAATCCTACAGAATATCTACTATACAGATATTAAAATGCCTAACGCAATGGCAAATGTATCTTTTCTGCTGAACAAGCGCAATTTATATTTGAAAACAGCTCAACATATAAGCAATTTATGTGCAAGTTACTTCGGGAGGCAGCCATCAGACAACCACACTTCATATGATTTTATGTTACTCTTAAATGAACTAGAAATCATTTGCTGCCCGTTGACACCAATTTATGACCACTTAGATCCTTACTTTTGTAATTATAAAAATAAAACATCTTATGTAATTTGTGAAGATCCACAAGTATTCAGTTGCCAAATATATTTAGCTAAATAATGCCGAAGTAACATAGTCATAAAATAGCTATCCCTGCAGGACTTGACTTACCTGTATGCTTTGTCCAATTTGCCTTCCTGTACAACAAGGTCCATGTCCTTCTTTTCAGACAAAATAACTACGGTTCTGAACACTCTCCCATAAAGCAATCTCCATTCAAGGGCTGTACGTTCCACAGGCCCGCTGCAATATAAAATAAGCACAACATTCCCAAAAGTTTTCCTCCATCGGATCAAATTTGCAATCTCATAATTCACAGTTCCCGTCTCTTCAACACCAAGGTGAACAGATGGCAATTTCTGTGGGATGAATTCCCTGCGATCACCATGACCAATATTCGCTCTTGGACGTCCCAATTCCAACGACATCAACCTTGGCTGCTGGTAGCCAACAGCTAACAAGTCCTGCAGCCAAGCAGCTGTAAGTTTCACATCCTTCTCGGTCCAAAAGCCCTCCTCAGCCATTGCATAGCTTAAATCCAAAATCTTCTCAAACAATCTATGCTTATTGGATTTCCACAAAACCAAATAATTGATCAAACGACCAACATTAACATGTAGATCTTTCTCTTCTGAAAAAGGATAGGCCTCGATCTTGTCATATCTATGTACAGTAGGGGGATATACCGCAACATAACCACCAACTTCCCAAAGAAGCCTCTGTCCCCAGTAACCTCTCAACACATCGGAGGCCATTGTGCTAACAGACACTGGAAGCATCAAAGCCCAAAACGCAGGCGAATGATACATCGTGTTAAAAGAATTAACAGGAACCATCATACCCTGCGGCAGCGCCACCTTGGGGGCGTGCTTATCGAATCTAATATCAAAAGCCTCTAATCCTGACTTGCGCGTAAAATAAAACACTGAATCTACATCTGGGAGCCCATTTGAAATCCCCTGCTGTATAAACTGCTTTCCACCAAACACTTCAGTGTAAAACTCCTCATGCCCAATTTCACCTACATTCTCCAAAGGCAACCCTCTAGGCCAAACTGAACGCTGCCCGAAATGTACATATGGATTCACAACGGTTCGATTCGGATTATCATGACTATACTGCAATAAAACCTCTTGCCTAGCACCCTCCCCAATCAACTCCACATCAAAATGCTTACCCAAATCTCCATCAATCACATCCCCTCTATCATCAGCATCAAAGATCTTCTTAGCACCGTGCTGAATCGCAAACAAATACCCAACTGTTTTCCTAACATATGAATCATAAGGAAGGAATTCAACAACCCTAAACCCCAAATTAGCTTGCATTTCCAGTGATAAATAGATCGCACCTTTCAAGCTCCAATCCGAGGGCGTTCTCGAGTTCCCTATCGCAAGAACCTGCCAGCCTTTGATCTTCACAAGACCACGGAGCGAATCGGAGGGGTAACCGGAAACGGACACCACGATCCACCGTTCCGTCCGAAAATTCGTGAACTTCGACGCCGTATCCCGAATGGGAGCTATGTTGTTCCAATCAACGCGTGGGAACGCGATCTTCTCGAGGTCATGTGCTTGCTTCTCGAAGCAAAGGAGCGCGGCGGTGTCGCCGACATTGCGGAGGAAGAAGAGAGCGGCGACGGTGGCGGCGAGGGCCACGACGGCGACGATCTTGTAGAGATTCTCGGAAACCCACGCCGAGAAGTCAAGGTTCTTCGTCTCTGCAAATCGATTCGTTGGAAGAGATCCATTGATTCTTGAATTGGGTTTAGAGTTTGTGGATTTGGGAGCTGAACGCTCTTGGACTAACATTTGAGAGCGTTGAAACTCAAATCAAAGCGTTTTTAAGTTTTACTGATTCTGTTAAGAGCTTGACTTGAAGGTGAATCAGTTTCAACACTCACTTAGCTTAGTTGTTGAAACGCAAACACTGTCTTCTTCCTCTTCCAACATGAACGAGTATCTCTGAAAACCAAATCAAAAGAAACTAGTTTACAATTCCTTTTTTCTTTTTCTGAACTCTCTGAAGTGTGATGATGTAAGCTACTGGTGTTGTTGCCGACAGGTATGGTTGAGAGTGTCGGTTCCTTAGGCTTGAATGCAACTGCAAATAGTAGTTTGGTGTGGTGGAATCTTCTTCTTCTCCTCTCACATTTTTTTTATAATGACTGTTATTATTATTATTATTATTTGGTGTATAATATAAGGTTTGGTTTGGTGTTGGAAAATGGACTTATTAGGTAGTATTTCACATTACCCATCACATTATTGTAATAACTGCAATTATTGTTGGATTATAAAAGGTGACAAATGACAGATGGAAGCTGTAATGTTTTTGTAGCTTTGGTTACTTGTTTGTTGTTTCTGCAAGCAGCAATTTTTCTTTTTCAGTTTGGATAAAAGTATTTGTTAACATTATAAATAAAGTTGAAAAACACTTTTAGCAAATGTTTTATGAGCCAAACCCCAAATTTCATTCTCTCCGCTCTTCAAAAGTAGAGATGACTTGCAAAGGCGGTTAATCTTGGTAAGATGGGACGGCACCCTACTTTTGATGGGTTTCTTTCGATCTGCTTCACGAATGGTTAGCAAGTCATTTTTACATTTTAGGTTTTCTTCAGTAGAAAAGAAAAAAAAAGCTTTTGTTCCAATTTATGAGCAAAATATCGTTCTTTAGAATAGTAATTGTTTTACAAATTACAAATATTCTAAAATTAAAGGTAAAGTATACCTTTTCGAATTTAAAATTATAAAATTATAAAATTGTCTATAACTTTTAATTTATATTAACTTGAGAAAAAGATAAATAAGTTCCTGATCTTTTGTTCCGCGGATATTTTCGTTCCTGACCATTTTCGATCCTGACTAATGTTGGCCCGCTTAGGTTAACCCATTAGAGGTTGTTAGGAATATAAATAAGAGTATTGAGTCATTATATGGAGTATGAAGGAACTAATGAATTGATATTGAACTTAGTTCAAACTCAAAGCATCATAAAGGCATTTAATCAAACACCTAGTACGTAATGCATAAATTCAGTATAAACAAACAAACTTCAGCAGCAATGCTTACCCATTCAACAATTTTCACACTTAATATATCCAAACACAATAACAAACATCAGTAATCAAGCTTAAACCATCAATCAAAGCATCATCCAACCAAAAAATTTTCAATTCTTAATACTTGCAACTAACCTAGAATCTACAAACTAAGCTACCTTTTTCCAGCAACCTAGAATCTACTAACAGAAATAAAAAATCCAACTAAACTAATCTAGAACAAACTATGGAATTAAAACTAAACAAAATAACAAGAAAAAACATAGCAGAAACTTGAAGTACTAGTCAAAGATGGAAATGAAGAAGGGAGGAAGGAGTTGTTGTGGCACTTGCTGTTGCCACGGCCAGAGACGGCAATGGAAGGTCGCCAGACACCAGGAAACTAACCGAAACAAGGATGGAACAGAGGTGCAGCTTCAAATTCTGAGAGAGGAAAAGTATCGCGGATTGAGGGGAAGAAAAGGGAAAGCGAAGAAGAAAAGAAGATGAGGAAGAAGAATACGAAACTGGCGATGATGGTGGTTCGCCGAAGGTAGAGGTGCGGTGGTAAAGCTTGGTGATGATGGTGATAGAGGAAGGAGGTGAACGGGTGGTGCAGAGAAGAAGAAGAAAAGAAATAAGACATGAATGAAGGTGCGAATTAGGGTTCGCACAAGTAACATTCAAAAAATCGCAAATGATGGATATGCGCATGTCGCGTGCATATGCATGAGTGTGGGTTTCCACAAGGTGATATGTACATGATGCGTGAGCATCTTTCCTATCTTTTCCTAGTGAATTTGCATATAATTTATTGAGTTTAACAAAGAATTAATTATCTTTTAGCTAATATGGATGCTACTTTGAGTCTTGTGCAATTTTATTTATTTTAGGTAGCATTCGACTGAATTTGATGGAGTTTCTGCAACAAAAGAACAAAAGGAGATAGCAGCGAGGAGCGACGCGTATGCGTGACTGACGCATGCGCGTGATTTGGAGCTTTCCATGGCGACACGTGCGCGTGACTGACGCGTACGTGTGATTTGAAGATATGCTCAGCGACGCGTTCGCGTGACCGACGCGTCCGCGTGACTTGTGAAAAAGACCATCGACGCGTACGCGTGATATGCGCCACGTGCAGAAAACACAAAAAAATGCTGGGACGATTTCTGGGCTGTTTTGACCTAGCTTTTAGTCCAGAAAACACAGATTAGAAGCTGCAGAATGGACAAAACATGTGGTCCACACCCATTAACTGAAGACCTGCTTATTATTCTGATTTAAATTCAAATCTTATTTTTAAGAAAAGATATTATTTTTAATTTTAGATAATTAGATTTTAAATTAATTAGGATTAGTTATAAAAAAAGGATTCCATTAGTTAACTTAGAGACCATTAGATTGGAACTCTGTACATTTTATCAGAATCCTTATTTTCTTTTCTGAATCATGAGCAACTAAACCTCCATTGTTAAGGTTAGGAGCTCTGTCTATTGTATGGATTGACATTATTATTTTTCTATTTTAATTCAGGTTTTGATTTATATTTCAATAATTGTTTTCGTTCTTTATTTTATGAATATGGGTGGAACGGAAGTATGACCCATGTTCTAATTGAGTTCTCGTATAACTTGAAAAAGCTCTTTACTTGAACAACAACTTGAAAACATATTATCCTGAATTTCTAATTGTTTGTATTTAACGGAATATGCGACATATAATCCCCTTATTTTTGGATAATTAGGATTCTTGTGACATATAAACTGGAATTTGATCATCACCCTCTAATTGAAATTAATTGACCAAGGAATTGACAGTTGATGAATTTTAGAGGAGACTAGGAAAGTCTAAGGAATTAGGGTCTAGTCATAAATAGTTTGCCATGAATTAAATCTTGCATGATTAAAATAGTTAATAAGAAAAGTCAATTAGAAAAATAGATAACTCTCAAGTCTTAACTATTTTCTCCAATATTTTATTTTCAACTTATTTACTTGTGTGCCTGCCTTCTGATATTTTCAAATTTAAACATTTTGAATATCTCAAAACCCTTTTCTGCTTGCCTAACTAAGTAAATCTTTTAACAATTGTTGCTTGATCCATCAATCATCGTGGGATCGACCCTCACTCACCTGAGGTATTACTTGGTACGACCTGGTGCACTTGCCGGTTAGTTTGTGAGTTATAAAATCACCGCACCAAGTTTTTGGCGCCGTTGCCAGGGATTAATTGTGATTGACAACTACTTGTTGTTTGATTTCTTAGATTAGATAATTTTTCTTTTAATTAGTTTTAACTTAGTATTATTAATTTTTATTTTTATTTTTTCCTTTATTTTTTTTCTTTTCCCCGTGCTTTTCGTTTTGTTTCCCTTGTTCTCCTGTCCCCGTTTCCTTTACTTTTTACTTCCTTTTAAAATTTTTTTATTTATTTAAATCTCGTCATTATTTTATTTTATTTTATTTTTCTTTTCATTTTCATTTTTTTCTCCGTTTTACTTTGTTTCTTTTTTGTTATTTTTTTTACTTTTTATATTCTATTAGTTTTATTTTATTTTTGTATTTAATTTAAAAAAAATAAAAAATTTTAATAGCACTAATAATTTTAGTAATTTCTGAAATTAAGTTTGGTGTTTCCTAGTTCACGTTATCTCACTGTGAATTCTCTGCACTCTGACGTAAAAAGTTTCATATTTCCTTGTCTTCTGTTTGTTTATGCACAGAAACAAAAACAAAGAACATCTCTTAGACTTTGATCCTGAGCCTGAAAGGATCCTCAAGCGACGTTTACAACAAGCAAGACTTTACAAGGCTGCAGAATCCATTATGGATCCTAATGATGCTGCTAATGCCAATGTGACAAATTCGAATGGGAATGAGCAACAAAGAAGAGTACTTTGCTCTTACTCTGCTCCTACTTCAGATTTGTATGGAAAAAGCATTGTAGTGCCTCCTATAGCTGCGAACAACTTTGAGTTGAAGCCACAACTGGTCACCCTGGTGCAACAAAACTGTCAGTATCATGGTCTTCCCCACGAAGACCCAAATCAGTTTATTTCTAGTTTCCTGCAAATCTGTGATACTGTGAAGACAAATGGAGTAAACACAGAGGTGTACAAACTAATGCTCTTCCCATTTGCTCTGAGGGATGGAGCAAAGCTATGGCTAGATTCTCAACCCAAGGAGAGTTTGGATACTTGGAATAAGGTGGTTACTGAGTTTCTCATAAAAATTTTCCCACCAAAGAAGCTGACTAAGCTTAGGGTGGAAGTTCAGACCTTCAGACAGAAGGATGGTGAAACTCTGTATGAAGTTTGGGAGAGATACAAGCTACTGACTAGGCAATGCCCTCCGGACATGTTCTCCAAATGGACTCAACTAGACATCTTTTATGAAGGCTTGGGTGAAATGTCCAAGATGTGCTTAGACAATTCTACAGGAGGTTCATTGCACAAGAAGAAGACACCGGAGGAGACTATTGAGCTTATTGAATTGGTTGCTAGCAACCAATATTTATACTCATCTAACATGAATCCTGTGAACTATGAGACTCCTCAGAAGAAGGGTGTCATGGAAGTAGAAGCTCTTAATGCTATTCTTGCTCAGAACAAGCTTATATCTCAGCAAATAAGTCTACTTACTCAACACATGGGTGGCATGGAAGTCTCAGCTATCAACACCCAAAATCCACCTCAAGAGGTCTCCTATGACATGGGGAGTGGTTCTAGGAATCCCAATGATGACCCCTATTCTCAGACATACAATCAAAGATGGAGAAATCACTCAAATTTTGGGTGGAGAGACCAACCTCAGATACCTCAGAATTTCAACAATAATTCTCAGGACGGCTTCCAACAGAACAATTACAATAACCGCCAATTTCAGCCTCAGCAGGCTAACTCTAAATCCAAGGAAGATTCTAATTGGGAGATGATGAGGAGTTTTATGCAGGAAACCAGAGCCTCCATTAGAAATTTGGAAGTACAAATGGGCCAGCTGAGCAAGTAAATACCTGAGAGGTCTACAAGTACATTTCCAGGTGATACAGTGGTGAACCCAAGAGAAGACTGCAAGGTTATTCAATTGAGAAGTGGTAAAACAGTTGGCTCTGAGACAAGGGTCAATGAAGAGCTAGTTGAAAAAGAAAGCTCCAAAGGAGAAAAAGGAAGAAGTGGAGCACGCCCCTCCAAAGCCTGCAGACAACCCATTCCCTGGCTTTCTAGACACGTATCCTACATTCCCAAAGGCTCCTGAGTACAAGCCAAAAATGCCATATCCTCAGAGACTTCAGAAGGCTTCCAAAGAAAAACAGTTCTCTAAATTTTCAGATGTCTTCAAGAAGCTACAGATCAACATTCCCTTTGCAGAGGCTCTTGAGCAAATGCCTCTCTATGCTAAATTTATGAAAGAATTGTTGACCCACAAGAGGAATTGGAAGGAACAAGAAACAGTGGTGTTAACTAAGGAATGCAGTGTCATTATTCAACACAACCTTCCTGAGAAGATGCCAGATTTAGGGAGCTTTGTAATTCCTTGCACCATTGGAGATGTCACCATTCAGAGAGCTTTATGTGACTTTGGAGCTAGCATCAATCTCATGCCACTTTCAGTGATGAAAAAGCTTCAAATTGAGGAGGTAAAATCCACTCGTATTTCTTTTCAACTTGCTGATCTTTCTATTAAATTACCTGTGGGTGTTGTTGAGGATTTACTTGTTAAAGTATGACCATTCTTCTTTCCTATTGATTTTGATATATTAGACATGAAAGAGGAGGTAAAATCCTCTATTATACTTGGTAGACCCTTTTTAGCTACAGGTAGAGCTCTAATTGATGTACAAAACGGTGAATTGACCCTGAGGGTCAATGAAGAACAGGTGGTCCTTCATGTTTTTGAAGCTCTTAAACACCCTAATGATTCTGAAGGGTGTATGAAAATAGATGTTATTGAACCACTTGTTCAAGAGGTACTGAAAACTGAGGTGCTTGATGATATTCTGGATCCTATCTCTGAGTATGAATTAGTTGAGGTTGATAATTCACCACCCCAGAAGGCTATGGTTCACACACCTAAAGCAGAGGAGAAAGCCCCCAAGCTTGAGCTCAAATCCTTACCTCCTTATCTGAAATATGTGTTCTTGGGTGAGAATGACTCATATCCAGTGATTATTAGCTCTTCCTTGAAGCCTGAAGAGGAAGAGTCACTTATTTCAGTGCTCAAGAGTCATAAAACAGCTCTTAGGTGGACCATTAGTGACTTGAAAAGGATTAGTCAAACCAAGTGTATGTACAAGATCCTCCTTGAAGATGATGCTAAACCAGTTGTGCAACCACAAAGGAGACTCAATCCAACCATGAAAGAGGTGGTCCAAAAAGAGGTAATGAAACTATGGAAAGCAGGAATTATTTACCCTATTTCTGATAGTCCTTGGGTAAGTCCTGTGCAGGTAGTTCCCAAGAAAGGAGGGATGGCAATGATCAAGAATGAAAAAAATGAGCTTATTCCCACAAGAACAGTCACATGATGGAGAATGTGTATAGACTACAGGAGGCTCAACACTGCTACAAGGAAGGATCATTTTCCCCTGCCTTTCATTGATCAAATGCTTGAGAGGTTAGCTGGTTATGTATTTTATTTCTTTCTAGATGGATACTCTGGATATAACCAAATTACAGTGGACCCTCAAGATCAAGAGAGGACAGCATTCACATGCCCCCTTGGAGTATTTGCCTAACAGAAGAATGCCTTTTGGACTTTGCAATGCTCCAGCAACTTTTCAGAGGTGTATACTTTCAATTTTTCTGATATGGTTGAAACGTTTATTGAGGTATTTATGGATGACTTTTCTGTTTTTGGTAATTCTTTTGAATCCTGCCTTAAGCATTTATCTCTCTTCTTGAAACGGTGTCAAGAATCAAACCTTGTTTTGAATTGGAAAAAATGCCATTTTATGGTCACAGAAGGTATTGTTCCTGGACACCAGATTCCAAGTAAGGGGATTGAGGTTGACAAATCAAAGGTGGAGGTAATTGAAAAATTACCACCACCAGCAAATGTTAAGACAGTCAGGAGTTTCTTGGGTCATGCAGGATTTTATAGGAGATTTATAAAGGACTTTTCAAAATTTGCTAAACCATTGAGCAACCTGTTGGTTGTTAATGTTCCTTTTGTCTTTGATTCTGATTGTCTGCATGCTTTTGAAACTCTAAAAGCAAACCTTACCTCTGCTCCCATTATAGTTCCCTCTGACTGGGATTTACCATTTGAATTGAAGTGTGATACCAGTGATTTTGCTATAGGAGCTATTTTAGGACAGAGGCATGGTAAGCTTGTACATGTCATTTACTATGCCAGTCATGTGCCAAATGATGCCCAAAAGAATTACACAACTATAGAAAAGGAATTACTAGTTGTTGTGTATGCTGTTGATAAGTTTAGGTCCTATTTACTTGGTTCTAAGGTTATTATTTATACTGATCATGCTGCTTTGAAGTACCTTCTAACCAAATAGGATTCTAAACCAAGATTAATCAGATGGGTGTTGCTCCTTTAGGAGTTTGATATTGAGATAAAAGATAGGAAAAGGGTCAAAGAATCAAGTAGCTGACCATCTTTCCAGAATTGAGCCTGAAGCAGAAGTACAACCACCCACAGCTATGACTGAGACATTTTTGGATGAGCAATTGTTTCTCATTCAGCAGGTTCCATGGTTTGCAGACATTGCAAATTATAAGGCCATGAATTTTATCCCAAAGGAGTACATTAGGCAACAAGTGAAGAGACTATTGACTGATGCAAAGTACTATATTTGGGAGGAACCATACCTTTTTAAAAGGTGTTCAGATGAAATCATCTGGAGATGTGTCCCAGATGAAGAAAAATAGCAGATTCTTTAGCACTGTCATGGTTCTGAGTATGGAAGCCACTTTGGTGGTGAAAGGACAGCTACAAAGGTCCTTCAGAGCGGGTTTTACTGGCCGACTCTCTTCAGGGACTCAAGAGCATTTGTAAAGCACTGTGACAGATGTGAAAAAGCCACGAATCTCCCTGCCAACCATGAAAGCCACAGCAGGGAATTCTTGAGGTTGAGTTGTTTGATGTGTGGGGTATTGATTTCATGGGACCTTTTCCACCCTCACATTCAAACAAATATATTCTAGTGGCAGTTGACTATGTGTCCAAGTGGGTGGAAACTGTGGCTTTGCCCACCAATGATGCCAAAGTGGTAATGAGCTTTCTTCAGAGATATATCTTTAGCTGGTTTGGTGTCCCAAGGACACTCATTAGTGATGGAGGAAGCCATTTCTGCAACAGACAGCTGGACTCTCTTCTGCAGAGATATGGAGCCCATCATAAAGTGGCAACCCCCTATCACCCTCAAACAAGTGAACAGGTTGAAGTTTCCCACAGGGAACTTAAGAGGATTCTAGAGAAGACTATCAGTGTTTCAAGAAAGGACTGGTCTAGGAAGCTTGATAATGCTCTCTGGGCATACCGGACAGCATACAAGACTCCCATTGGCATGTCCTCTTATCAGTTAGTCTATGGAAAATCCTGTCACTTGCCGGTTGAGTTGGAGCATAAAGCTTACTGGGCAATCCGATATTTGAATCTTGACTCAGAAGCTGCAGGAATCAAGCGAATGCTTCAGTTGAATAAGCTTGATGAATTCAGATATTCAGCCTATGAGAATGCCAAGCTTTATAAGGAGAGAACCAAGCTACTGCATGACAAGAAGATTGCCATCAGAGTCTTTGAGCCAGGACAAAGAGTGCTTTTATATAATTCAAGGCTCAAATTCTTTCCTGGGAAGCTGAAATCCCGATGGTCAGGACCGTTTGTGGTTACCAAAGCTTCACCATATGGTCATGAGGAAATACAGGAAGAGAATTCTGACAGGAAATTTATAATAAATGGCCAGAGGTTGAAGCACTATCTTGGAGGCGAGATTGATCGCTAGAGGTCCACTCATCTGCTGAACTAGCAGAACTGACTGTCAAGCTAGTGACGTTAAAGAAGCGCTTGTCGGGAGGCAACCTGATAATTTCGTATCCTGAGTTATTTTTCGTAGTAGTAGTTTTCTTACTTATTTGATTTTTATTGAGTTCTTACTAATTTTCTGATCATGCAGCTATTTTAGAACAGGAGCCGAAAAAAAAAGAGAAAAGAAAAGAGCACCCGACGCGCAAGCATCGCTGACGCGTACGCATCAGATGGGTGTGCGTGAAAAATAAAAATGAACAGAGAGTTGCGCGGGAGTGGCGCCAGAATGAAGCCTTTCGCACAAACAAGCTCACGCGTACGTGTCCATGACGCATGCTCGTCATTGGTGATTTTGGCACACCATGCATACGCGTCACTGACGCGTACGCGTGACCTGGAAAAACGGCGTAAATATGTGTTTGGGCAGAGAGTTGTGCTGGCTTGGGGCTGAAAGTGTGCTAGAAGTACAAAACTTGTTCACGCGTATGCATCTCTAATGCGAGCGCGTCATTTGCACAAATGGCCATCCACGCGTGCGCCTGAATGACGCGCACGCGTTGTATGAAAATATTGGTTTCCAAGCCACGCGAACAGCGAGTTGTGCGTGCGCGCAACTACCTTCGCGCGAATCGCACAGAACCCAGGGTACGCGAACGCGTGCCTGACACTGACGCGTCATTAAGAAATTTTGCGACCTACGCATACGCGTCGCCTGCGCCGCACAACCACACTAATTCGCCGCCCAGTTTTAATTTTCTTTCCCTCTCTCCCAATCCTAATTCTCTCTTGTTCTTTTATCCTTTTCTTTTTCTTTCATCATAATATTTGTCTCTTTCTATTTTCAGTTCTTCTTTGCTTGAAGACAAGTGGTGGACGAAACTGTGATCACTACAACTTCGCACAACTAACCAGCAAGTGTACTGGGTCGTCCAAGTAATAAACCTTACGCGAGTAAGGGTCGATCCCACAGAGATTGTTGGTATGAAGCAAGCTATGGTCACCTTGTAAATCTTAGTCAGGCAAACTCAAATGGTTATGAATGATGAATAAAACATAGAGATAAAGATGGAGATACTTATGCAATTCATTGGTAGGAATTTCAGATAAGCGTATGGAGATGCCGTGTTCCTTCTGTCTCTCTGCTTTCCTATTGTCTTCATCCAATCCTTCTTACTCCTTTCCATGGCAAGCTGTATGCAAGGGTTTCACCGTTGTCAGTGGCTACCTCCCATCCTCTCAGTGGAAATGTTCAACGCACCCTGTCACGGCACGGCTATCCAGCTGTCGGTTCTCGATCATGTCGGAATAGAATCCAGTGATTCTTTTGCGTCTGTCACTAACGCCCCACAATCGCGAGTTTGAAGCTCGTCACAGTCATTCAATCATTGAATCCTACTCAGAATACCATAGACAAGGTTTAGACCTTCCGGATTCTCTTGAATGCCGCCATCAATTCTAGCTTATACCACGAAGATTCTGATTAAGAAATCCAAGAGATAAACATTCAAGCCTTGTTTGCTTGTAGAACAGAAGTGGTTGTCAGGCACTCGTTCATAAGTGAGAATGATGATGAGTGTCACATAATCATCACATTCATCATGTTCTTGGGTGCAAATGAATATCTTAGAACAAGAACAAGCGAAATTGAATAGAAGAACAATAGTAATTGCATTAATACTCGAGGTACAGCAGAGCTCCACACCTTAATCTATGGTGTGTAGAAACTCCACAGTGGAAAATACATAAGAACAAGGTCTAGGCATGGCCGTGAGGCCAGCCTCCCAATGATCTAAGAACTAGATGTCCAAAGATGATCTAGAGATCTAAAGTGATCAAAAGATGAAAATACAATAGTAAAAGGTCCTATATATAGAGAACTAGTAGCCTAGGGTTTACAGAGATGAGTAAATGACATAAAAATCCACTTCCGGGCCCACTTGGTGTGTGCTTAGGCTGAGCATTGAAGCATTTTCGTGTAGAGACTCTTCTTGGAGTTAAACGCCAGCTTTTATGCCAGTTTGGGCGTTTAACTCCCATCCTTGTGCCAGTTCCGGCGTTTAACGCTGGGAATTCTGTGGGTGACTTTGAACGCCGGTTTGGGGCATCAAATCTTAGGCAAAGTATGAACTATCATCTATTGCTGGAAAGCCCAGGATGTCTACTTTCCAACGCCGTTGAGAGCGCGCCAATTGGACTTCTGTAGCTCCAGAAAATCCACTTCAAGTGCAGGGAGGTCAGAATCCAACAGCATCTGCAGTCTTTTTCAGTCTCTGAATCAGATTTTTGCTCAGGTCCCTCAATTTCAGCCAGAAAATACCTGAAATCACAGAAAAACACACAAACTCATAGTAAAGTCCAGAAAAGTGAATTTTAACTAAAAACTAATAAAAATATACTAAAAACTAACTAGATCATACTAAAAACATACTAAAAACAATGCCAAAAAGCGTACAAATTATCCGCTCATCACAACACCAAACTTAAATTGTTGCTTGTCCTCAAGCAACTGAAAATCAAATAGATAAAAAGAAGAGAATATACAATGAATTCCAAAAACATCTATGAAGATCAGTATTAATTAGATGAGCGGGGCTTTTAGCTTTTTGCCTCTGAACAGTTTTGGCATCTCACTCTATCCTTTGAAATTCAGAATGATTGGCTTCTTTAGGAACTCAGAATTCAGATAGTGTTATTGATTCTCCTAGTTAAGTATGATGATTCTTGAACACAGCTACTTTATGAGTCTTGGCCGTGGCCCAAAGCACTATGTCTTCCAGTATTACCACCGGATACATACATGCCACAGACACATAATTGGGTGAACCTTTTCAGATTGTGACTCAGCTTTGCTAGAGTCCCCAATTAGAGGTGTCCAGGGTTCTTAAGCACACTCTTTTTGCCTTGGATCACAACTTTATTTCTCTTTTCTTTTTTCGTTTTCTTTTCTCCCTCTTTTTTTTTTCGTTTTTCTTTTTCTTTTTTTTTGTATTCATTGCTTTTTCTTGCTTCAAGAATCATTTTTATGATTTTTCAGATCCTCAGTAACATGTCTCCTTTTTCATCATTCTTTCAAGAGCCAACATTCATGAACAACAAATTCAAAAGACATATGCACTGTTTAAGCATACATTCAGAAAGCAAAAGTATTGCCACCACATCAAAATAATTAAACTGTTATAAAATTCAAAATTCATGCAATTCTTTTCTTTTTCAATTAAGAACATTTTTCATTCAAGAAAAGTGATGGATTCATAGGACATTCATAACTTTAAGGCATAGACACTAAGACACTAATGATCACAAGACACAAATATAGATAAACATAAGCACTAAAATTCGAAAAACAGGAAAGTAAAAAACAAGGAAATTAAAGAACGGGTCCACCTTAGTGATGGCGGCTTGTTCTTCCTCTTGAAGATCTTATGGAGTGTTTGAGCTCCTCAATGTCTCTTCCTTGTCTTTGTTGCTCCTCTCTCATGATTCTTTGATCTTCTCTAATTTCATGGAGGAGAATGGAATGTTCTTGGTGCTCCACCCTTAGTTGTCCCATGTTGGAACTCAATTCTCCTAGGGAGGTGTTCAGTTGCTCCCAATAGTTTTGTGGAGGAAAGTGCATCCCTTGAGGAATCTCAGGGATCTCATGATGAGTGGGGTCTCTTGTGTGCTCCATCCTTTTCTTAGTGATGGGTTTGTCCTCATCAATGGGGATGTCTCCCTCTATGTCAACTCCAACTGAATAACAGAGGTGACAAATGAGATGAGGAAAGGCTAACCTTGCCAAGGTAGAGGACTTGTCCGCCACCTTATAAAGTTCTTGGGCTATAACCTCATGAACTTCTATTTCTTCTCCAATCATGATGCTATGAATCATGATAGCCCGGTCTATAGTAACTTCGGACCGGTTGCTAGTGGGAATGATTGAGCGTTGTATAAACTCTAACCATCCTCTAGCCACGGGTTTGAGGTCATGCCTTCTCAATTGAACCGGCTTTCCTCTTGAATCTCTCTTCCATTGGGCGCCCTCTTCACATATGACTGTGAGAACTTGGTCCAACCTTTGATCAAAGTTGACCCTTCTAGTGTAAGGATGTTCATCTCCTTGCATCATGGGCAAGTTGAATGCCAACCTTACATTTTTCGGACTAAAATCCAAGTATTTCCCCCAAACCATAGTAAGCCAATTCTTTGGATCCGGGTTCACACTTTGATCGTGGTTCTTGGTGATCCATGCATTGGCATAGAACTCTTGAACCATTAAGATTCTGACTTGTTGAATGGGGTTGGTAAGAACTTCCCAACCTCTTCTTCGGATCTCATGTCGGATCTCCGGATATTCACTCTTTTTGAGTTTGAAAGGGACCTCGGGGATCACCTTCTTCAAGGCCACAACTTCATAGAAGTGGTCTTGATGCACCCTTGAGATGAATCTCTCCATCTCCCATGACTTGGAGGTGGAATCTTTTGCCTTCCCTTTCCTCTTTCTAGAGGTTTCTCCGGCCTTGGATGCCATAAATGGTTATGGAAAAACAAAAAGCAATGCTTTTACCACACCAAACTTAAAAGGTTTGCTCGTCCTCGAGCAAAAGAAGAAATAAGAGAGTAGAAGAAGAAGAAATAGAGGAGATGGAGATGGCTTTGTGTTTCGGCCAAAGGGGGAGAAGTAGTGTTTTAGGTGGTGTGAAAATGAAGGAGTGAAGAAGGGTTTATATAGGAGTGGGGGGAGGGTTATGGTTCGGTCATGTATGGGTGGGTTTGGGAGGGAAAGTGGTTTGAATTTGAATGGCGGGGTAGGTGGGGTTTTATGAAGGATGAATGTGAGTGGTGAAAAGAAAGATGGGATTTGATAGGTGAAGGGTTTTTGGGGAAGAGGTGTTGAGGTGATTGGTGGATGGGTAAAGAAGAAGAGAGAGGGTGGTGGGGTAGGAGGGGATCCTGTGGGGTCCACAGATCCTGAGATGTCAAGGAAAAGTCATCCCTGCACCAAGTAGCGAGCAAAATTGCTCTTTGTGCCAATTCTGGCGTTAAAGGCCGGGCTGATGCCCATTTCTGGCGTTTAATGCCAATTTCTTGCCCTTTCCTGGCGTTTAACGCTAGTCTGGTGCCCCTTTCTGACGTTAAACGCCCAGAATGGTGCCAGACTGGGCGTTAAACACCCATCTGCTAGCCTTACTGGCGTTTAAACGCCAGCAGGATCTTCCTCCAGGGTGTGCTATTTTTCTTTCTGTTTTTCATTCTGTTTTTGCTTTTTCAATTGATTTTGTGACTTCTCATGATCATCAACTTACAGAAAACATAAAATAACAAAGGAAAATAGATAAAAACATAACATTGGGTTGCCTCCCAACAAGCGCTTCTTTAATGTCAGTAGCTTGACAGAGGGCTCTCATGGAGCCTCACAGATGCTCAGAGCAATGTTGGAACCTCCCAACACCAAACTTAGAGTTTGAATGTGGGGGTTCAACACCAAACTTAGAATTTGGTTGTGGCCTCCCAACACCAAACTTAGAGTTTGACTGTGGGGGCTCTGGTTGGCTCTGTTTTGAGAGAAGCTCTTCATGCTTCCTCTCCATGGTGACAGAGGGATATCCTTGAGCCTTAAACATAAAGGATTTTTCATTCACTTGAATGATCAATTCTCCTCTATCAACATCAATCACAGCCTTTGCTGTGGCTAGGAAGGGTCTGCCAAGGATGATGGATTCATCCATGCACTTTCCAATCTCTAGGACTATGAAATCAGCAGGGATGTAATGGTCTTCAACCTTTACCAGAACATCCTCTACAAGTCCATGAGCTTGTTTTCTTGAGTTGTCTGCCATCTCTAGTGAGATTTTTGCAGCTTGCACCTCAAAGATCCCTAGCTTCTCCATTACAGAGAGAGGCATGAGGTTTACACTTGACCCTAGGTCACACAAGGCCTTCTTGAAGGTCATGGTGCCTATGGTATAAGGTATTGAAAACTTCCCAGGATCCTGTCTCTTTTGAGGTAATTTCTGCCTAGACAAGTCATCTAGTTCTTTGGTGAGCAAAAGGGGTTCATCCTCCCAAGTCTCATTTCCAAATAACTTGTCATTTAGCTTCATGATTGCTCCAAGGTATTTAGCAACTTGCTCTTTAGTGACATACTCATCCTCTTCAGAGGAAGAATACTCATCAGAGCTCATGAATGGCAGAAGTAAGTCCAATGGAATCTCTATGGTCTCATTTTGAGCCTCAGATTCCCATGGTTCCTCATTGGGGAACTCATTGGAGGTCAGTGGACGTCCATTGAGGTCTTCCTAAGTGGCGTTCACTGCCTCTTCCTCCTCTCCAAATTCGGCCATGTTGATGGCTTTGCACTCTCCTTTTGGATTTTCTTCTGTATTGCTTGGAAGAGTACTAGGAGGGAGTTCAGTAATTTTCTTGCCCCACTTGTGCCTCCAAATTTCTAATGGAGGACCTTGTTTCAGTCATGAAACTTTGAGTGGTTTTGATTAGATCAGAGACCATAGTTGCTAAGTCAGAGGTGTTCTGCTTAGAATTCTCTGTCTGTTGCTGAGAAGATGATGGAAAAGGCTTGCCATTGCTAAACCTGTTTCTTCCACCATTATTGTTGTTGAAACCTTGTTGAGGTCTCTGTTGATCCTTCCATGAGAGATTTGGATGATTTCTCCATGAAGGATTATAGGTGTTTCCATAGGGTTCTCCCATGTAATTCACCTCTTCCATTGAAGGGTTCTCAGGATCATAAGCTTCTTCTTCAGATGAAGCTTCCTTAGTACTGCATGGTGCATTTTGCATTCCAGACAGACTTTGAGAAATCATATTGACTTGCTGAGTCAATATCTTGTTCTGAGCCAATATGGCATTCAGAGTGTCAATCTCAAGAACTCCTTTCTTCTGATTTGTCCCATTGTTCACAGGATTCCTTTCAGAAGTGTACATGAATTGGTTATTTACAACCATTTCAATCAGCTCTTGAGCTTCTGTAGGCGTCTTCTTCAGATGAAGAGATCCTCCAGCAGAGCTATCCAAAGACATCTTGGACAGTTCAGACAGACCATCATAGAAAATACCTATGATGCTCCATTCAGAAAGCATGTCAGAGGGGCACTTTCTGATCAATTGTTTGTATCTTTCCCAAGCTTCATAGAGGGATTCTCCTTCCTTCTGTCTGAAGGTTTGGACTTCCACTCTAAGCTTACTCAATTTTTGAGGTGGAAAGAACTTTGCCAAGAAGGCATTGACTAGCTTTTCCCAAGAGTTCAGGCTTTCTTTAGGTTGAGAATCCAACCATGTTCTAGCTCTGTCTCTTGCAGCAAAAGGGAATAGCATAAGTCTGTAGACCTCAAGGTCAACCCCATTAGTCTTGACAGTGTCACAGATTTGCAAGAACTCAGCTAAGAACTGATGAGGATCTTCCAATGGAAGTCCATGGAACTTGCAATTCTGTTGCATTAGAGAAACTAATTGAGGCTTAAGCTCAAAGTTGTTTGCTCCAATGGCAGGGATAGAGATTCTTCTCCCATAAAAGTCGGGAGTAGGTGCAGTAAAGTCACCCAGCACCTTCCTTGCATTGTTGGCATTGTTGTTGTTTTCGGCTGCCATGGGTTCTTCTTCTTTGAAGATTTCTGTTAGGTCCTCTACAGAGAATTGTGCCTTAGCTTCTCTTAGCTTTCGCTTCAAGGTCCTTTCAGGTTCAGGGTCAGCCTCAACAAGAATGCTTTTGTCTTTGCTCCTGCTTATATGAAAGGGAAGAAAACAAGGAAATATGGAATCCTCTATGTCACAGTATAGAGATTCCTTGAGGTGTCAGAGGAAAAGAAAAATAGAAGGAAGAGGTAGAAGAATGATGTCAGAAGAGGGGGAGAATTTTCGAAAATTAAGTAAGATATTTTAAAAACATTTTGAAAAACTTTAATTGACTTTCGAAAACCAAGAATAGAAAAGAAATCAAGTGATTTTTGAAAAAGATTTTGAAATTAGAAATAAAAAAGATTTGATTGAAAACTATTTTGAAAAAGATGTGATTAAAAAGATATGATTGGTTTTAAAGAGATGTGATTGAGAAGATATGATTTGAAAAACATTTTAGAAAGATTTGATTTTAAAAATTGATGACTTGGCTAACAAGAAAAGATATGATTCAAACATTAAACCTTTCTCAACAGAAAAGGCAACATACTTGAAATGTTGAATCAAATCATTAATTGATAGCAAGTATCTTTGAAAATGGAAAGAAATTGATTTTGAAAAAGATTTGATTGAAAAATTGATTTGAAAAAGATTTGATTTTGAAAAATTTTGAAAACTTGAAAAAAATTTGATTTGAAAACAAAATCTTCCCTCTTGTGCCATCCTGGCGTTAAACGCCCAGAATGGTGCACATTCTGGCGTTTAACGCCCAAATCACTACCCTTTTAGGCGTTAAACGCCCAGGCAGGCACCCTGGCTGGCGTTTAAATGCCAGTTTGCCTTCCTCACTGGGCGTTTTGAACGCCCAGCTTTTTCTGTGTAATTCTTCTGTTGTATGTTCTGAATCTTCAATTCTCTGTATTATTGACTTGAAAAGACACAAATTAAAAATATTTTTGGATTTTTAATAATGAGGAATAATCAAAATGCAACTAAAATCAAATAACAATGCATGCAAGACACCAAACTTAGCAGTTTGTATACTACTAACACTAACAACATGAGAATGCATATGACAAACAACAAAACACTCAAGTCAATAGAATTCAAAGATCAGAGCATTTGAAATCATCAAGAACAACTTGAAGATTCATGAAGACACATGAATGACTG
This sequence comes from Arachis hypogaea, assembly GCF_003086295.3. Taxonomy (NCBI): domain Eukaryota; kingdom Viridiplantae; phylum Streptophyta; class Magnoliopsida; order Fabales; family Fabaceae; genus Arachis; species Arachis hypogaea. The sequence goes on from NC_092037.1 coordinate 61,263,003, forward strand.
CAATAAGAACAGAAACATGCAATTGACACCAAACTTAAAACGAGACTCTAAACTCAAACAAGAAATTTTTGGATTTTATGATTTTGTAAATTTTTTGTGTTTTTTTGAAAATTAAGAAAATAAAGATATCAAAATTCTTAGTGAGAATTCCAGGAATCATGCAATGTTTAGTCTAAGACTCCGGTCCAGGAATTAGACATGGCTTCACAGCCAGCCAAGCTTTCAAAGAAAGCTTCGGTCCAAAACACTAGACATGGCCAATGGCCAGCCAAGCCTTAGCAGATCACTGCTCCAACAGTAAGATTGATAGAAATCAACAAGCTCTTGTGATGATAGGTTGAAACCTCGGTCCAATATAATTAGACATGGCTTCACAGCCAGCCAGACTTCAACAGACCATCATGAAACACTAGAATTCATTCTTAAGAACTCTGAAAAAAATACCTAATCTAAGCAACAAGATGAACCGTCAGTTGTCCATACTCAACAATCCTCAGCAACGGCGCCAAAAACTTGGTATGCGAAATTGTGATCAATACTTTTCACAACTCAAATAATCCCCGGTAATGAATCCAAAAACTTGGTGTTCAATACCATGGCATAAACACAACTTCGCACCACTAACCAGCAAGTGTTCTGGGTCGTCCAAGTAATAAACCTTACGCGAGTAAGGGTCGATCCCACAGAGATTGTTGGTATGAAGCAAGCTATAGTCATCTTGTAAATCTCAGTCAGGCGGATTCAAATGGTTATGAATGATTCATGAATAAAGCATAAAATAAAGATAGAGATACTTATGTGATTCATTGGTGAGAATTTCAGATAAACGTATGGAGATGCTTTGTCCCTTCCGTCTCTCTGCTTTCCTACTGTCTTCATCCAATCCTTCTTACTCCTTTCCATGGCAAGCTGTATGTTGGGCATTACCGTTGTCAAGGGCTACAATCCCGTCCTCTCAGTGAAAATGTTCAACGCGCTCTGTCACAGCACGGCTAATCATCTGTCGGTTCTCAATCAGGTTGGAATAGAATCCAGTGATTCTTTTGCGTCTGTCACTAACGCCTAGCCTTCAGGAGTTTGAAGCTCGTCACAGTCATTCAATCCTTGAATCCTACTCAGAATACCACAGACAAGGTTTAGACCTTCCGGATTCTCTTGAATGCCGCCATCAATTCTAGCTTATACCACGAAGATTCTGATTAAGGAATCCAAGAGATAAACATTCAAGCATTGTTTGCTTGTAGAACGGGAGTAGTTGTCAGGCACGCGTTCATAAGTGAGAATGATGATGAGCATCACATAATCATCACATTCATCATGTTCTTGGGTGCGAATGAATATCTTGGAACAAGAATAAGCTGAATTGAATAGAAGAACAACAGTAATTGCATTAATACTGGAGGTACAGCAGAGCTCCACACCTTAATCTATGGTGTGTAGAAACTCCACCATTGAAAATACATAAGTGATAATGGTGATTATTGGCTTCGGCCCCATAAAGGGAGCCAGAAGAACCAAGATGTCTAATACAATAGCAAAAGGTCCTATTTGTAGAGAACTAGTAGCTTAGGGTTTACAAAGATGAGTAAATTACATAAAAATCCACTTCCGGGCCCACTTGGTGTGTGCTTGGGCTAAGCATTGAAGCTTTCATGTGTAGAGACTTTTCTTGGAGTTAAACGCCAGCTTTTGTGCCAGTTTGGGCGTTTAACTCCCATTCTTGTGCCAGTTCCGGCGTTAAACGTCAGAATTCTTGAGCTGACTTGGAACGCCTGTTTGGGCCATCAAATCTCGAGCAAAGTATGAACTATTATATATTGCTAGAAAGCGCAGGATGTCTACTTTTCAACGCAATTGAGAGCGCGCCAATTGAGCTTCTGTAGCTCCAGAAAAATTCACTTCGAGTGCAGGGAGGTCAGAATCCAACAGCATCTGCAATCCTTTTCAGCCTCTGAATCAGATTTTTGCTCAGATCCCTCAATTTATGCCAGAAAATACCTGAAATCACAGAAAAACACACAAACTCATAGTAAAGTCCAGAAAAGTGAATTTTAACTAAAAACTAATAAAAATATAATAAAAACTAACTAAAACATACTAAAAATAATGCCAAAAAGCGTATAAATTATCCGCTCATCACAACACCAAACTTAAATTGTTGCTTGTCCCCAAGCAACTGAAAATCAAATAAGATAAAAAGAAGAGAATATGCAATGAATTCCAAAAACATCTATGAAGATCAGTATTAATTAGATGAGTGGGGCTTTAGCTTTTTGCCTCTGAACAATTTTGGCATCTCACTTTATCCCTTGAAATTCAAAATGATTGGCTTCTATAGGAACTCAGAATCCAGATAGTGTTATTGATTCTCCTAGTTAAGTATGATGATTCTTGAAGATAGCTACTTTATGAGTCTTGGCCATGGCCCAAAGCACTCTATCTTCCAGTATTACCACCGGATACATACATGCCATAGACACATAACTGGGTGAACCTTTTCGGATTGTGACTCAGCTTTGCTAGAGTCCCCAATTAGAGGTGTCCAGGGTTCTTAAGCACACTCTTTTTGCCTTGGATCACAACTTTTTTTTGAATTCACTACTTTTTCTTGTTTCAAGAATCATATTTATGATTTTTCAGATCCTCAGTAACATGTCTCCTTTTTCATCATTCTTTCAAGAGCCAACATTCATGAACAACAAATTCAAAAGACATATGCAGTGTTCAAGCATACATTCAGAAGTCAAAAGTATTGCCACCACATCAGAATAATTAATCTGTTATAAAATTCAAAATTCATGCAATTCTTCTCTTTTTCAATTAATAACATTTTTCATTTAAGAAAGGTGATGAATTCATAGGACATTCATAACTTTAAGGCATAGACACTAAGACACTAATGATCATGTATTAATACACAAACATAGATAAACATAAGCACAAAAATTCGAAGATCTTATAGAGTGCTTGAGCTCCTCAATGTCTCTTCCTTGCCTTTGTTGCTCCTCTCTCATGATTATTTGATCTTCTCTAATTTCATGGAGGAGAATGGAATGTTCTTGGTGCTCCACCTTTAGTTGTCCCATGTTGGAACTCAATTCTCCTAGGGAGGTGTTGATTTGCTCCTAATAGTTTTGTGGAGGAAAGTGCATCCCTTGAGGCATCTCAGGGATTTCATAATGAGGAATCTCCTCATGTCCATGAGTGGGATCTCTTCTTTGCTCCATCCTCTTTTTAGTGATGGGCTTGTCTTCATCAATGAGGATGTCTCCCTCTATGTCAATTCCGACTGAATAACAGAGGTGACAAATGAGATGAGGGAAGGCTAACCTTGCCAAGGTAGAGGACTTGTCTGCCACCTTGTAGAGTTCTTGGGATATAACCTCATGAACTTCTACTTCCTCTCCAATCATGATGCTATGAATTATGATAGCCCGGTCTATGGTAACTTCGGACCGGTTGCTAGTGGGAATGATTGAGCGTTGAATAAACTCCAACCATCCTCTAGCCACGGGCTTGAGGTCATGCCTTTTCAGTTGAACCGGCTTCCCTCTTGAATCTCTCTTCCATTGAGCGCCCTCTTCACAAATGTCTATGAGGACTTGGTCCAACCTTTGATCAAAGTTGACCCTTCTAGTGTAAGGGTGTTCATCTCCTTGCATCATGGGCAAGTTGAATGCCAAGCTTACATTTTCCGGACTAAAATCTAAGCATTTCCCCCGAACCATTGTAAGCCAATTCTTTGGGTCCGGATTCACACTTTGATCATGGTTCTTGGTGATCCATGCATTAGCATAGAACTCTTGAACCATTAAGATTCCGACTTGTTGAATGGGGTTGGTAAGAACTTCCCAACCTCTTTTTCGGATCTCATGTCAGATCTCCGGATATTCACTCTTTTTGAGTTTGAAAGGGACCTCGGGGATCACCTTCTTCATGGCCACAACTTCCTAGAAGTGGTCTTGATGCACCCTTGAGATGAATCTCTCCATCTCCCATAACTCGGAGGTAGAAGATTTTGCCTTTCCTTTTCCTCTTTCTAGAGGTTTCTCCGGCCTTGAATGCCATAAATGGTTATAGAAAAAGAAAAAGCAATGCTTTTACCACACCAAACTTAGAAGGTTTGCTCGTCCTCGAGCAAAAGAAGAAAGAAGAGAGTAGAAGAAGAAGAAATAGAGGAGATAGAGGTGGCTTTTGTGTTTCGGCCAAAGGGGAGAAGTAGTGTGTAGGTTATGTGAAAATGAAGGAGTGAAGATGGGTTTATATAGGGGTGGAGAGAGGGGTAGGGTTCGGTCATGTATGGGTGGGTTAGGAGGGAAAGTGGTTTGAATTTGAATGGTGAGGTAGGTGGGGTTTTATGAAGGATGGATGTAAGTGGTGAAGAGAATAGTGGGATTTGATAGGTGAGGGATTTTTGGGGAAGAGGTGTTGAGGTGATTGGTGAATGGGTGAAGAAGAGAGAGAGTGGTGGGGTAGGTGGGGATCCTGTGGAGTCCACAGATCCTGAGGTGTCAAGGAAAATTCATCCTTACACCAAGTGGCGAGCAAAAATGCTCCTTCTGCCAATTCTGGCATTAAACGCCGGGCTGGTGCCCATTTCTGGCGTTTAACGCCAGCTTCTTGCCCCTTCCTGGCGTTTAACGCCAGTCTGGTGCCCCTTTCTGGCGTTAAACGCCCAGAATGGTGCCAGACTGGGCGTTAAACGCCCATTTGCTGCCCTTACTGGCGTTTAAACGCCAGCAAGTTTTTCTCCATGGTGTGCTATTTTTCTTTCTGTTTTTCATGCTGTTTTTGCTTTTTCAATTGATTTTGTGACTTCCCATGATCATCAACCTAAAAAAAAATATAAAATAACAAAGGAAAATAGATAAATATAACATTGGGTTGCCTCCCAACAAGCGCTTCTTTAATGTTAGTAGCTTGACAATGGGCTCTCATGGAGCCTCACAGATACTTAGAGCAATGTTGGAACTTCCCAACACCAAACTTAGAGTTTGAATGTGGGGGTTCAACACCAAACTTAGAAGTTGGTTGCGGCCTCCCAACACCAAACTTAGAGTTTGATTGTGGGGGCTCTGTTTGACTCTGTTTTGAGAGAAGCTCCTCATGCTTCCTCTCCATGGTTACAGAGGGGTATCCTTAAGCCTTAAACACAAAGGATTCTTCATTCACTTGAATGATCAATTCTCCCCTGTCAACATCAATCACAGCCTTTGCTGTGGCTAGGAAGGGTCTGCCAAGGATGATGGATTCATCCATGCACTTCCCAGTCTCTAGGACTATGAAATTAGTAGGGATGTAATAGTCTTCAATCTTTACCAGAACATCCTCTACAAGTCCATAAGCTTGTTTTCTTGAATTGTCTGCCATCTCTAGTGAGATTCTTGCAGCTTGCACCTCAAAGATCCCTAGCTTCTCCATTACAGAGAGAGGCATGAGGTTTATGCTTGACCCTAGGTCACACAGAGCCTTTTCAAAAGTCATGGTGCCTATTGTACAAGGTATTGAGAACTTCCCAGGGTCATGTCTCTTTTGAGGTAATCTCTGCCTAGTCAAGTCATCCAGTTTTTTTGGTGAGCAAAGGGGGTTCATCCTCCCAAGTCTCATTACCAAATAACTTGTCATTTAGTTTCATGATTGCTCCAAGGTACTTAGCAACTTGCTCTTCAGTGACATCTTCGTCCTCTTCAGAGGAAGAATGCTCATCAGAGCTCATGAATGGCAGATGTAAATCCAATGGAATCTCTATGGTCTCAGTGTGAGCCTCAGATTCCCATGGTTCCTCATTAGGGAACTCATTGGAGGCCAGTGGACGTCCATTGAGGTCTTCCTCAGTGGCGCTCACTGCCTCTTTCTCCTCTCCAAATTCGGCCATGTGGGTCATGTTAATGACCTTGTACTCTCCTTTTGGATTCTCTTCTGTATTGCTTGGAAGAGTACTAGGAGGGAGTTTAGTAACTTTCTTACTCAGCTGACCCACTTGTGCCTCCAAGTTTCTAATGGAGGACCTTGTTTCAGTCATGAAACTTTGAGTGGTTTTGATTAGATCAGAGACCATTGTTGCTAAGTCAGAGTGGCTCTGCTTAGAATTCTCTGTCTGGTTCTGAGAAGATGATGGAAAAGGCTTGCCATTGCTAAACCTATTTCTTTCACCATTGTTGTTGTTGAAACCTTGTTGAGGTCTCTGTTGGTCCTTCCATGAGAGATTTGGATGATTTCTCCATGAGGGATTATATGTGTTTCCATAGGGTTCTCCCATGTAATTCACCTCTTCCATTGATGGATTCTCAGGCTCATAGGATTCTTCTTTAGATGAAGTGTCCTTAGTACTGCCTGGTGCAGCTTGCATTCCAAACAGACTTTGAGAAATCATATTGACTTGCTGTGTCAATATTTTGTACTGAGCCAATATGGCATTCAGAGTATCAATCTTAAGGACTCCTTTTTTCTGATTCGTCCCATTGTTCACAGGATTCCTTTCAGAAGTGTACATGAATTGGTTATTTGCAACCATTTCAATGATTTCTTGAGCTTCTGCAGGTGTCTTCTTCAGATGAAGAGATCCTCCAGCAGAGCTGTCCAATGACATCTTGGACAGTTCAGACAGACCATCATAGAAGATACCTATGATGCTCTATTCAGAAAGCATGTCAGAAGGACACTTTCTGATCAATTGTTTGTATCTTTCCTAAGCTTCATAGAGGGATTCACCTTCCTTCTGTCTGAAGGTTTGGACTTCCACTCTAAGCTTACTCAATTTTTGAGGTGGAAAAAACTTTGCCAAGAAGGCATTGACTAGCTTTTTCCAAGAGTTCTGGCTTTCCTTAGGTTGTGAATCCAACCATATCCTAGCTCTGTCTCTTACAGCAAAAGGGAATAGCATAAGTCTGTAGACCTCAGGGTCAACCCCATTGGTCTTGACAGTGTTACAAATTTGCAAGAATTCAGCTAAGAACTGATGAGGATTTTCCAATGGAAGTCCATGAAACTTGCAGTTCTGTTATATTAGAGAAACTAATTGAGGCTTAAGCTCAAAGTTGTTTGCTCGAATGGCAGGGATAGAGATGCTTCTCCCATAGAAGTTGAGAGTAGGTGCAGTAAAGTCACCCAGCACCTTCCTTGCATTGTTGGCATTGTTGTTGTTTTCGGCTGCCATATCATCTTCTAGTTTGAAGATTTCTGTTAGGTCCCCTCCAGAGAGTTGTGCTTTTGCTTCTCTTAGCTTTCTCTTCAAGGTCCTTTCAGGTTCAGGGTCAGCCTCAACAAGAATGCTTTTGTCTTTGCTCCTGCTCATATGAAAGAGAAGAGAACAAGAAAATATGGAATCCTCTATGTCACAGTATAGAGATTCCTTGAGGTGTCAGAGGAAAAGAAAAATAGAAGGAAGAGGTAGAAGAATTCGAACTTAGAAAGATAGAGTTCGAATTGTGCATTGAGGAGGAGTGTTAGTCCATAAATAGATGGATGTGAGAAGAGGGGAAGAATTTTTGAAAATAAATTAAAAAGATTTTAAAAGAAATTTTGAAAAACTGAAGAATGATTTTCGAAAATTGAAGTTGGGAAAGAAATAAAGTGATTTTTGAAAAAGATTTTGAAATTAGAAATAAAAAAGATATGATTGAAAACTATTTTGAAGAAGATGTTATTAAAAAGATATGATTGAAAAGTTATGGTTTTAAAAAGATATGATTGAAACGATATGATTGAAAGACAATTTAAAAAGATTTGATTTTTAAAATTAATGACTTGGCTAACAAGAAAAGATATGATTCAAACATTAAACCTTTCTCAACAGAAAAGGCAACATACTTGAAATGTTGAATCAAATCATTAATTGTTAGCAAGTATTTTTGAAAAATGGAAAGAAATTGATTTTGAAAATATATGATTGAAAAGATATGGTTTGAAAAAGATTTGATTTTGAAAAATTATGAAAACTTGAAAAAAATTTGAATTAAAAACAAAATCTTCCCTCTTGTGCCATCCTGGCATTAAACGCCTAGAATGGTATCCATTCTGGCGTTTAACGCCCAAAATGCTACCCTTTTGGGCGTTAAACGCCTAGCCAGGTGCCCTGGCTGGCGTTTAAACGCCAGTTTTCCTTCCTCACTGGGCATTTTGAACGCCCAGCTTTTTTTGTATAATTCCTCTGCTGTATGTTCTGAATCTTCAATTCTCTGTATTATTGACTTGAAAAGACACAAATTAAATTTGTTTTTGGATTTTTAATGATGAGGAATAATCAAAATGCAACTAAGATCAAATAAACAATGCATGCAAGACCCCAAACTTAGAAGTTTGTATACTATTGACACTAACGAATTGAGAATGCATATGAGAAACAACAAAACACACAAAACAAGAGAATTTAAAGATCAGAGCAAGTAAATCATCAAGAACAACTTGAAGATCAATGAAGAAACATGAATGAATGCAAGAAGAATAGAAACATGCAATTGACACCAAACTTAAGATGAGACACTAGACTCAAACAAGAAACATAAAAATTATTTTTGGTTTTTAGGATTTTATAATTTTTCTTTGGATTTTTTGAAAATTATGTGGAAAAAGAAAATAAGGATATCAAAATTCTTAATGAGAATTCCAGGAATCATGCAATGTTAATCTAAAGCTTTAGTCTAATGAAATTAGACATGGCTAGCCAAGCTTCAGCAGGACATTGCATTCAAGAGCTAAATTGATAAGAATCAATCAGCTTTGGTGATGATGAAAACATCACCTTGAAACTCTAGAATTCATTCTTAAGAACTCTGAAGAAAAATACCTAATCTAAGCAACAAGATGAACAGTCAGTTGTCCAAACTCAAACAATCCCTGACAACGGCGCCAAAAACTTGGTCCACGAAATTGTGATCATCGATGGCGCCATCAACATGGTACGCTCAATTGCAATCTCAACTCTTTATCACAACTTCGCACAACTAACCAGCAAGTGCACTGGGTCGTCCAAGTAATAAACCTTACGCGAGTAAGGGTCGATCCCACGGAGATTGTTGGTATGAAGCAAGCTATGGTCATCTTGTAAATCTAAGTCAGGCGGATTCAAATGGTTATGAATGATTTATGAATAAAGCATAAAATAAAGATAGATATACTTATGTAATTCATTGGTGAGAATTTCAGATAAGCGTATGGAGATGCTTTGTCCCTTCCGTCTCTCTGCTTTCCTACTGTCTTCATCCAATCCTTCTTACTCCTTTCCATGGCAAGCTGTATGTTGGGCATTACCGTTGTCAATGCCTACAGTCCCGTCCTCTCAGTGAAAATGTTCAATGCGCTCTGTCACAGCACGACTAATCATCTGTCGGTTCTCAATCAAGTTGGAATAGAATCCAGTGATTCTTTTGCGTCTGTCACTAACGCCCAGCCTTCAGGAGTTTGAAGCTCGTCATAGTCATTCAATCATTGAATCCTACTCAGAATACCACAGACAAGGTTTAGACCTTCCGGATTCTCTTGAATGCCGCCATCAATTCTAGCTTATACCACGAAGATTCTGATTAAGGAATCCAAGAGATAAACATTCAAGCCTTGTTTGCTTGTAGAATGGGAGTGGTTGTCAGGCACGCGTTCATAAGTGAGAATGATGATGAGCATCACATAATCATCACATTCATCATGTTCTTGGGTGTGAATGAATATCTTGGAACAAGAATAAGCTGAATTGAATAGAAGAACAATAGTAATTGCATTAATACTCGAGGTACAGCAGAGCTCCACACCTTAATCTATGGTGTGTAGAAACTCCACCATTGAAAATACATAAGTGATAATGGTGATCATTGGCTTCGGCCCCATAGAGGGAGCCAGAAGAACCAAGATGTCTAATACAATAGCAAAAGGTCCTATTTGTAGAAAACTAGTAGCTTAGGGTTTACAAAGATGAGTAAATTACATAAAAATCCACTTCCGGGCCCACTTGGTGTGTGCTTGGGCTGAGCATTGAAGCTTTCATGTGTAGAGACTTTTCTTGGAGTTAAACGCCAGCTTTTGTGCCAGTTTGGGCGTTTAACTCCGATTCTTGTGCCAGTTCCGGTGTTAAACGCCAAAATTCTTGAGCTGACTTGGAACGCCTGTTTGGGCCATCAAATCTCGGGCAAAGTATAAAATATTATACATTACTGGAAAGCCCAGGATGTCTACTTTTCAACGCAATTGAGAGGGCGCTAATTGGGCTTCTGTAGCTTCAGAAAAATCCACTTCGAGTGCAGGAAGGTCAAAATCCAACAGCATCTGCAGTCCTTTTCAGCCTCTGAATCAGATTTTTGCTCAGATCCCTCAATTTCAGCAGAAAATACCTGAAATCACAGAAAAACACACAAACTCATAGTAAAGTCCAGAAAAGTGAATTTTAACTAAAAACTAATAAAAATATAATAAAAACTAACTAAAACATACTAAAAACAATGCCAAAAAGCGTATAAATTATCCGCTCATCAGTTACACAGGCTATTTCCAGATTCATATAGCTCCTGAGGATCAAGAAAAGGCTACCTTTACATGTCCTTTTGGGACTTATGCTTACAAGAGAATGCCCTTTGGCCTGTGAAATGCACCAGCTACCTTCCAAAGGTGCATGATGAGTCTTTTCTCTGATCTTATTGAGGACTATATGGAGGTTTTTATGGATGATTTTAGCGTTTATGGTGATTCTTTTAACCTTTGCTTGGATAGTTTATCTAGAGTATTAGATAGAGTGTCAGTACAAACCTTGTATTGAATTTTGAAAAATGTCATTTTATGGTTAAACAAGGAATCGTACTGGGACATGTTGTATCTAATACTGGTATTTCTGTACTCCAGTCTTTTCTATGAGGTTTTACTATATTCTGCATATTGCATTTGCATAAAAAAATTTTTTTTACGCACGCGACGCGTAAGCGTCGCTGATGCGTCCACGTCACTAGTGCGTTTTGGAGAAAGGGGAATTAAACAGAAAGTCACGCGAGAGCGTGGCTGGGGGCGTGCCCTTGGCACATATCATTACACGCGACCGCGTCATTGACGCGTCTGCGTCAAGTGCAAACATTGACCTCCCACGCGTCCGCGTCACTCACGCGGCCGCGTGCCCTAGATTTCGACGTAAAATGGATGCACGACCGAAAGTTGTGCTAGAGTGGTACTGGATTAGTGCTGAATGCACAAACTCTCCCCACGCGGACGCATGGCTTACGCGTCCGCGTCATCTCCTTCGAATGGCCACTCACGCGAACGATTAATGCTAGAGTTGTTTTTATTTTCTTCTACTACTATGAACTCTCATCCCTTTGCCGATGCGTCTGGTTACAACTATGTTGCAGGAAGAGGAAGCTATAACAGGAATATGCATCAAGGTCAAGGCAATCAAAGATGGACGGAGCCATGAGTATCTGATCAACCCTTTAGGCAACAACACCCTCCTAGATATCACAGACAAAGACCATTCTACAATGCATACCAAGATGATAGATATGGTGGATCACCTAGTAGCTACCAACAAGCCCCACCGTATTCTCAGAGACCATCCTCACAACATAACTTTGAACCATCACACTCACAAACCCCTTTCCGCCACTCACCTCCATATGACCCTAACCCATATCCACCATACCAACCACCCTATGAACCGTATGAATCATATGTAGAACCACCCCAATCCAACCCCAATTACTCCCAAGAACCACCACTGCCAATTTTTGGATCGACCCAAGAATCACAGGCTCGCCTCAAGGAATCAGTAGATCAATTTCATGCAACCCTTCATCAACTGGAACAAGCAATAAATCAATTAGCTTCTAGATGTTCGGACACTCAAGGAACCCCCATGGCTTCATGTGGACAATCTAATGAAGAATGTAGCATGAAGGAGACATTAGAAACTTTGGTGGACAATAAGGAGCATGAATTTGTACTGGAACAAGTGGAGGAAGCCGGAATTATTGAAGAGGAAGAGGAAGCAGTGGTTGAAGACTTAGGAGATGCTGAACCTCCATGGGAAAGTCAAGTTATACAACCCCCTTCAAAGACATTTGAAACATATGTTGAGGAGGGTGTACAACCTCCAAGGCATCTCATGATTGAAGCCTTTGAAAGGGATGGTCAAGAGATGGATTCGATCATTGATGAATTCTTATCTACATTTGTGTCCTCTCCCATTGGACTTGACATGGAGATGAAAGAAGAAGAAGCACAACCTCCCATGCCCTTGGTGAACAATGAAGAAGAGATTGAATTGGAAGAAATCCACCAAGAGGAAGAGGTTGATATTGAAGAATATTGCAAAGAGGTGGAAGTTGTCACAGAAGAACACAAAGGAGTGGAGCTTGCAAGTTCATTAGAAACCCCTCCCCCTAAGTTGCCATCATCCTTCACAACATTCAAGTGGGTAAAATTCATATCCCTTAGCTTTCTAATTCCACTTGAATATGGGCTACTGGAGACGGATAGTCAACTTAGAGCTCGTTGTGGCATTAAGAGTAAGAGAAAGATGGTCAGTGGTAAGAATTATCCTGTAAGGTTCATTATGGTTGGAAGCTCAAAGTTTAAACGCAAAGGTTGGTATAGAGCTCAGCTGAATGGGTCTAGGAAGTTGTTTGGCTGCTTTAGTGAGAATTCAGACTGCCTGCCACCCGGATGGAACAATATTGCTCAACATGAAGACAGGTGCAAAAGCAAGGTTTGGGACCCCGGAATTCAATCTAGAAATCGATACTCTTGGGGCCTTGTTACTTGCTTTAGCTTGCTTGAAGGCTTTCTGCGCCTAGTTTGGGACCCCGGAGGCTGTTGGAATTTCAAACATTGGTGAAGATTTCTGGATCAGTACAAGCATAAGCCACCATGACAGGAAGCTCATCAAATGTCCAAATTAAGGACTTTAATTAAAAGTGCTAGGTGGGAGACAACCCACCATGGTATGATCGTTATCTTTTTAGTTTTAATTTTAGTCTGTTTTTGAATTTCTATTGAACCTGAAACTTTTGCATGACCTTCATTGCATTTTGTATTCTGCATACTGCATAAAAAAAATCACACGCGACGCGACAGCGTCGTTGACGCATCTGCGTCACAAGTGCGTTGGGAAGAAAATAATTTAAATAGAGAGTCACGCGAGAGCGTGGCTGGAGGCGTGCCTTTGGCACAACTTGATCCATGCGGCCGCGTCGCTGACGCGCCCGCGTCATGTGGGAAAAATGCCTCCCACGCGTCCGGGTCACCCACGCGAACGCGTGCCTCAAATTCGACGTATAAATGGTGTATGGTCGAAAGTTGAGCTGGAATTGGGCTAGACTCGTGCTAGCAGCACAAGTCCTACCACACGAATGCGTGTCCCATGCGTCTGCGTCAATCCCCATAATATGGCCTATCTTGCGATCGCGTCCCCCACGCGATCGCGTCACCCAAAATTTTGGCAAAATGAGTTTCAAACAGAAAGTTGCGCGAGCGCCCGGCTGCCCTCGCGCTAGTAGCACGAATTCACTCACGTGACCGCGTGCCCCACGCGGCCGCGTCACTTGACAATAGTGCCAACCACGCGAATGCGTCACTCACGCGTCTGCGTCACCAGCGGCGCACAACTTATCATAATCTGCCAAAAAAATCTTATCGTTTTCTTTCCCAAATCCTACTTTTTCTTTTCCTTTCTTATTTCTTCCTTCCCCCTTCCTCCTTTCTTCCTTCCTTTCTCTTCATCTCTTTAACTTCTCATCCTTCTTTTCCTTCATTCTATTTTACTTACTTTATCTGCATACTTTCATTCATTGCATTCATGCATATTTTTTTTGGTGTTGATATTTATTTTGTAGATTGTTGAAAAATTATTTGACAATTATATATTATTTTTATATGGTTGCTTGCATGTTCTAATTAATATTTTCCATACCTTATTTAATATGCATGCTTTGTGTTTGTGAAAATGCCCATATGGCATTTTGCACTATTCTTGGATTTCTTTTAAATCTACTACTCTAAATGCCTGCTTTTTACATAACCCCTTCTCTATTTTATTATTTAAATATAAATTGTTTTTACAAACATATTATTATTTTGAGAGACTTGGTAATCTAATTTGGACATTGAATGCTACTCATGCCCTTTGCCGGCATGCCAATAAACACCTTGCATTCAATTTTCCTCACATGAACTTGCTATATTTCCATTGTTGATTTGCCACATGTAGTCATGACCATGTGTTCACATCATTATCCATACCTGTGCATTGATTATCACCTTTCCTATTCTTTTCCTTGCTATAACCCTTGAATGCTAATGTCTTCCTCTTTTTCTTTTAGGATGACCACCAAGAAAGGTTAAGAGGAAGCTACTCCCATACCACTGGCAAGGAAAGGAACAAAAGAGCACTAGCTGAGGAACCACAACCCCCGCCACCTGCACATCTTTGCATGCACCGAGGATGGTTCTTTAAGTGTGGGAGGTCGATACCGATCTCCATGGGTTAGTTACTCTTCTGTCTCAACACCAACGGTTTATTTTCCTTGTTAGTTGTCGCATTTGCATGTTTGTTTGATTTTGTGCATATTTTGCCACTTGGTTAAAGTAATATTTTCTTTTTCAAGAAATTTTTATAGTATTTCACTAATTTAAATTGAAAAATTTGTGTTAAGCTTGTTTGGAAGTTTTATTTAGAACATAGGTAAAAGCTAGAACACACAACCTGTAAGATTTGAGCTTAATTGTATGGTTACATTATTTAACCATAATATTTTATTCTTGTGTGTTTTCTTCTCTATGATTGCAATCTTTGTTTTGTTCCATTCTATATGTCCATTATTTAGTATATTTATGATGAGCGGATAATTTGTACGCTTTTTGGCATTGTTTTTAGTATGTTTTTAGTATGATTTAGTTAGTTTTTAGTATATTTTTATTAGTTTTTAGCTAAAATTCACTTTTCTGGACTTTACTATGAGTTTGTGTGTTTTTCTGTGATTTTAGGTATTTTCTGGCTGAAATTGAGGGTCTTGAGCAAAAATCTGATTCAGAGACTAAAAAGGACTGTAGATGCTGTTGGATTCTGACCTCCCTGCACTCAAAGTGGATTTTCTGGAGCTGCAGAAGCCCAATTGGCGCGCTCTTAACGGCATTGGAAAGTAGACATCCTGGGCTTTCCAGCAATATATGATAGTTCATACTTTGCCCAAGATTTGATGGCCCAAACCGGCGTTCAAAGTCACCCTCAGGAATTCCAGCGTGAAACGCTGGAACTGGCATAAAACTTGGAGTTAAACGCCCAAACTGGCATGAAAGCTGGCGTTTAACTCCAGAAAAGGTCTCTACACGAAAATGCTTCATTGCTCAACCCAAGCACACACCAAGTGGGCCCGGAAGTGGATTTTTACGTCATTTACTCATTTCTGTATACCCTAGGCTACTAGTTACTATTAATAGGATCTTTTGACATTGTATCTGTACCTCATGACACTTTACACGTTTTCTTTGTGTACCTTCCATGGCATGAGTCTCTAAACCCTATGGTTGGGGGTGAGGAGCTCTGCTGTGTCTTGATGGATTAATGCAATTACTACTGTTTTTCATTCAATTATGCTTGCTTCCATTCCAAGATACAACTTGTTCTTAAACCGGATGAATGTGATGATCCGTGACACTCATCATCATTCTCAACTATGAACGTGTGCCTGACAACCACCTCCGTTCTACCTTAGGTTAAGTAGATATCTCTTGGATTCTTTAACCGGAATCTTTGTGGTATAAGCTAGAACTGATGGCGGCATTCAAGAGAATCCGGAAGGTCTAAACCTTGTCTGTGGTATTCTGAGTAGGATTCAATGATTGAATGACTGTGACGAGCTTCAAACTCCTGAAGGCGGGGCGTTAGTGACAGACGCAAAAGAATCACTGGATTCTATTCCGGCCTGATCGAGGACCGACAGATGGATAGCCGTGCCGTGACAGGGTGCGTTGAACATTTCCACTGAGAGGATAGGAGGTAGCCATTGACAACGGTGAAACCCTACATACAGCTTGCCATGGAAGGAGCCTTGCGTGCTTGAAGAAGAAGACAGTAGGAAAGCAGAGATTCAGAAGACAGAGCATCTCCAAAACCTCAATCTATTCTCCATTACTGCAAAACAAGTACTTATTTCATGTTCTTTTGCTTTTCACAATCAATCCTGATAATTTCTGATATCCTGACTAAGATTTACAAGATAACCATAGCTTGCTTCAATCCGACAATCTCCGTGGGATCGACCCTTGCTCACGCAAGGTATTACTTGGACGACCCAGTGCACTTGCTGGTTAGTTGTGCGGGATTGCAAAAGTGTGATTGCAATTTCGTGCACCAATTTACATGCTTGCATATGATTGAGGCCATTGTTTGATTCTAGCTCACCATTCCCAAATTAGCCTACCTTTTACATCACCCTTGTTAGCCCCCTTGAGCCTTTAAATTCCTTCTTGTTTTATAACCACATTACTAGCCTTAAGCAGAAAAATAAAATAAAAATCCCAAGTTGAATCCTTGGTTAGCTTAAGATAAATATTGTGCAAAATTTAAGTGTGGAGAATTTTATGGGAACATGGGATGATAGAAAAAAAAAGTAGGGAATTAATTTGAATAGGTTATTTGAAAATTTGGGAAGCATGCTCATATGAAATCAAAATAATTAAATTACCATGTGCATTGAAAAAAAAAAGTTTATTAAGTAATTGAATAAGGGGATACAAAAAAAATAAAAAATAAGTTTGATACATGAGCATGTAATACAAAAGTGGAAAAAATTTGGGTTGCTAGGTAAAGCATTTTAAATTGTATAAAGTATGTATATGTTAGGTGATATCTTAGACTAATAAAGGATTCAATTATTTAGCTCACTTAGCCTTATATATATACACTTACCCTTACCTTAGCCCCATTACAACCTTGAAAAAGACCTCATGATGTTTGTATGTATACATTAAATACTTGTTGATTGATTAGATGAAGAACAAAGTTTAGAAAGTATGACTAGGGAAGAGTAGAGTGGATTACCCTATACACTTGAGAGACTAGAGTGATATACACTACCAATGAGGGTTCAGTGCTTGATTCTATGTTCCCTGCTTTCATGAGCTATCTTCTTACAAGTTTACTTGTCTTTTATTGTGTAATTTGAATTAGTGGAATTTGATTCATATTTGTCTTGAAAAAATTGTTTACTTTTAACCAAGTAGGTAGAAACATTTTGCATGTAGTTGCATCCGCATAGATAGGTTGCATGGCATACTCTCTATCATTTCTCTTCACTCCTTTATAGCTTCTCTTGAGCTTAGCATGAGGACATGCTAATATTTAAGTGTGGGGAGGTTGATAAACCACTATTTTATGGTTTATCTTGTGCTCAATTGAGTGGTTTTTATCAACTCTTTACCCACTTATTCATATGATTTGCATGGTTTTACATTCTCCTTCCTGATTTTGTGCTATGACTGAAAACATGCTTCTTTGGCTTTTATTTCCTTTTATTTAATCCTCTCTTATTGCCATTAGATGCCTTGATATCTGTGTTAAGTGATTTCAGGAATTACAGGGCAGGAATGGCTTAGAGGATGGAAAGGAAGCATGCAAAAGTGGAAGGAATACAAGAAGTTGAAGGAACTGCAAAGCTATCAGCCTGACCCTCTCGCACTAAAACGATCATAACTTGAGCTACAGAGATCCAAATGATGCGGTTCTACTTCCGTTGGAAAGCTAACGTTCGGGGCTTCGATTTGATATATAATTCGCCATAGTGGCTGTTCATACCCTGACCGAGCTCCTCCAACTCGGCAAAATCCATGAAAGGTCCGACCTCGTCCCAAGGCCCACACCTGAGGTCGGACCTCGGACAATAAAAGCTAAGAAGGCCCATCAAAAGGAACGCAGCCCAAAACCTAAAGGCCGAAAAGGCCTAGGAAAGGCGGTTCCACAAAGATAGAGATAAAACTCCCAAAAGATAAGATAAGATAAGAATATCTTATCCAGGGAAGATCACGGCCAACTATTATAAATACACTGGAGCACCCAGGTATAACTCACACTCTAATTCTACTCAATATCTGCTTGGACCCATGCTAACTTAAGCATCGGAGTGTCATTGCAGGTACAACCACCAACCACTCTGCATATCAAGCTCGGGTCATCAATCCCCCCACCTCGGGCCTCTCTAAGACGACCGAGCTGCACGTTTCAGGTAACCCTCGGAACATTGGCGCCGTTGCCGGGGAACCTGGAAGTCATCCCTTTACCATGGCGGACGACCCTCTTAACAATGACCATGCTGCATCAGAGCAAGAGGATGAAGTTGACACCGGAGAACGACCGGACAGCCCTCTATCACCACGCACTCCAGGAGGAAACAAACAGAATCGCCCAAAGACATCAATCCCAAACAAAGATCCACAACATCCCGAAAAAGAAAAGAGCTCGGAAATTCTAGAAGCAGTCCGGGCACAACAAAACCGACTAAAACAACTCGA
This sequence comes from Arachis hypogaea, assembly GCF_003086295.3. NCBI lineage: Eukaryota > Viridiplantae > Streptophyta > Magnoliopsida > Fabales > Fabaceae > Arachis > Arachis hypogaea. The sequence continues at coordinate 61,281,477 of NC_092037.1, forward strand.
AGAGGACGTAAAGAAGCAAAAAGAAACCGAACAAGATCTGAGAAGGGAGGCTCGCAAGCGCAAGGAATTAGAAGAAAAACTGCGGAAAATAGAGGCCAACCTGAAAGATCGGACAGAACGCGGCCCCACCCCCGAAGGCAACCATGATCCCTTCACGCAAGAGATCATGAAGGAGAAGGTACCGCGAAACTTCAAACCACCCGATATGGATCTCTACGACGGCACCACCGATCCAAGTCACCACCTCAGCAACTTCAGAAGCAGAATGTACCTAGTCGACGCCTCCGACGCGATTCGGTGCAAAGCCTTCCCCACCACTCTCACCAAGTCAGCCATGAAGTGGTTCGACAACCTGCCACCAAGATCAATCACTAGCTTCGAAGACCTAACCAAAAAATTCCTAACAAGGTTCTCCATTCAAAAGGACAAGGCAAAACATGCCTCCAGCCTACTCGGGATCAAACAAGGTAACCAAGAAACTCTCCGAGAATACATGGAGCGATTCAACAAAGCCTGCCTGGACATACAACACTTGTCCACTGAAGCAGCCATCATGGGACTATCAAACGGCCTAAGAGAGGGACCGTTTAGCCAGTCTCTATCCAAACGATACCCGACCTCCCTATACGAGGTGCAGGAGCGGGCAGAAAAATATATCAACATGGAGGAAACCTCTCAGCTGAGAGACTCTTCTAGGAAGGAATCAACCTACCCACTCCGAGATCGAGATCGGGAACAGAAGAAGAAAGAAGAACCCAACTCGGACAAGCCACGGAAGTACCACAACTACACCCCCCTCCGAGTCTCCCTGGTAGACGTCTACAGAGAAGTATGCCACACCGAGAAGATCCCTCCGCCCCGACCGCTAAAACACAAGAGAGCGGGGAGAGATCGGTCCGAATACTGTGAATATCACAAGCTCTACGGTCATTCTACTAACGACTGCTACGACCTAAAAAATGTTATAGAAAAGCTAGCCAGAGAAGGGAAACTCGACAGATACATAGCAGAGAAAGGAGAAGAGACCAGGAAGAGAAGGCGGGGAGATAACGAAGATCGGGCCGAACAAATCCCGCGAACCCCTGAAAGGCAAGTTCACATGATAAATGGAGGTTTTGCAGGCGGAGGAACATCCAGATCCTCGCGAAAAAGACACCTCAAAGAAGTCTACCACGTCCGAGAAGACAGTCCCCTGCCCGAACTACCTACTATCTCGTTTACCCGAGAAGATGCTCAAGGGATAATACCCGGGCACGACGATCCAATGGTAATCACCATTATCCTAGCAAACGCCAACTTACATCGAACCCTGATTGACCAGGGAAGCTCAGCAGATATCCTGTTCAAAACGGCCTTCGACAAACTCGGACTCGAAGAAAAAGAACTAAAGGCCTATCCCACCGACCTATTCGGGCTAGGAGATGCCCCGATCCATCCCTTAGGATACATCTCGCTACACACTACCTTCGGAAAAGGCGAACAATCTAAAACATTGAGCATCGACTACATTATAGTCGACGTTACTTCAGCATACAATGCCCTCATTGGGCGACCAACCTTAAACAGACTGGCAGCTATAGTCTCGACCCTACACCTCTGTATGAAGTTCCCTACCACAAAAGGAATCGCTACCCTAAAAGGCGACCAAAAACTGGCGCGGCGATGCTACAACGAAAGCCTGAGCTTAAAAGGAAAAGAGATCAACACAATAGAACGCGGGCGAGTTCAAGCCCGAGAAGATCTTCGGCCACAACCAGAGGGAGAAACCGAAAGAGTCCAGATCGGAAACACTTCTGAAAAAGTCACAAACATAGGAGCAAACCTCGAAGCGGGCCTAAAAGAGGAACTCATAACCCTCTTAAAAGAAAATTCCGACCTCTTCGCCTGGAAAGCCTCCGACATGCCAGGCATAAGCCCCGACCTGATGTGCCATAAGCTATCAGTGTACCCGGGATCCCGACCTGTCCAACAAAGACGCAGGAAGCTCGGGCCCGAACGCATGCAAGCAATAGAAGAACAAGTACAAGCACTACTAGATGCAGGGTTCATTAGGGAAGTAAAATATCCCCTATGGCTCGCAAACGTGGTCCTGGTAAAAAAGCCCAATGGAAAATGGAGGATGTGCGTCGATTACACGGATCTCAACAAAGCCTGCCCCAAAGACCCATATCCACTACCAAACATCGACGCCTTAGTAGACGCCGCCTCAGGCTATAGATACCTCTCCTTCATGGACGCATACTCGGGATACAATCAAATCCCGATGTACGGACCCGACCAAGAAAAGACCTCGTTCATAACCCCAAGGGCAAACTACTGCTACGTAGTAATGCCCTTCGGGCTGAAGAACGCAGGGGCAACCTACCAGAGGCTAATGAACAAAGTGTTCTCAGAGCACATCAAACTACAACTAGAGGTGTACGTCGACGACATGCTGGTAAAGACACAAGAAGACGGAAACTTGCTGACCGACCTCACCAGTGTCTTCGGCACCCTCAGAAAGCACAACATGAGACTTAACCCGACGAAGTGCACCTTCGCCGCAGAAGCCGGAAAGTTCTTAGGCTTCATGCTGACTCAAAGGGGCATCGAAGCAAACCCGGACAAATGCCAAGCGATACTCAATATGAAGAGCCCAACGTGTGTCAAAGAAGTACAACAACTGAATGGAAGGCTGGCCGCCCTATCAAGATTCTTGGCAGGATCAGCGATAAAATCACTACCTCTATACTCACTCCTAAAGAAAGGGAAACCCTTCTCGTGGACCCCGGAGTGCGAAAAAGCCTTTCAAGAATTCAAGGAATTCCTCGGGCACCCACCAATCCTAACCCGACCTTTAAAAGGGGAAGAGCTCGTACTATACCTCTCGGTCGGACATCGAGCAGTCGCTTCAGCATTAATACGAGAAAATGACCAAGGACAACACCCCATATACTTTGTAAGCAAGACACTACAAGGGGCCGAATTAAACTATCAGAAAATAGAAAAATTCGCCTACGCCCTAGTGTTCACAGCTCGGAGGCTCCGTCCCTACTTTCAAGCCCACACCATCAAAGTCCGGACAAACCAACCCATGAGACACATCCTGCAAAAAACAGACCTGGCAGGACGAATACTACAATGGGCGGTGGAACTGTCCGAGTTCGACCTCCACTATGAAGCCCGGACTGCCATAAAATCCCAGTATCTAGCCGACTTCATCGCAGAATACACTGAGACCCCTGGAACCCCACTCTCATGGAACCTGTATGTCGACGGGTCCTCAAACAAAACAGGAAGCGGAGCCGGGGTTATACTTGAAAGCGACCAAGGAACGCGGATAGAACTATCCCTAAAATTCGAGTTCCAGGCTTCGAACAACCAAGCCGAATACGAGGCCCTACTAGCAGGTCTAAAGCTAGCCGAAGAGGTCGGAGCCCAGAGAATCACAATCTTCAGTGACTCCCAGGTCGTCACGTCACAAGTGAATGGAAGCTACCAGGCCAAAGACCCAACTATGAAAAAATACCTGGACCAAACACAGGCACAATTACGCCACTTTTCAGAAATACAAATCCAGCACATACCTCGGGAACAAAACGCCCGAGCAGACGCCCTCTCAAAGCTCGCCAGCACCAAGCCCGGAGGCAACAACAGAAGTCTCCTCCAAGAAACCTTACAATCTCCCTCCGTGCTAAGAGAGGAAGAAACACTAAATATATCCAACCAACAGCAAGGATGGATGACCCCCATACTCAACTACCTGAAGTCGGGAACTCTCCCCGCCGAGAGAAAGGAAGCTAAAAGACTCACGAAAGACGCCCAGAATTATACACTAATTCACGACGTATTATACAGAAGAGGATTCTCAAACCCCCTCCTTAGGTGCGTCCCAACCTCAGAAACAAAAAGCGTCCTCGAAGAAGTCCACGGAGGCATGTGTGGAAACCACCTCGGAGCTCGGGCACTATCCAAGAAAGTAGTCAGAGCCGGGTTCTACTGGCCGACCTTGCAAAGAGACGCAACGGAGTTTGTGAAAATATGCCCCCCTGCCAAAAACACGCCAATTTTCACAAAGCACCACCCGAAGACCTTATCAGCATCACCGCACCATGGCCCTTCGCAAAGTGGGGACTCGACCTACTCGGCCCGTTCCCACAAGGACCGGGGCAAGTCAAATACCTCATAGTAGGGGTCGACTACTTCACAAAGTGGATCGAAGCTGAGCCCTTAGCCACCATTACGGCTCAGAAAAGCCGCAAATTCCTATACAAAAACATTGTCACAAGGTTCGGAGTCCCCTACTCCATCACAACAGACAATGGAACACAGTTCACGGACACAAGTTTTCAGAACTTGGTGGCCGAACTAAAAAATCAAACAGCAATTCACATCAGTCGAGCACCCACAAGCCAATGGACAAGCAGAGGCTGCAAATAAAATCATCTTGGCCGGGTTAAAACGAAGACTCCAAGAGGCCAAAGGGGCATGGGCCGAAGAGCTCCCCCAGGTGCTATGGGCATATCGGACAACCCCACACTCTACAACGGGAGAATCGCCATTCCGACTAGCTTACGGGATGGAGGCAATGATTCCTATCGAAATAGATGAAGGGTCACCCAGAGTCATCTTCTACAACGAAGGAGGCAACCCACAGGCACAAAGGGAAGAACTCGACCTCCTCCCCGAGGTCCGAGAAAGAGCCCGAATCCGAGAAGAAGCCTTAAAACGGCGAACGGCCCTCAGATACAATCAGAAAGTAATAAAGCGAAGCTTCTCCATTCACGACCTGATTCTAATCCGAAATGACATCGGAACACAAAAGTCGGGAGAAGGAAAGCTAGCTGCAAATTGGAAAGGACCCTACAAGGTAACAGAAGTCTTAGGGACAGGCTACTACAAAATATCCGACCTAGAAGGCAATGAGCTACCCAGGGCCTGGCACGCCTGTAATCTAAGGCGGTACTACAGCTAGAAAAACTTAACCCGAGGTGTACTCTTTTTCCCTACAAGGGTTTTTTAATGAGACACCCGGTTAAGTAAGACACCCGACCTAGTCAAAGGGTAAACACTCTGTAAATATTCTTTCTTTTTTAATACTAATCAAATTTCTATTTTCTTTTCTTCTTCCTCATGATGAAACAAATCCTAGAAAGTACCCCACCAAGGCGCATTAATTTATGCTCGGCAAAACGCAAAAAATCATTTGCCAAGAGACCACACAAGGTCGGCAAAGATAAAGCGACGAGGTTCAAATTAATGTGAGAAGTTATAAAGTAACTCTGAAAAGGCTCAAAAGGCCAAATAAAAAGAGATTACAAAAATAACTTAAAAGGCCGACCAACAACAAGGTCGGACCCAACAAAGGGAAAGTTATAAAGTAACTCTGAAATGGCTCAAAAAGCCAAATAAAAAGAGATTACAAAAATAACTTAAAAAGGCGACCAACGACAAAGTCGGACCCAACCAAAAGGAGGTACTCGAGTGCCCGAGGACCGAGAAAAAGCTCGGATCCAAGAAAGAAGCCTTAAAACGGCGAGAACCAAGATTTCGAAAAACGCTTACTAAAAAGTTGCTTTACAAAAAACAACTAAAAAGTACAAGCGAAAGAACGAAATCAAAGGAAGTTCCGAAAACGCTTACTAAAAAAGTTGCTTTACAAAAAACAACTAAAAAGTACAAGCAAAAGAACGAAAGCAAAGGAAGTTTCGAAACGCTAGCTAAAAAGTTGTTATCTAAAAACAACTAAAAAGCACAAAAGCAGGAAACAAAAAGCCAAAACGCGAACAAAAACACCGCATAATAAAGTTACTACAAGTAGCTAAATAAGCAAAAGGTGTCCAAAGCGTTCACAGAAACCATCCAAAAACAAAAAAAAAAAGAAAAAAAAAAGAAAAAAAAAAGCCCACAGGCCGGGCAAAACACCAAAAAGATTACAGAGGATCAAGGTCCTTTCCGGACTCCACATCAACAGCAGACTGCGGAGGAAACATAGAGATCGGGACTGTATCGACCGCAACGTCATCCCGGTTTGAAACCTCCACACCAGATCCATCCCCGACCAAAGGTGAAGTCGGGTTCTCAACCGGAACTTTGGGGTCGGACATCGGAACCTCATCCTCGGTAGGAGCAGGAACAATCTTTCCCTCCACAACAATGTTATCCGTACTGAATAAGCTCAGATCCAGGTCAGGAGCAAGAACCCGGACCTGAGCCTTCAAATTTTCAAACATAGCATCCATACCCTTGGCCACATGACCTTCTAGCTCGTAAAACTCGTCCTGCGCGGATTGCAACTTCTCCTTTGTCTCCACAAGCTCGGCATATAGCCGAGTATAATTCTCTGTAGCCGCCTTCGCCATCTCCTCAGATGTCTTCGCTGCCGCCACAGCCGCGGTAGCTTTAGTTTTCTCTTTCTCCAAAGAGGCCTCCAGCTCAGTAATCCTGGCAGCCTTCAGTTGACTAATCTTATCAAGCTCGGACTGAGCCTTCTCAAGTCGGGAGCTGGTCGCCCCAAGGGGGGATTTCCTGAACTCCCGGGCAATAGCGGCATGAAGACTAGCCATCCGGACGCAGCTCCGCGCCATATACTGAAAATGATGCTCCATAGACACATCATCAGTAGAAATAAAGGTCTGAGGGAGAATATGCTGTTCAATCCAACCAAGAGCATCAAAGTCCTTATCGTTGAAACCGGCAAGCTCCTGAGAGATCTTCTGCTTCTTGGGAGGAGGACCCGAAAACGGAGGAGGAGAAGAAGTAGCAGGCCCAGAGGTCGGGGGATCCTGACTTATAGCTCAGAACTGGGGAGTCGGAATAGTCTTTGACCGAGTCTGAACACCCACAGTAGTCTTCTGTGGAGAAGATCGGGCAGAAGCCTCCCCGGCCTCGATATTCCGAGCAGCCACAGACGTCTTCGTCCGACGAAGGAACTTCATGGAATCCGCCTGAGAAGACATCTCTGCAAAGAAATAAAGAAAGGGATTACCACAACAGAAATACCACCAAAAACAAGCAAAACCAAAGTACTAAAAAAGATGAATCTCGGAAGAGGTCGGGAACTACCTAACTCGGAACGGAGAAGGCTTGGATCCCCCAACATTTTCTTCGTGTCCAAGTGAGGTGCCTGACCCCATAAACTGCTCACCACACCCACAAAAGCCTGCTCCACCTCATCTAGACTCTCAAAGGTATACTTAACAGACACTACATTCTCCTGCCAACAAAGTGGAAAAGAAGGCTCCCCACTCTCATCTAGAAAGAAAGGTCGGACGTCTCCAGTAGCCCGGACCTTGAAATAAAGGTTCTTAAAATCGTGAAAGGACTCATCATACAGGGTACAAAACTTTCTTCCCTGGTTAGCCCTAAAAGAGACCCAAGATACCTTCCCTCCACCCGACCCCGGCTTCGTCAACACAAACAAGTAGGAAAAAAGAGAAATAGAGGGAGCAACGCCCAAAAACTGACACAAAAGTTGAAACAGCTTTAAAAATGCCCAAGAATTTGGATGGAGCTGCGTAGGGGCAAGGTTACAAGACCATAACACCTCGGACTCCAGGTCGGTAAAAGGAAGTCGGACACTCAGCTTAGAGAAAAAACAATCATAAGCGTAAAAGAAGAGCTTCTCGGAACTATCTAAGGGCGGGAAGCAAACTCTCTCCTCGGAATCCGGGGCTACTAGTTCATAATCTCTCTCAGACTCTCTATCTTCACATATGCTACATTGCCTACGAAACCTAGCTAAATACTCAGAATCTACCACAGAAGGGACTCTTAGAGGAACAGGATCTACCCAACCAAGACCACTCGGAATCTTGGTCGACATCGCTTGAAGAACCTTTCGAGACATAAAATTCTTGCCTACAAAGAAGAATACAACAGCAAGCAAAAATCACATAAAAGCAGACAGCGAAAACCCATTCAGCAAAACAAGAAAACAAAGATCTTTTAGAAGAAAATACAGCAACCCGGAGCAAGATACTAGAGAACAAAAAAGAGTCCCCCCCATGTACAAACGAACAAAGCAATGGCGGCGCCTCTTTTCGGGGCAACCCAGGCATAGAGAAAAAGAAACAAACAAAGAGCCACACAAAAGAAACAGAAGCATATGTGCACAAGAAAAGAGATGGGAACAAACCTGGAAGAAAGAAACGAGGACGACGAGCTCCGAAGCAAGGAGAACGGAACGACGGCGCAGAGGAAACCCCGGAAAGACACAAGGAAGGATTCGGGGAAGAAGAACAAAGAAAAAGGAAGCGGTGCTCAAAAAAAAGGGGAGATGGCGAAAACTCAGAAAACAGGAAGGGAACAGAATAAACGAAGAAAAGGAGGAAAGGGGCAAATAAATAATGCCTTCACAAAGCCCGAACGGAAATCGAGGAAAAACGGTAAAATGCAATAAATGCAGGAACGGCCATTTTTTGAATTTTGAAAAAACTACTATGCCCGAGCTCGACCTCCCAAAAAGGACGAACTCGGGCAGGGGCACTGTTCATACCCTGACCGAGCTCCTCCAACTCGGCAAAATCCATGAAAGGTCTGACCTCGTCCCAAGGCCCACACCTGAGGTCGGACCTCGGATAATAAAAGCTAAGAAGGCCCATCAAAAGGAACGCAGCCCAAAACCTAAAGGCCGAAAAGGCCTAGGAAAGGCGGTTCCACAAAGATAGAGATAAAACTCCCAAAAGATAAGATAAGATAAGAATATCTTATCCAGGGAAGATCACGGCCAACTATTATAAATACACTGGAGCACCCAGGTATAACTCACACTCTAATTCTACTCAATATCTGCTTGGACCCATGCTAACTTAAGCATCGGAGTGTCATTGCAGGTACAACCACCAACCACTCTGCATATCAAGCTCGGGTCATCAATCCCCCCACCTCGGGCCTCTCTAAGACGACCGAGCTGCACGTTTCAGGTAACCCTCGGAACAGTGGCCATACAGATAGGCGACGCAAACGCGTGCTCCACGCGGATGCGTCGCATCTGCGAATCTCATTCTACGCAAACGCGTGGATGACGCCTCCGCGTCACTCTGCCGCGACCTGTACGGACCAAATTTCACAATCAGCAATTTCTGGGCTGTTTCTGACCCAGTTTTTGGCCCAGAGAACACAGATTAGAGGCTATAAAGTGGGGGAATGCATCCATTCATAATTATGCTTTCATAATTCACAATTTTAGGTTTTAGATGTAGTTTTTAGAGGGAGAGGCTCTCCCCTCTCTCTTAGGATTTAGGATTAGGATTTTTAGAAATTAGGATTTATCTCATCTTCATATCAGGTTCAATATTCCTTTATTTTGACTTCTCTTCTACTTTGAGATACTTTAATGCTTTTATTTGTATTTGATTTATGTTACCCAATTGGCTTATGAACTTTTCCATGTTAGATTTTACTTGTTTAAATGAATGTTACTTGAGGTATTCCAGATATTTATGATTTCAATTTAGCTTTACATATTATTGGCTTTAATTAATTAACTGGAAGCTCTTGAGTTATCAACTATTTATGCTTGATTGTTATGTCGGCTGATTAACTGTAATTCCACTAACTCTAGTCTTTCCTTAAGATTTGGCTAGGACTTGGGAAATCTAACCAATTAGTTCACTTGACTTTCCTTTGCTTATGCAAAGGTTAACTAAGTGGGATTAACTTCCATTCTCATAGGAGTAACTAGGATAGGACTTCCGAATTTTCATATATTGTCAAAAGTTTATTTTATAGTTAATTATTTATTTTATTTGTCATTGAATTTACTTGTTCCTCACTTTCAAAATCCCAATTTACAAAAACCCATAACCAATAATAAGAACATACCTCCCTGCAATTCCTTAAGAAGACGACCCGAGGTTTGAATACTCGGTTATCAATTTTAAAAGGGTTTGTTATTTGTGACAACCAAAACATTTGTAAGAAAGGTTGATTGCTTGGTTTAGTAACTATACTTACAACGAGAGTTTACTATAACTTCTAAACCATCAATTTTTAGTTCACCCAATTCGAACAGAAAGTTGTGTGAGCACGAGGCTGCCCTCGCGCCAGTAGCATAACATGTGTCATGCGTCCGCGTGACCTACGCTTCCGCGTCGATTCATTTAATCCGCATTCGCGCGAACGCGTCACTCACGCGTCCGCGTCGCTTGCACCGCACAACTCATCCTAAATTGCCAAATATCTTATCTTTCTCTTCCCCAAATCCTACTTTTTCTTTTCCCTTCTTATTTCTTTCCTCCCCCATTTTCCTTCCTCCCTCATTCTCACCTTCTACTTTTTCTCTCTCTCACCACCATTATCAAGGTTTTTCTTTTCTTCTTCCCCCTTTACTTTTCTATTCTTCTTCTTTATTTATGTTTTCTTCTTCCTTTCTCTTTCTTTTTACTTTCATTGCATATGTTTTCTTTTTCTTTCCTTTTTATTGGTGCTGGAAATTTATTTGATCATTGTGGAGTATTGCAAAATTGTTTGGCAATTATATTTTTAAAAGGGGTTGCTTGCATGTTCAATTTATTATTTTCATTGGATTAGTTATCATGCATGCTAGGTGTTTGTGAAAAAGCCCGTATGACATCATGCACTTTTCTACATTATTCTATTCTACTATTCAATGCTTGCTTTTCACAAATTTCCTTTACTATTTTATTAATTGAATTTAATTGTCAATACAAATGTGATAGTTTGTTACGAAGTGATGCTTGATTTATGCTACTCATGCCCTTGCCGGCATGCCAATAAACATCTTGCATCTACTTCCCTATTGTGCACTTATTCTATTCCATTTATTGATCTTTACACATGTTGTCATGACCATGTGTTTACTTCATTCATCTTTACCGTGCACTGATTATCACTCATTCAATCCCCTTCCTTGCTCTATCTCTTTGGATTTAACTTACTTTCTCTTCCCTTTTTCAGAATGGCCACTAAGAAAGACAAAGAAAAAGCTACCCCTAAACCCACAGCAAGGAAAGGAACGAAGATAGCGTTAGTGGCAGAGCCTTCTTCAACTGCAGTCAAGCCCTCAATAAAAAGAATTATAAAGATTATCAAGGCTGATGAAAAGGAGAGAGCCTTCCCAGCAAAGGACACTGCACGATTTCTAAATCGCTATTGTGAGCAGATGTTTCCTATTCTGGCAGCTCAAAATTACAACAATGAACACCTTCTTCTCTTTCTGCCTCGTATTGCTGAATTTGTTGAGCCACAAATTGCACAAAGACATTGGGGATTCTTACAGAGACAGCCACGACAGGTTAATCTTTCTTGGGTTGTTGAGTTCTACTCCAACTTCCACCTGCCGACTCTATAGTCCGTTTATTTACGCCAGAAGCACGTCCCCATTGCAGAAGAGGCCATACAGCAAGCCTTAGATCTTCCACCTGCTCCAGAAGGATTGGACACCTTTCAGAAAGCCGCAATCAAGCGCCAGGCATACACCTTTGACTGGGACGCTGTTCTCATAGTTATCGCTCAACCTGGCAGCAAATGGATCTTCAGATACCATTGTTCCCGTCCTAAGGGAATCTCGGCTTCCGCACTTACCTTAGAGGCTCACGTATGGGCATAGATTATGTCCCATTATGTCTTTCCGAGTACTCATGAGTCATCCTTCACCGCAGACATGGCCATTCTACTATGGTGCATCCTCACAGACCACCCTCTTAATTTACCAAGACATATCCGGAATGCTATGGAACATGTGCAGATCACGGGCAACCTACCTTTCCCCGCATTGGTCTCTGATCTTATCTCAGCAGCCGGAGTATCCTACAGAGCTGGAGACACCAAAGCCATTCTTCTACGGGATGATCAGTATGTCCCTAACGGGTAGATATCTCAGGCCACAACTTGCCACTACCAGCCAGTCCACAGAGGATGCTGCAGCTCCTCCACCATCTACTAGTCAGCTGCTACACCAAATACTGAAGCGATTGGACCAACAAGAAAAGAAAGCAAAGCTCTGAGAGTGCCGCAACCACCGCCATTTCAAACACCTCAAGGAGCTACTTACAGGCAATCATCGACCCGATGACGATCCAGGCACTCTGGACTCCACTTCTTTCACCAGCACAGGGAGCCACGACGGTCCCGACTGTGGAGACACTGCCACCAGCCCACCACTGTTCCTGACAGATGGCACCGAGGACGGTGTAAATCCTTAAGTGTGGGGAGGTCGGTCAGTACCTGACTTCCGGAGGTAATTTTTCTTCCCTAAACACCAATAAATTAGGATAGTTAGTTTTCTTTCTTTTAGAATAGGATAAATTACATAGTAATAGATTAGTTGCGTGCATGTTCTACTTGATTGAAAAGACAATAAGTTTCTTCTAAAACTCTATCTTTGGAACAAAATTTCACTAATTTTAATTAAAACTCTTATGTTAAATTTGCTTGAAGTTGTATTTGGAACATGATTTTTAAAGCTAAAGAACACACAACCTGTGAGAATTGAGCCTTTATGCATGGTTACATTATTAACCATATTTGTTTTATTCTTGTGTGTTTACTTCTCTATGATTGTAACCTATATTTTGTTCCATCTTATATGTCTAATGTTTAATATATTTATATGCTGCATATGATTGAGGCCATTAATTGTTTAGCTCACTTATCCAAATTAAGCCTACCCTTTCAATTACCTTTGTTAGCCACTTTGAGCCTTTAAATCCCATTTGTTCTATAATTTACCACATTACTAGCCTTAAGCGGAAAAACAATTATATATCCCAATTTGAATCTTTGGTTAGCTTAAGATAGAATTGTGTGTGCTAATTAAGTATGGGAAATTGTGGGAACAAAAGATAATAAGGAGATATGTCATGATAATATAATAGGAATTTGGACACCTACTCATGTGAAACTATGAAAATAAAAAATCCATGTGCATTGATAAGCTATGTTTTATAAAAAAATATATATATAGGTTATGTTAGAGTTTGAGTTAATTAAAGATTCAATTTATAAGCTCACTTAACCATATATGTATCCTTACCTTTACCTTGGCCCCACTACAACCTTGAAAAGACCTCATGATGTTACATTGGTATATTAAATGTTGTTGATTGGTTAGGAGAAGAAAAAAATTTAGGGACCATGATTAGAGAAAGATAGAGTGATTACCCTATACACTGGAGAGATTAGAATATACATACATCATCAGTGAGGGTTCAATGCTTAAAATTCTATGTTCCCTGCTTTCATGAGCTACCTTCTTGCATCTTTATCTGTTCTTACTGTATGAGAATTGAATTAGTGGAGCTTGATTTGTAATTGTCTTGAAGAGCTTATTTATTCTTGATCAAGTGGACAAGAATCATATAGTTGCATTCACATGTATAGGTTGCATTGCATTGCATGAGTTTTACATGTTCCTACTCATTTATTCTATCTTCTTCAACTAAGCATGAGGACATGCTAATGTTTAAGTGTGGGGAGGTTGATAAACCGCTATTTTATGGTTTACAATGTGTTTAATTGTGTGGTTTTATCATGGTCTTTAACCACTTATTCATATAATTAGCATGCATTTATATTTCCTTCCTAAAATTATTACATGATTGAAAACTTACTTCTTGGAGACCTTTAAGTAGGTATTTTAATCCCTCTTTATTCCATTCGATGCCGTGATCTGTGTGTTAAGTGTTTCAGGCTTTACAGGACATGAATGAGTGGGAGATTGGGAAGGAAGCTTGCAAAAATGAAAGGAATACAAGAAATGGAGGAGATGACCAGTGAGAAGTGACGCGTACGCGTCAACAACGCGATCGCGTGAAAAAGAGAAAATCGCAGTGACGCGGCCGCATGAGTGACGCGGATGCGCGGATTGGAAAAAACAGAAGCGACGCGGAGGCATGGACGACGCGCCCGCATGGAAAAGCAAAACACCGAATGATGCATCCGCGTGAATGACGCGGCCGCGTGACGTGCGCGATCTGCAGAATTTCAGAAGTCGCTGGCAGAGTTTCTGGGCCGGATTTCAACCCAGTTTTCGGCCCAAAATTACAGATTAGAGTCAGGGAACATGCAGAAATGAAAGACAACAATTCATTCCGCATAATTTTTAGTTTTAGATCTAGATTTACTCATCTCCTAGGTTTTTCACCCACTTGAGCATTCATAATTAGCATTGGAAGATTTTGGCTTTAGCGTTTGAGAAGAGTCTACCTCCGGTACTAGTCATCTTATTTTGTTATTTACTTTTTATATTTATTCTTCCATATTTTTAATCCCTCTAGAGTTGACTTTGGCTTATATTTACAAGTTATTAATATAGACTATTTTTATTTTCAATTAATCCTTTCATTATTGTTTATCATGTCTTCTTTTATTTTCACCATTAATTCTGTGAATTTTATAATTATGATGAGGGAGTAGTTCCATGACTTGATTGGAGATGATTGAAAGGAACCCTTGAGTTGAACTACTCAAGAGAGAAATTATAATTGGGTTTATTGTTGAATCACCCTCTAATCATTAACTCTAGTCCGTCCCAAGGGAGAGGATTAGGACTTATGACTAGAAACTGATTTCCAACTTGCTTGATTTTCCTTTACCTAGTAAGGGTTAACTAAGCAGAGTAACTTCCAATTATTAATTAATCTTGAGAGTATTTCAATAAGAATAGGGCTTCCAAATAATTTACCCCTAGTCAAGGATTTTATTTAAAATTAATTAAATTCTCTAATTTAAATTTCTGTTTATCAACTCAACCATTTTTGAAAACACCCGATTGATGAAATAGCACATCTCCTTGCAACTCGTTGGGAGACGACCTGGGATACATACTCCCAGTATTTTAATTTTCAATATTGTGACAACCCCTTTTTAAATTGATAAGTGGATTTTTGGCTGGTTAAGGACTGTACTTGCAACGTGTCCTTATTAATAAATTCTTAACTCGCCAATTTCTGCCACGTCAGCGACCTGTGCGCACGCATACATCTGTGCATGCACATAGGTACCAGTGCGTGCCTTCATTAAAAATGCACGTGCACTCACGTGTTAGGGATTTTTTTTGGCCCATTTCTGAAGGCTTGAGGCTGAAATCAAAGGCTATATCAAGGGGGCAACATCTCATATGAAGACATTAGCTTAGAGAGCTATCTTAGAATAGGAAAAAACACATAGTAGGAGTAGGAGTAGTATAGATTAGGAAATTCTCTCTTAGGGTTCTTAGTTAGGGTTTGTAGCATTTTATACTTCAAGTTTTGATTTGGGATTATAGAAATTTTATTGTAAGTATTTATTTAATTCTCTCTTTTATTCCATATTTACATAGTCTTGCAATTTTGGATTCCTAGTTGTTTAATTTGATGTTTGATGGCTTTTATATGTCTGTTTGAGTTGCCTTTATTGATTTTGAGTATTTGTGGTTCATAGCTTTCTTTAGTTTACCAATTTTGCCATGTTTTATGTTTATGCCCACTATGTGTTCGATAAAATGCCAATTTTGATTATGGGGTATTTTTCACCCCTTGGCTTGGGAAAAATGAATTTATGGATTACTAGAGCCATAATGTCCAACATTTAGTGATAATTCTTGGGTTATTAGTTGTTATTGTTTCCACTAACGCTAGCTTTTTACCAATTAATTTGGTAAGTTAACTAGGATTTGTGGATTAATAACAATTATGCTCACTTGACTTATTCTTCAATGTTAAGGGTTGACTTAGTGAGATTAATCCATCATAATTATCATAGTTGTAGTTATGGTAAGGAAGGGATTCCATAACTCATCCAAAGTCAAGGTTTCATTTATGTTTTGAACCACCTTTTCCATCATTTTGAGTTTTACTTGTTCATATTGTATACATAGTTCTTTTATTCCTTTATTAGTTTATTAATTGTAATTTTGGCTTGTTCTTTTATCTCTTTATTTGTTTACTTCAATCATTGAAACTCTCTTGCTTTTCACAACCAAAATTGTATGCACTTGTTGTCACTAGTTTCTAAGGAGAACGACCCGGGAGTCTAAATACTCTCGGTAAATTTTGTATTGAATTGTGACATCATTTGAATTAAATTTTGATTGTGAGATTTTATTGTTGATTTGGACTATACTACCAACGAAGGAATTCCATTTTGAGAAACTCTAGATCAACGATAACACTCATTATCAAATTGGCGCCGTTGCCGGGGAGCTAGCGTCATGAGTGCTATATTTTGGTTGTTGTAAATATGTCCATAGTGTAAATAGATACTTTTTGGGTTGTTTGCTTGTTTTTGCTATTAATTAGGATTTTTGCTTCTTTTGTTAATTGATGTCTTTTGTTTTTATTTTCTATTTCCTCTCTGAGTTATCACCCTCTTGGTTTGGAGTTTGGTTGTGATCATTTTGTAAGGATTGATAACTTCTACTTTGAATTGCATCATGAGATTTGAACATCAATTTTGGAAGGAGCAACCTCCTCCATACTACAATGAGCCATACCCTTCCCAATGCACATACCCAACCCAAGGATATGGTGGATTTCACATTGATCATGCTCCCCCACTACCATATGCCGATGACTCATACCTCTAACATAATCTTCAACCACCACATTTTCAAATACCACACCAATACCAACATCCACCTTCTTACATACCACCTCTAAACACTTGCCAACATGGACCACCTCCCATATATACAACCTTCTTCCCAACCAATGAATCTCAATTTTCACCCCAATGTGAAACTTTCCCACCCTTGGCCCAAGAACCACAAGACCTTCAAACCTTTCTCCAAGAGCAAGAAGGATTTCGAAGGACACAAGGGCAATTTGTGGCAACCAAAGCCAAAGCGGTGAACCGCTTAGTCCTCTTACGCTTATTCGATCAAGACACTTCTCTTAAAGATTGTGAAGGATCAACTAAAGAATGGAGTGAAGAGGAGAATGTAAAGCCTCAAGGGAAAGAAGAAGGGGTAGAGCATGAAGTGAAACAAAAGGGAGAAAGTGGAGTATTTGAACTGGAAGAAAGAAAGGGAGAATTAAGGGAGATTGATCAAGATGAGAATTCCATCATAAATAATTTTTTGTCCTCCTTGGTCAATCCCCTTAATGATCTTAATGAGCCTCTTCCCACTGAATTTGAAAGCGACATGGAGGTAGACTTCTCACAACCTTCGTGTTATGATGTGAGTGATGAGGAAGAGGAGGAAGAGGAAGGTGGTGAGGAAGGAGTTGACAACCAAGAACATATTGAGTGGGTGGCAATTTTATCTATGAGTTTTATTGGCCCCCACCAATATGCTATCTTGGAGACGGATTACCAACTCAAGGTCCTTCTTGGGTTGCTACATGGGGGAAGAAACTCAATTCAAGAGTTGGGACTCAAGCATGGTGTGAAACACAATCGAATGGTTTCCGGAGAATGTTGGGTTGCTACAAGGGTCATTTGAGAGCTTGTCCATCTGGATTGAAGCATAAAGATCAACAAGAAGGAGAGCGGATACCTCAAGTATAGGATCCCGGAGGAGCTTTAAGAGCCAAGCATGGATGGAGATTCAAGGAGGAGTGAAAACACAAGCCACCCTAACAAGGATCTCCTCAACAAGTCCAACTTAAGGACTATAAACCAAAGTGCTAGGTTGGAGACACCCCACCATGGTAACATTGTTCCATCCTTTCCTTCTTTATAGTCTTGTTTTATTCCATTTTGCTTCTCTTAGCTAGCTTAGGTTAGTTTAATTTTGAGTTTAGTAGATTGATTTGTGTATGGATCATGATTTTGTGGATTTCTGAATATTTTGGGATTGAATTTGTGTTGAGATAAGGCTTGGTGCCTTAGATTTTGAAGAAAATATTTTTGGACAAAAACAGGGCATGTGCATGCTCACACCCTTGTGCGCGCGCACACAAGAACAAAATTATGCACACTGTACGTACGCACCCAACTGTGCGTACGCACACTAGTCTATATGCCCTATGTTGAGAGCGCTCACACACTATATGCGCGCGCATCTCCCTCTGTTTTGTGCTCTGTGCGTGCGCACTCCTTTGTGTGTACGCACACACCCTTACACCCACTCTGGTGGGAGCACTTACATGCCCTGTGCGCATGCACCCCTACCCCTTTTCGTCCTTGTGCATGTGCACAGACTTTTGTGTGCACGCACACATGATCCTAAAAAAAAGTGTTCTGTGCACACGCACAGGCTTGTGCGTGCGCACACCTGTTACACCCCCTTCTGTCCAGAGCGTTCGCACACCTTGTGCGAGCGCACACCCCCCTTTTTCACCTAGTGTACGTGCTCACACATACCTGTGCGTACGCACAAGTGCTGTTTTGGACAAAATTTTTATTTCTCTTCCATTTAAGCCCTAACGCACTCCCAACCCTTTTGATGAGCGGATAATTTATACGCTTTTTGGCATTGTTTTTAGTATGTTTTTAGTATGTTTTAGTTAGTGTTTAGTATATTTTTATTAGTTTTTAGTTAAAATTCACTTTTCTGGACTTTACTATGAGTTTGTGTGTTTTTCTGTGATTTCAGGTATTTTCTGGCTGAAATTGAGGGACCTGAGCAAAAATCTGATTCAGATGTTGAAAAGGATCGCAGATGCTGTTGGATTCTGACCTCCCTGCACTTGAAGTAGAATTTCTGGAGCTACAGAAGCCAAATTGGCGCACTCTCAACGGTGTTGGAAAGTAGACATCCTGGGCTTTCCAGAAATATATATTAGTCTATACTTTGCCCGAGATTTGATGGCCCAAACCGGCGTTCCAAATCAGCTTAAAACTGCCCGGCGTTAAACGCCAGAACTGACACAAGAATGGGAGTTAAACGCCCAAACTGGCACAAAAGCTGGCGTTTGACTCCAAAAGAAGTCTCTACACGAAAATGCTTTAATGCTCAGCCCAAGCACACACCAAGTGGGCCCGGAAGTAGATTTTTATGTCATTTACTCATCCTTGTAAACCCTAGGCTACTAGTTCTCTACAAATAGGACCTTTTACTATTGTATTCTGATCTTGGTAGCTGATGAGCGGATAATTTATACGCTTTTTGGCATTGTTTTTAGATAGTTTTTAGTAAGTTTAAGCTACCTTTAGGGATGTTTTCATTAGTTTTTATGTTAAATTCACATTTCTGGACTTTACTATGAGTTTGTGTGTTTTTCTGTGATTTCAAGTAAATTCTGGCTGAAATTGAGAGACTTGAGCAAAACTCTGAAAAAAGCTGACAAAAGGACTGCTGATGCTGTTGGAATCTGACCTCCCTGCACTCGAAATGGATTTTCTGGAGTTACAGAACTCCAATTGGCGCGCTCTCAACGGCGTTGGAAAGTAGACATCCAGGGCTTTCCAGCAATATATAATAGTCCATACTTTATTCGGAGATTGACGACGTAACTTGGCGTTGAACGCCAAGTTCATGCTGCTGTCTAGAGTTAAACGCCAGAAAAACGTCATGATCCGGAGTTGAACGCCCAAAACACGTCATAACTCGGAGTTCAACTCCAAGAGAAGCCTCAGCTCGTGGATTGATCAAGCTCAGCCCAAACATACACCAAGTGGGCCCCGGAAGTGGATTTAAGCATCAATTACTTACTCATGTAAACCCTAGGAGCTAGTTTACTATAAATAGAACACTTAACTATTGTATTGGATGTCTTTTGACCACGTTTCATCTTTAGTCTCAGTTTTGTTTTATTCCTCATCTTAGGAGGCTATTGATCACGTTTTGGGGGCTGTCCATTCGGCCATGCCTGACCCTTTTATTTATGTATTTTCAACGGTGGAGTTTCTGCACACCATAGATTAAGGGTGTGGAGCTCTGCTGTACCTCAAGTACTAATGCAATTCTATTTTCTTTTATTCAAATCTCTCTTATTCTTATTCCAAGATATTCATTCGTACCCAAGAACATGATGAATGTGATGATTATGTGACGCTCATTATCATTCTCACTTATGAACGCACGTGATTGACAACCACTTCCGTTCTACATGCAACAGAGCTTGAATGTTTATCTCTTAGATTCCCCAACAGAATCTTTGTGGTATAAGCTAGATAGATGGCGGCATTTATGAGGATCCGGAAAGTCTCACCTTGTCTGTGGTATTCCGAGTAGGATCCTGGGAATCCGGAAAGTCTAACCTTGTCTGTGGTATTCCGAGTAGGATTCCGGTAATGAATGACTGTGACGTACTTCAAACTCGCAAGTGCTGGGCGTTAGTGACAGACGCAAAAGAATCAAGGGATTCTATTCCACTAGGAGCGGGAACCAACCAGTGATTAGCCGTGCTGTGATAGAGCGCGTGAGCGTAGTTTTCACTGCGAGGATGGGATGTAGCCATCAACCATGGGTGATGCCTCCAGACGATTAGCCATGCGAGTGACAGCCGCAGAGGATCATTTTCCCGAGAGGATTGAAAGTAGCCACCGCTGATGGTGAACCCCTATACACAGCTTGCCATGGAAAGGAGTAAGAAGGATTGAGTTAAAGCAGTAGGAAAGCAGGCGTCCTTGAGCTATACAGTATCTCCATATGCTTATCTGAAATTCCCACTATTGATTTACATAAGTATCTCTATCCCTTTTTATTTTCTATTTTATTCCATTAATCAAATTTAAACTAATAATCCAATTATCCTTGAATCCGCCTGACTGAGATTTGCAAGGTGACCATAGCTTGCTTCATACCAACAATCTCTGTGGGATCGACCCTTACTCACGTAAGGTTTATTACTTGGACGACCCAGTACACTTGCTGGTTAGTTGAACGGAGTTGTGTCCACGCGTGCCAATTTCAAATTCCATAATTTTACAATGAAAACAATTTAAAGAATAGTGATCACAATTTCGTCCACCAAGTTTTTGGCGCCGTTGCCGGGGATTGTTCGAGTATGGACAACTGACGGTTCATCTTGTTGCTCAGATTAGGTAATTTTCTTTTCAAAAATCTTTTTCAAAATTTTTCTTTTCTTTTTCGTTTTTCTAATTATGTTTTTCGAAAAAAATAAAATAAAAATGAAAAAAATTAGAAAATCATAAAAATAAAAAATATTTTGTGTTTCTTGTTTGAATCTTGTGTTAATTTTTAAGCTTGGTGTCAATTGCATGTTTTTAAAATTTTTCTTGCACTTTTTCGAAAATCTCATGCATTCATAGTGTTCTTCATGATCTTCAAGTTGTTCTTGACAAGTCTTCTTGTTTGATCTTGATGTTTTCTTGTTTTGTGTTGTTTGTTGTTTTTCATGTGCATTTTTTGTTTGTTAGAGTCCATGCATTAAAGATTTCTAAGTTTGGTGTCTTGCATGTTTTCTTTGCATCAAAAATTTTTCAAAATTATGTTCTTGATGTTCATCATGACCTTCAAAGTGTTCTTGGTGTTCATCTTGACATTCATAGCATTCTTGTATGCATCTTGTGTCTTGATCCAAAATTTTCATGTTTTGGGTCATTTTTGTGTTTTTCTTTAAAAAATTCAAAAATCAAAATATTATCTTTTCCTTATTTCCCTCCAAAATTTCAAAATTTTGGGTTGACTTGGTCAAAAATTTTTTAAAATTTAGTTGTATCTTACAAGTCAAGTCAAAATTTCAATTTTAAAAATCTTATCTTTTCAAAATCTTTTTCAAAAATCATATCTTTTTCATTTTTTCTATTTTTCAAAAATTTCAAAATTATTTTTCAAAATATTTTCAAAAATCTTTTTCCTATCTTTACATCTAATTTTCGAAAATTCACTAATAATTAATGTGATTGGTTCAAAAATTTGAAGTTTGTTACTTTCTTGTTAAGAAAGGTTCAATCTTTAAGTTCTAGAATCTTATCTTGTAGTTTCTTGTTAGTGAAGTAAATATTTTCAAATTTTTAAAATTAAATCTTTTTATCTTTTATCTTATCTTTTTCAAAAATTTTATCTTTTTCAAAATTTGATTTCAAAATATCTTATCTAACTTCTTATCTTCTTATCTTTTTTTTTAAAAAAAAAATTGATTTCAAATCTCTTTCAATCAACAAACTAACTTTTTGTTTGTTTCTTATCTTTTTCAAAACTACCTAACTACTTTTCCCTCTCTAATTTTCGAAAATACTAACCTCTTTTCAAAAAATTATTTTCGAATTCTTCTCCCTCTCTTCTCTTCTTCTATTTAATTAATTAATTACTAACACTTCTCTTCACCTCCCTTCATCTAAAAATCCGAATTCTTCTTCATTCTTCTACCCCTTTCTTTTTCTACTAACATAAAGGAATCTCTATACTGTGACATAGAGGATTCCTCTTTCTTTTCTTGTTTCTTCTTTTTCATATGAGCAGGAACAGGGAAAAAGGCACTCTTGTTGAAATAGATCCAGAACCTGAAAGGACTCTGAAGAGAAAATTAAGAGAAGCTAAATTACAACAATCCAGAAACAACCTTTCAGAAATTTTCGAACAGGAGAAGGACATGGCAGCCGAAAATAATAATAATAATGCAAGGAGAATGCTTGGTGACTTCACAAAGCCAACGTCCAAGTTTGATGGAAGAAGCATCTCCATTCCTGCCATTGGAGCCAATAACTTTGAGCTTAAGCCTCAACTAGTTGCTTTAATGCAACAAAATTGCAAGTTTTATGGACTTCCATCTGAAGATCCTTATCAGTTTTTAACTGCGTTCTTGCAGATCTGTGAGACTGTAAAGACGAATGGAGTTGATCCTGAAGTCTACAGACTCATGCTTTTCCCTTTTGCTGTAAGAGACAGAGCTAGAATATGGTTGGATTCACAACCTAAGGATAGCCTGGACTCCTGGGATAAGCTGGTCACTGTCTTCTTGGATAAATTCTTTCCTCCTCAAAAGCTGAGCAAGCTGAGAGTGGATGTTCAAACCTTCAAACAAAAAGATGGTGAATCCCTCTATGAAGCTTGGGAAAGATACAAGCAGCTGACCAAAAGATGTCCATCTGACATGTTTTCAGAATGGACCATATTGGATATATTCTATTATGGTCTCTCTGAATTTTCGAAAATGTCATTGGATCATTCTGCAGGTGGATCTATTCACCTAAAGAAAACGCCTGAAGAGGCTCAAGAACTCATTGACATGGTTGCAAACAACAAGTTCATGTATACCTCTGAGAGGAATCCCGTGAATAATGGGGTACCTCAGAAGAAAGGAGTTCTTGAAATAGATGCTCTGAATGCCATATTGGCTCAGAATAAAGTGTTGACTCAACAAGTCAACATGATCTCTCAAAATCTGAATGGATTGCAACATGCATCCAATAGTACTAGAGAGGCAGCTTCTGAAGAAGCTTATGATCCTGAGAACCCTGCCATGGCAGAGGTTAATTACATGGGTGAACCATATGGAAACACCTATAACCCATCATGGAGAAATCATCCAAATTTCTCCTGGAAGGATCAACAAAAGCCTCAACAAGGCTTTAACAATGGTGGACGCAATAGGCTAAGCAATAGCAAGCCATATCCATCATCTTCTCAGCAACAGACAGAGAATTCTGAACAAAACAATTCTAATTTAGCCAATATAGTCTCTGATCTGTCAAAGGCCACTTTCAGTTTCATGAATGAAACAAGATCCTCCATTAGAAATCTGGAGGTACAAGTGGGCCAGCTGAGTAAGAAAGTAATTGAAACTCCTCCCAGTATTCTCCCAAGCAATACAGAAGAGAATCCAAAAGGAGAGTGCATGGCCATTGATGTGATCAATGTGGCCGAATGCACAAGGGAGGAGGAGGACGAAAATCCTAGTGAGGAATACCTCCTGGGACGTCCCTCAAGCAAGAAGGAGTTTCCTATTAAGGATCCAAGGGAATCTGAGGCTCATACAGAGACCATAGAGATCCCATTAAATCTTCTTCTGCCATTCATGAGCTCTAAAGACTATTCTTCCTCTGAAGAGGATGAAGATGTGACTGGAGAGCAAATTGCTCAATACTTAGGAGCTATCATGAAGCTGAATGCCAAGTTGTTTGGTAATGAGACTTGGGAAAGTGAACCTCCCTTGCTCATTAGTGAACTGGATACTTGGATTCAGAAAACTCTACCTCAAAAGAAACAAGATCCTGGCAAGTTCTTAATACCTTGCACCATAGGCACCATGAGCTTTGAAAAAGCTCTATGTGATCTGGGGTCAGGGATAAATCTTATGCCACTCTCTGTAATGGAGAGGCTGGGGATCATTGAGGTACAACCTGCCTTGTTCTCATTACAATTGGCAGATAAGTCCTTGAGACAAGCTTATGGAATAGTAGAGGACGTGTTAGTAAAGGTTGAAGGCCTTTACGTCCCTGCTGATTTCATAATCTTAGACACTAGGAAAGAAGAGGATGATTGCATCATCCTTGGAAGACCTTTCCTAGCCACAGCAGAAGCTGTGATAGATGTCAACAGAGGTGAGTTAGTCCTTCAATTGAATGGGGACTACCTTGTGTTTAAGACACATGACCATCCCTCTGTGACAATAGAGAGTAAGCATGAAGAGCTTCTCTCAGTTCAAGGTCAAGAAGAGCCCACACAGTCAAACTCTAAGTTTGGTGTTGTGAGGCCACAACCAAACTCTAAGTTTGGTGTTAAGACCCCATATCCAAACTCTAAGTTTGGTGTTGGGACTACACTAACATTGACCTGATCACCTTGTGGCTCCATAAGAGCCACTGTCAAGCTATTGACATTAAAGAAGCGCTTGTTGGGAGGCAACCCAATTTTATTTATCTAATTTTATTTTATTTTGTTTTATTGTTATTTTTGTGTTTAATTAGGTACATGATCATGAGGAGTCACGAAAAAAATCAAAAAAATTAAAAACAGAAGAAAAAAATTTTCACCCTGGAGGACGCACAGGCTGGCGTTCAACGCCAGCAAGATGCATCTGGCCGGCGTTCAACGCCAGAACAGAGCACCATTCTGGCGCTGAACGCCAGAAACAAGCAACAACCTGGCGCTGAACGCCAGGAATGTGCACAGTGAGGACAAACTGGCGCTGAACGCCAGTAACAAGCATGAAACCGGCGTTCAACGCCAGAAACATGCTTTACATGGGCGTTGAACGCCCAAGATGTGCACCAATGGGTGTTTGAACGCCAGAATGATGCACAAGGGCATTTTACATGCCTATTGGGAGCAGGAATGGTATTTCTTGACACCTCAGGATCTGTGGACCCCACAGGATCACCTCAGGATCTGTGGACCCCACAGGATCCCCACCTACCATATTCCCACCTTACCTCCTAATCCTATTTTTGTGATTTGAATTCCCCATGTCACAATTCCCAATATTCTTCATCAATCACCTCAATTCCTCTTCCCAATTACCCCATTCACCATTCACATCAACCTCCTCTTCCCCATAAACCCCACCTACCTTCATCAAATTCAAATTCAATTTCCCACCCATTCCCACCCAAAATGGCCGAAACAAAACCCTCCCCTCTCCCTATAAATACCCTTCCTTTCTACTTCATTTTCTCACAACACAACCCCTTCTTCTCCCACATAGCCGAACCCACTTCTCTCCCTCTCTTCCATCTCCTCTTCTTCTTCTTCTTCTTCTCTTCTTTTCTTTCTTGCTCGAGGGCGAGCAATATTTTAAGTTTGGTGTGGTAAAAGCATAAGCTTTTTGTTTTTCCATTACCATCAATGGCACCAAAGGCCGGAGTATCCTCTAGAAAAGGGAAAGGGAAGACAAAAGCTTCCACCTCCGAGTCATGGGAGATGGAAAGTGTTCATACCCTGACCGAGCTCCCCCAACTCGGAAGTTCATAGAAGGTCCGACCTCGTCCCAAGGCCCACGCCTGAGGTCGGACCTCGGACAAATAAGCTAAAGAAGGCCCATCAGAAGGAACGAAGCCCAAAACCTAAAGGCCGAAAAGGCCTAAAGAAAGGCGGTTCCACAAAGATAGGGATAAAGCTCCCAAAAGATAAGATAAGATAAGAATATCTTATCCAGGGAAGATCACGACCAACTACTATAAATACACTGGAGTACCCAGGTATAACTCATACTCTAATTCTACTCAATATCTGCTTGGACCCATGCTAACTTAAGCATCGGAGTGTCATTGCAGGTACAACCACCAGCCGCTCAGCGCATCAAGCTCGGGTCACAGAACCCTCACCTCGGGTCTTGCCAGACGGCCGAGCTACACGTTTCAGGTAACCCTCGGAACATTGGCGCCGTTGCCGGGGATCCTGGAAGTCATCCCTCTACCATGGCGGACGATCCTCCCAACAATAACCACGCTACATCAGAACAAGAGGAGGAAGTTGACACCGGAGAACGACCGGACAGCCCTCTATCACCGCGCACTCCAGGAGGAAACAAACAGAATCACCCAAAGACATCACTCCCAAACAAAAATCCACAAAATCCCGAAAAAGAAAAGAGCTCAGAAATTCTAGAAGCAGTTCGGGCACAGCAAAACCGGCTGAAACAACTCGAAGAGGACATAAAGAAGCAGAAAGAAACTGAACAAGATTTGAGAAGGGAGGCTCGCAAGCGCAGGGAATTAGAAGAAAAACTCCGGAAAATAGAGGCCAACCTGAAAGATCGGACGGACCGCGGTCCCACCCCCGAAGGCAACCATGATCCCTTCACGCAAGAGATCATGAAGGAAAAGGTATCGCGGAACTTTAAGCCACCCGATATGGATCTATACGACGGCACCACCGATCCAAGTCACCACCTCAGCAACTTTAGAAGCAGAATGTACCTAGTCGACACCTCCGACGCGATTCGGTGCAAAGCCTTCCCCACCACTCTCACCAAGTCAGCCATGAAATGGTTCGACAACCTGCCACCAAGATCAATCACCAGCTTCGAAGACCTAACCAAAAAATTCCTAACACGGTTCTCCATTCAAAAGGACAAGGCAAAACATGCCCCCAGTCTACTCGGGATCAAACAAGGCAACCAGGAAACTCTCCGAGAGTACATGGAGCGATTTAACAAAGCCTGCCTGGACATACAACACTTGCCCACTGAAGCAGCCATCATGGGACTAGCAAACGGCCTAAAGGAGGGACCGTTTAGCCAATCCCTATCCAAACGATACCCGACCTCCCTGTACGAGGTGCAGGAACGAGCAGAAAAATATATCAACATGGAAGAAACCTCCCAGCTAAGAGACTCTTTCAGGAAGGAATCAAACTACCCACTCCGAGATCGAGATCGGGAACAAAGGAAGAAAGAAGAAACCAACTCGGACAAGCCACGGAAATACCACAGTTACACCCCCTCCGAGTCTCCGTGGTAGACATCTACAGAGAAGTATGCAACACCGAGAAAATCCCACCACCTCGACCGCTAAAACACAAAAGAGCGGGGAGAGATCGGTCCGAATACTGTGAATACCACAAGCTCTACGGCCATTCTACTAACGACTGCCACGATCTAAAGAATGTTATAGAAAAGCTAGCCAGAGAAGGAAAACTCGACAGATACATAGCAGAGAAAGGAGAAGAAACCAGAAAAAGGAGGCGGGGAGATAACGAGGAACGGGCCGAACAAACCCCACGAACCCCTGAAAGACACGTGCACATGATAAATGGAGGTTTTGCAAGCGGAGGAACATCCAGATCCTCGCGAAAAAGACACCTCAAAGAAGTCTATCATGTTCGAGAAGACAGTCCCCTACCCGAGTTGCCTACCATCTCATTTACCCGAGAAGACGCTCAAGGGATAATACCCGGGCACGACGATCCAATGGTGGTCATCATTATCCTAGCAAACGCCAACTTACATCGAACCCTGATTGACCAGGGAAGCTCAGCAGATATCCTGTTCAAAGCGGCCTTCGACAAGCTCGGACTTGAAGAAAAAGAGCTAAAGGCCTATCCCACCGACCTATTTGGGCTAGGGGACACCCCGATCCATCCCTTAGGATACATCTCGCTACACACTACCTTTGGAAGAGGCGAGCAATCTAAAACATTAAGCATCGACTACATTATAGTCGACGTTACCTCAGCGTACAACGCCCTCATTGGGCGACCAACCCTAAACAGACTAGCAGCTGTAGTCTCGACCCCACACCTCTGTATGAAGTTCCCTACCGCAAAAGGAATCGCTACCCTAAAAGGCGACCAAAAACTGGCGCGGCGATGCTATAACGAAAGCCTGAGCTTAAAGGGAAAGGAGATCAACACAATAGAACTCGGGCGAGTTCAAGTCCGAGAAGACCTTCGGCCACAACCAGAGGGAGAAACCGAAAGAATCCAGATCGGGAACACATCTGAAAAAGTAACAAATATAGGGGCAAACCTCGAAGCGGGCCTAAAAGAGGAACTCATAACCCTCTTAAAAGAAAATTCCGACCTCTTCGCCTGGAAAGCCTCCGACATGCCAGGCATTAGTCCCGACCTGATGTGCCATAGGCTATCAGTGTACCCGGGATCCCGACCTGTCCAACAAAGACGCAGGAAACTCGGGCCTGAGCGCATGCAAGCAATAGAAGAACAAATACAAGCACTACTAGATGCAGGGTTCATTAGGGAAGTAAAATACCCCCTATGGCTCGCAAACGTGGTCCTGGTAAAAAAGCCCAATGGAAAATGGAGAATGTGCGTCGACTACACGGATCTCAACAAAGCCTGCCCCAAAGACCCATATCCACTACCAAACATCGACGCCTTAGTCGACGCAGCCTCAGGCTACAGATATCTCTCCTTCATGGATGCATACTCGGGATACAATCAAATCCCGATGTACGGACCCGACCAAGAAAAGACCTCGTTCATCACCCCAAGGGCAAACTACTGCTACGTAGTAATGCCCTTCGGGCTGAAGAACGCAGGGGCAACCTACCAGAGGCTAATGAATAAAGTGTTCTCAGAGCACATCGGACTACAGCTAGAGGTGTATGTCGACGACATGCTGGTAAAGACACAAGAAGACAGAAACTTGGTGACCGACCTCACCAGTGTCTTCGACACCCTCAGGAAACACAACATGAGACTTAACCCGACAAAGTGTACCTTCGCCGCAGAAGCCGGAAAGTTCCTAGGCTTCATGCTGACTCAAAGAGGCATCGAAGCAAACCCGGATAAATGCCAAGCAATACTCAATATGAAGAGCCCGACGTGTGTCAAAGAAGTACAACAACTGAATGGAAGGCTAGCCGCCCTATCAAGATTCTTGGCAGGATCAGCGATAAAATCACTACCTCTCTACTCACTCCTAAAGAAAGGGAAACCCTTCGCGTGGACCCCGGAGTGCGAAAAAGCCTTCAAAGAATTCAAGGAATTCCTCGGGCAGCCACCAATCCTAACCCGACCTTTAAAAGGGGAAGAGCTCGTATTATATCTCTCGGTCGGACATCGAGCAGTTGCTTCAGCATTAATACGAGAAAATGACCAAGGACAACACCCCATATACTTTGTAAGCAAGGCACTACAAGGGGCCGAGTTAAACTATCAGAAAATAGAAAAATTCGCCTACGCCCTAGTGTTCACAGCCCGGAGGCTCCGTCCCTACTTTCAAGCCCACACCATCAAGGTCCGGACAAACCAACCCATGAGACACATCCTACAAAAAACAGACATGGCAGGACGAATCCTACAATGGGCGGTGGAACTGTCCGAGTTCGACCTTCACTATGAAGCCCGGACTGCCATAAAATCCCAGTATCTAGCCGACTTCATCGCAGAATACACTGAGACCCCTGGAACCCCACTCTCATGGAACCTGTATGTCGACGGGTCCTCAAACAAAACAGGAAGCGGAGCCGGGGTTATACTTGAAAGCGACCAAGGAACGCGGATAGAACTATCCCTAAAATTCGAGTTCCAGGCTTCGAACAACCAAGCCGAATACGAGGCCCTACTAGCAGGTCTAAAGCTAGCCGAAGAGGTCGGAGCCCAGAGAATCACGATCTTCAGCGACTCCCAGGTCATCACATCACAAGTAAATGGAAGTTACCAGGCCAAAGACCCAACTATGAAAAAAATACCTGGACCAAACACAGGCACAGTTACGCCATTTCCCAGAAATACAAATCCAACACATACCTCGGGAGCAAAATGCCCGGGCAGACGCCCTCTCAAAGCTTGCTAGCACCAAACCTGGAGGCAACAACAGAAGTCTCCTCCAAGAAACCTTACAATCTCCCTCCGTATTAAGAGAGGAAGAAATACTAAATATATCCAACCAACAACAAGGATGGATGACCCCCATACTCAACTACCTGAAGTCGGGAACTCTCCCCGCCGAAAGAAAAGAAGCTAAAAGGCTTACAAAGGACGCCCAGAATTATACATTAATTCACGACGTATTATACAGAAGAGGATTCTCAAACCCCCTCCTTAGGTGCGTTCCGACCTCAGAAACAAAAAGCGTCCTCGAAGAAGTCCACGAAGGCATGTGTGGAAACCATCTCGGAGCTCGGGCACTATCCAAAAAAGTAGTCAGAGCCGGGTTCTACTGGCCGACCTTGCAAAGGGACGCAACGGAGTTTGTGAAAATATGCCTCCCCTGCCAAAAACACGCCAATTTTCACAAAGCACCGCCCGAAGACCTTATCAGCATCACTGCGCCATGGCCCTTCGCAAAATGGGGACTCGACCTACTCGGCCCGTTTCCACAAGGACCGGGGCAAGTCAAATACCTCATAGTAGGGGTCGACTACTTCACAAAGTGGATCGAAGCTGAACCCTTAGCCACTATTACGGCTCAGAAAAGCCGTAGATTCCTATACAAAAATATTGTAACGAGGTTCGGAGTCCCCTACTCCATCACAACAGACAATGGAACACAGTTCACGGACACAAGTTTTTAGAACTTGGTGGCCGAACTAAAAATCAAACAGCAATTCACATCGGTCGAGCACCCACAAGCCAATGGACAAGCAGAGGCTGCAAATAAAGTCATCTTGGCCGGGTTAAAACGAAGACTCCAAGA
Organism: Arachis hypogaea; assembly: GCF_003086295.3. NCBI lineage: Eukaryota > Viridiplantae > Streptophyta > Magnoliopsida > Fabales > Fabaceae > Arachis > Arachis hypogaea. The sequence continues at coordinate 61,312,292 of NC_092037.1, forward strand.
GGCCAAAGGGGCATGGGCCGAAGAACTCCCCCAGGTACTATGGGCATATCGGACAACCCCGCACTCTACAACGGGAGAATCCCCATTCCGACTAGCTTATGGGATGGAGGCAATGATTCCTATCGAAATAGATGAAGGGTCGCCCAGAGTCATCTTCTACAACGAAGGAAGCAACCCACGGGCACAAAGGGAAGAACTCGACCTCCTCCCCGAGGTCCGAGAAAGAGCCCGAATCCGAGAAGAAGCCTTAAAACGGCGAACGGCCCTCAGATACAATCAAAAGGTAATAAAGCGAAGTTTCTCCATTCACGACCTGATTCTAATCCGAAATGACATCGGAACACAAAAGTCGGGAGAAGGAAAGCTAGCCGCAAATTGGAAAGGGCCCTACAAGGTAACAGACGTCTTAGGGACAGGCTACTACAAAATATCCGACCTAGAAGGCAATGAGCTGCCCAGGGCCTGGCACGCCTGTAATCTAAGACGGTACTACAGCTAGAAAAACTTAACCCGAGGTGTACTCTTTTTCCCTACGAGGGTTTTTTAATGAGACACCCGGTTAAAGTAGGATACCCGACCTAGTCAAAGGGTAAACACTTTGTAAATATTCTTTCTTTTTTTTACTAATCAAATTTCTCTATTTTCTCTCCCTCATGATGAAGCAAATCCTAAGAAAAGTACCCCACCAAGGCGCATTAATTTATGCTCGGCAAAACGCAAAAAATCATTTGCCAAGAGACCATACAAGGTCGGCAAAGATAAAGCGACGAGGTTCAAATTAATGTGAGAAGTTATAAAGTAACTCTGAAATGGCTCGAAGAGCCAAATAAAAAGAGGTTACAAAAATAACTTAAAAAGGCCGACCAAATGACGAAGTCGGACCCAACCAAGGGAAAGTTATAAAGTAACTCTGAAATGGCTCGAAAAGCCAAATAAAAAGAGATTACAGAAATAACTCAAAAGGGCCGACCGACGACAAAGTCGGACCTAACAAAAAGGAGGTACTCGAGCACCCGATGTCCGAGAAAAAGCTCGGACCCAAGAAAGAAGCCTTAAAACGACGAGAACCAAGATTTCGAAAAACGCTTACTAAAAAGTTGCTTTACAAAAGCAACTAAAAAGTACAAGCGAAAGAACGAAATCAAAGGAAGCCTCGACAACGCTTACTAAAAAGTTGCTTTACAAAAGCAACTAAAAAGTACAAGCGAAAAGAACGAAATCAAAGGAAGTTTCAAAACGCTAGCTAAAAAGTTGTTATCCGAAAACAACTAAAAAGCACAAAAGCGGAAACAAAAAGTCAAAACGCTAGCTAAAAAGTTGTTATCCGAAAACAACTAAAAAGCACAAAAGCGGAAACAAAAAGTCAAAACGCTAGCTAAAAAGTTGTTATCCGAAAACAACTAAAAAGCACAAAAGCGGAAACAAAAGGTCAAAACGCGAACAAAAACACCGCATAATAAGCTAAAAAAGTTACTAAAAAGTAGCTAAAAGCAAAAGGTGTTCAAAGCGTTCAACAGAAACCATCCAAAAGACAAAAGAGCCCACAGGCCGGGCACAAAACCAGAATAAAAAGATTACAGAGGATCAAAGTCCTTCCCGGACTCCACATCAACAGAAGGCTGCGGAGCAAACATAGAAATCGGGACAGCATCGACGACAACGTCCTCTCGATTCGAAACCCCCACACCAGATCCATCCCCGACCAAGGGAGAAGTCGGGTTCTGAACAGGAACCCCGGGGTCGGACATCGGAACTTCATCCTCGGCAGGAGCAGGAACAATCTTTCCCTCCACGACAACATTATCCGTACTAAATAAGCTCAGATCCAGGTCGGGAGCAAGAACCCGGACCTGAGCCTTCAAGTTCTCAAACATCGCATCCATACCCTTAGCCACGTGACCCTCCAGCTCGTAAAAATCATCCCGAGCAGATTGCAACTTCTCCTTCGTCTCCACAAGCTCAGCATATAGCTTGGTATAATTCTCTGTAGCCACCTTCGCCATCTCCTCAGATGTCTTCGCTGCCGCCACAGCCGCGGTAGCTTTAGTTTTCTCTTTCTCCAAGGAGGCCTCCAGCTCAGTAATCCTGGCAGCCTTCAGTTGACTAATCTTATCGAGCTCGGACTGAGCCTTCTCAAGTCGGGAGCTGGTCGCCCCAAGAGGGGATTTCTTGAACTCCCGGGCAATAGCGGCATGAAGACTAGCCATCCGGACACAGCTCCGCGCCATATACTGAAAATGATGCTCCATAGAAACATCATCAGTGGAAATAAAGGTCTGAGGGAGAATATGCTGCTCAATCCAACCAAGAGCGTCAAAGTCCTTATCATTGAAACCGGCAAGCTCTTGAGAGGTCTTCTGCTTCTTGGGAGGAGGACCCGAGAACGGAGGAGGAGAAGAGGTAGCAGGCCCAGAGGTCGGAGGATCCTGACTTAAAGCTCGGAACTGGGGAGTCGGAATAGTCTTCGACCGAGTCTGAACACCTATAGTAGTCTTCTGCGGAGAAGATCGGGCAGAAGCATCCCCGGCCTCGAGATTTCGAGCAGCCACCGACTTCTTCGTCCGACGAAGAAACTTCATAGAATCCGCCTGAGAAGACATCTCTGCAGAAATAAAAAGGAAAAAGATCACCACAACAGAAATTCCACCAAAACAAAACCCAAATACTAAGAAGGATAAATCTCAAAGAGGTCGGGAACTACCTAACTCGGAACGGAGAAGGCTTGGATCTCCCAACATTTTCTTCGTGTCCAAGTGAGGTGCCCGACCCCATAAACTGCTCACCACACCCACAAAGGCCTGCTCCACCTCATCTAAACTCTCAAAAGTATACTTAACAGACACTATATTCTCCTGCCAACAAAGAGGAAAAGAAGGCTCCCCACTCTCATCTAGAAAGAAAGGTCGGACGTCTCCAACAGCCCGGACCTTGAAATAAAAGTTCTTAAAATCGTGAAAAGACTCATCATACAGGGTACAGAACTTCCTCCCCTGGTTAGCCCTAAAAGAGACCCAAGACACCTTCCCTCCGCCCGACCCCGGCTTCGTCAACACAAACAAATAGGAAAAAAGAGAAATAGAGGGAGAAACACCCAAAAACTGACACAAAAGTTGGAACAGCTTTAAAAATGCCCAGGAATTTGGATGGAGCTGCGTAGGGGCAAGGTTACAAGACCACAACACCTCGGACTCCAGGTCGGTAAAAGGAAGTCGGACACTCAGCTTAGAAAAAAAGCAATCATAAGCGTAAAAGAAAAGCTTCTCGGAACTGTCTAAAGGCGGGAAGCACACTCTCTCCTCGGAATCCGGGGCTACTAACTCATAATCCCTCTCAAACTCTCTATCTTCACATATGCTACATTGCCTACGAAACCTAGCTAAATATTCAGAATCTACCACAGAAGGGACTCTTAAAGGAACAGGATCTACCCAACCAAGACCACTCGGAATCTTGGTCGACATCGCTTGCAGAACCTTTCGAGACATAAAAATCTTGCCTACAAAGAAGAATACAACAGCAAAGCAAAAATCACATAAAGGCAGACAGCAAAAACCCATTCAGCAAGGCGAGAAAACCAAGTTCTTTTAGAAGAAAAAACAGAAACCCGAAAACAAAATACCAAGAGAAAAGAGCCCCCCCACATACAAACAACCAAAGCAATGGCGGCGCCTCTTTTCGGGGCAAACCCAGGCATAGAAGAAAAAGAAACAGAAGCATATGTGCGCAAAGAAAATGAAGACGAGAACAAACCTGGAAGAAAGGAAGAAGACGACGAGCTCCGATGCAAGGAGAACGAAAACGGCGGCGCAGAGGAAACCCCGGAAAAACGCACAGAAAGAATCGGAGAAAAAGAACAAAAAAGGAGCGGCGCTCGAAAGAGAGGTGGCGAAAACTCAGAAAATGGAAAGGGAACAGAATAAACGAAGAAAATGAGGAAAGGGGCAAATAAATAATGCCTTCACAGAGCCCGAACGGAAATCGAGGAGAAATGGTAAAAAGCAATAAATGCTGAAAACGGCCATTTTTTGAAATTTTGAACTATGCCCGAGCTCGACCTCTCAAAGGACGAACTCGGGCAGGGGCACTGTTCATACCCTGACCGAGCTCCCCCAACTCGGAAGTTCATAGAAGGTCCGACCTCGTCCCAAGGCCCACGCCTGAGGTCGGACCTCGGACAAATAAGCTAAAGAAGGCCCATCAGAAGGAACGAAGCCCAAAACCTAAAGGCCGAAAAGGCCTAAAGAAAGGCGGTTCCACAAAGATAGGGATAAAGCTCCCAAAAGATAAGATAAGATAAGAATATCTTATCCAGGGAAGATCACGACCAACTACTATAAATACACTGGAGCACCCAGGTATAACTCATACTCTAATTCTACTCAATATCTGCTTGGACCCATGCTAACTTAAGCATCGGAGTGTCATTGCAGGTACAACCACCAGCCGCTCAGCGCATCAAGCTCGGGTCACAGAACCCTCACCTCGGGTCTTGCCAGACGGCCGAGCTACACGTTTCAGGTAACCCTCGAAACAGAAAGATTCATCTCCAAGAGCCATCAAGACCACTTCTATGATGTTGTGGCAAAGAAGAAGGTGATCCCCGAGGTCCCTTTCAAGCTCAAGAAGAATGAGTATCCGAAGATCCGACATGAGATCCAAAGAAGAGGGTGGGAAGTCATAACCAACCCCATGCAACAAGTCGGAATCCTAATGGTTCAAGAGTTCTATGCCAATGCATGGATCACTAGGAACCATGATCAAAGTATGAACCCGAGTCCAAAGAACTATCTCACAATGGTTCGGGGGAAATACTTAGATTTTAGTCCGGAAAATGTGAGGTTGGCATTTCACTTGCCCATGATGCAAGGAGATGAACGCCCCTACACTAGAAGGGTCAACTTTAATCAAAGGTTGGACCAAGTCCTAATGGACATATGTGTGGAAGGAGCTCAATGGAGAATAGACTCCAAAGGCAAACCGGTCCAACTAAGAAGACTGGACCTCAAGCCTGTAGCTAGAGGATGGTTGGAGTTCATCCAAAGATCCATCATTCCTACAAGCAACCGATCTGAAGTTACTGTGGATCGGGCCATCATGATTCACAGCATCATGATTGGAGAGGAAGTAGAAGTTCATGAGGTCATCTCCAATGAACTTTACAAAATAGCCGACAAGCCCTCACCTATGGCACGGCTAGCCTTCCCACACCTTATTTGCCATCTGTGTTACTCAGCTGGAGTTATCATAGAAGGAGATACCCCCATTGAAGAGGACAAGCCCATCACCAAGAAAAAGATGGAGCAAGCAAGAGAAGCTCCTCACGGGCCTCAAGAAGTGCATGAGGAAGCTCATCATCAACAAATCCCTGAGATGCCTCAAGGGATGCATTTTCCTCCCAACAACTATTGGGAGCAACTCAACACCTCCTTAGAAGATTTAAGCCACAATGTGGAACAATTAAGGGTGGAACATCATGAGCACTCCATCATTCTCCAAGAAATAAGAGAAGATCAAAGAGCAATGAGGGAGGAGCAACAAAGGCAAGGAAGGGACATAGAAGAGCTTAAGGACATTGTTGGTCCTTCAAGAAGAAGACGCCACTAAAGGTGGATTCATTCCTTGTTCTTTATTTCTTTCTGTTTTCGGTTTTTATTGTGTTTATCTATGTTTTGTGTCTCTACTTCATGATCATTAGTATATAACCATGCCTAAAAGCTATGAATAAATCCATTAGTCTTTCACCTCTCTTAAATGAAAAAATTTTTAAATTCAAAAGAACAAGAAATACATAAATTTTGAATTTATCCTTGAAATTAATTTAATTATATTGATGTGGTGACAATACTTTTTGTTTTCTGAATGAATGATTAAACAGTGCATATGTCTTTCGATATTGTTGTTTATGAGTGTTAAAAATGTTGGCTCTTGAAAGAATGATGAACAAAGAGAAATGTTATTGACAATCTGAAAAATCATGAAATTGATTCTTGAAGCAAGAAAAAGCAGTGAAAAAGCAAAAGCTTGTGAAAAAAAAATGGCGAAAAAAAAATTATAAAAAGAGAAAAAGAAAAAGCAAGCAGAAAAAGCCAATAGCCCTTAAAACCAAAAGGCAAGGGTAGCAAGGATCCAAGGCTTTGAGCATTAATGGATAGGAGGGCCCAAGGAAATAAAATCCAGGCCTAAGCGGCTAAATCAAGCTGTCCCTAATCATGTGCTTGTGTCATGAAGGTCCAAGTGAAAAGCTTGAGACTGAGTGGTTAAAGTCGTGATCCAAAGCAAAAGAGTGTGCTTAAGAGCTCTGGACACCACTAACTGGGGACTTTAGCAAAGCTAAGTCACAATCTGAAAAGGTTCACCCAGTTATGTGTCTGTGGCATTTATGTATCCGGTGGTAATACTGGAAAACAAAATGCTTAGGGCCACGGCCAAGACTCATAAGTAGCTGTGTTCAAGAATCAACATGCTTAACTAGGAAAGTCAATAACACTATCCAAAATTCTAAGTTCCCAGAGACGTCAATCACTCTAAACTACAAAGGAAAAAGTGAGATGCCAAAACTCTTCAGAGGCAAAAAGCTACAAGTCCCGCTCATCTAATTAGATTAATATTCATTGATATTTTAGACTTTATAGTATATTCTCTTCTTTTTATCCTAATTGATTTCAGTTGCTTGGGGACAAGCAACAATTTAAGTTTGGTGTTGTGATGAGCGGATAATTTATACGCTTTTTGGCATTGTTTTTAGATAATTTTTAGTAAGTTTAAGCTACTTTTAGGGATGTTTTCATTAGTTTTTATGTTAAATTCACATTTCTGGAATTTACTATGAGTTTGTGTGTTTTTCTGTGATTTCAGGTAAATTCTGGCTGAAATTGAGGGACTTGAGCAAAACTCTGAAAAAAGCTGACAAAAGGACTGCTGATGCTGTTGGAATCTGACCTCCCTGCACTCGAAATGGATTTTCTGGAGCTATTGAACTCCAATTGGCGCGCTCTCAACGGCGTTGGAAAGTAGACATCCAGGGCTTTCCAGCAATATATAATAGTCTATACTTTATTCGGAAATTGACGACGTAACTTGGCGTTGAACGCCAAGTTCATGCTGCTGTCTGGAGTTAAACGCCAGAAAAACGTCATGATCCGGAGTTGAACGCCCAAAACACGTCATAACTCGGAGTTCAACTCCAAGAGAAGCCTCAGCTCGTGGATTGATCAAGCTCAGCCCAAACATGCACCAAGTAGGCCCCGGAAGTGGATTTAAGCATCAATTACTTACTCATGTAAACCCTAGGAGCTAGTTTACTATAAATAGAACACTTAACTATTGTATTGGATGTCTTTTGACCACGTTTCATCTTTAGTCTCAGTTTTGTTTTATTCCTCATCTTAGGAGGCTATTGATCACGTTTTGGGGGCTGGCCATTCGGCCATGCCTGACCCTTTTATTTATGTATTTTCAACGGTGGAGTTTCTGCACACCATAGATTAAGGGTGTGGAGCTCTGCTGTACCTCAAGTACTAATGCAATTCTATTTTCTTTTATTCAAATCTCTCTTATTCTTATTCCAAGATATTCATTCGTACCCAAGAACATGATGAATGTGATGATTATGTGACGCTCATTATCATTCTCACTTATGAACGCACGTGATTGACAACCACTTCCGTTCTACATGCAACAGAGCTTGAATGTTTATCTCTTAGATTCCCCAACAGAATCTTCGTGGTATAAGCTAGATAGATGGCGGCATTTATGAGGATCCGGAAAGTCTCAACTTGTCTGTGGTATTCCGAGTAGGATCCTGGGAATCCGGAAAGTCTAACCTTGTCTGTGGTATTCCGAGTAGGATTCCGGTAATGAATGACTGTGACGTACTTCAAACTCGCAAGTGCTGGGCGTTAGTGACAGACGCAAAAGAATCAAGGGATTCTATTCCAGTAGGAGCGGGAACCAACCAGTGATTAGCCGTGCTGTGACAGAGCGCGTGAGCGTAGTTTTCACTGCGAGGATGGGATGTAGCCATCAACCATGGGTGATGCCTCCAGACGATTAGCCATGCGAGTGACAGCCGCAGAGGATCATTTTCCTGAGAGGATTGAAAGTAGCCACCGCTGATGGTGAACCCCTATACACAGCTTGCCATGGAAAGGAGTAAGAAGGATTGAGTTAAAGCAGTAGGAAAGCAGGCGTCCTTGAGCTATACAGTATCTCCATATGCTTATCTGAAATTCCCACTATTGATTTACATAAGTATCTCTATCCCTTTTTATTTTCTATTTTATTCCATTAATCAAATTTAAACTAATAATCCAATTATCCTTGAATCCGCCTGACTGAGATTTGCAAGGTGACCATAGCTTGCTTCATACCAACAATCTCTGTGGGATCGACCCTTACTCACGTAAGGTTTATTACTTGGACGACCCAGTACACTTGCTGGTTAGTTGAACGGAGTTGTGTCCACTCGTGCCAATTTCAAATTCCATAATTTTACAATGAAAACAATTTAAAGAATAGTGATCACAATTTCGTCCACCAGTAGCTATCTTTAGTCTTATCCTATCTTAGATCATGGGGGCTGGCCACACGGCCATGCCTAGACCTTGTTCTTATGTATTTTCAACGGTGGAGTTTCTACACACCATAGATTAAGGTGTGGAGCTCTGCTGTACCTCGAGTATTAATGCAATTACTATTGTTCTTCTATTCAATTCAGCTTATTCTTGTTCTAAGATATTCATTTGCACCCAAGAACATGATGAATGTGATGATTGTGTGAAACTCATCATCATTCTCACTTATGAACGAGTGCCTGACAACCACTTCTGTTCTACAAGCAAACAAGGCTTGAATGTTTATTTCTTGGATCCCTTAATCGGAATCTTCGTGGTATAAGCTTGAATTGATGGCGGCATTCAAGAGAATCCGGAAGGTCTAAACCTTGTCTGTGGTATTCTGAGTAGGATTTAATGATTGAATGACTGTGACGAGCTTCAAACTCCTAAAGGCTGGGCATTAGTGACTGACGCAAAAGAATCAATGGATTCTATTCCAACCTGATTGAGAACCGACAGATGATTAGTCGTGCCCTGACAGGGTGCGTAGAACATTTTCACTGAGAGGATGGGAGGTAGCCACTGACAACGGTGAAACCCTACATACAGCTTGCCATGGAAAGGAATAAGAAGGATTGGATGAAGACAGTAGAAAAGCAAAGAGACGGAAGGGACAAAGCATCTCCATTCGCTTATCTGAAATTCTCACCAATGAATTACATAAGTATCTCTATCTTTTTGCTTTATTCATATATCATCCATAACCATTTGAATATGCCTGACTAAGATTTACAAGGTGACCATAGCTTGCTTCATACCAACAATCTCCGTGGGATCGACCCTTACTCGCGTAAGGTTTATTACTTGGACGACCCAGTGCACTTGCTGGTTAGTTGTGCAAAGTTGAGATAAAGAGTTGAGATTACAATTGTGCGTACCATGTTGATGGCACCATTGATGATCACAATTTACGCGCACCAAGTTTTTGGCGCCGTTGCCGGGGATTGTTTAAGTTTGGACAATTGACGGTTCATCTTGTTGCTTAGATTAGGTATCTTTCAGAATTTTTAAGAATGAATTCTAGTGTTTCAAGGTGATGTTCTTATCATCACCAAAGCTGATTGATCTTCATCAATTTAGCTCTTGAATGCAATGTCCTGCTGAAGCTTGGCTAGCCATGTCTAATTCCTTTAGACTGAAGCTTTAGACTAACATTGCATGATTCCTGGAATTCTCATTAAGAATTTTGATATCTTTATTTTCTTTTCCACTTAATTTTCGAAAAAACCAAAAAAATTACAAAATCATAAAAAACCAAAAATATTCTATGTTTCTTGTTTGAGTCTAGTGTCCCATTTTAAGTTTGGTGTCAATTGCATGTTTCTGTTCTTCTTGCATTTTTCATGTGTCTTTAGTGATCTTCAAGTTTTTCTTGACGATTTACTTGCTCTGATCTTTAAATTCTCTTGTCTTGAGTGTTTTGTTGTTTCTCATATGCATTCTCAACTTGTTAGTGTCAATAGTATACAAACTTTTAAGTTTGGTGTCTTGCATGCATTGTTTATTTGATTTCAGTTGCATTTTGATTGTTCCTCATTATTAAAAATCCAAAAAATTTTTTAATTTGTGTCTTTTCAAGTCAATAATACAGAGAATTGAAGATTCAGAACATACTGCAGAGGAATTACACAGAAAAAGCTGGGCGTTCAAAATGCCCAGTGAAGAAGGAAAATTGGCATTTAAACGCCAGCCAGGGTGCCTGGTTGGGCGTTTAACGCCCAAAAGGGGTGAGTTTTGGGCGTTAAACGCCAGAATGTGCACCATTCTGGGCGTTTAACGCCAGGATCGCACAAGAGGGAAGATTTTGTTTTTAATGCCAATTTTTTTCAAGTTTCAAAATTTTTCAAAATCAAATCTTTTTAAAATCAAATCTTTTCAATCAAATCTTTTTCAAAATCAATTTCTTTCCATTTTCAAAAATACTTGCTAACAATTAATGATTTGATTCAACATTTCAAGTATGTTGCCTTTTCTGTTGAGAAAGGTTTAATGTTTGAATCATATCTTTTCTTGTTAGCCAAGTCATTCATTTTCAAAATCAAATCTTTTTAAATTAGTTTTCAATCATATCTTTTTAATTTCTTATTTCAAAATCTTTTTCAAAAATCACTTGATTTCTCTCCCACTCTTAGTTTTCGAAAATCAATTAATCTTTTTTAAAATGTTTTTAAAATGTTTTTAATTTATTTTCAAAAATTTCTTCCCCTCTTCTCACATCTTTCTATTTATGGACTAACACTACTCCTCAATGCACAATTCGAACTCCATCTTTCCTTGATAAGTTCGAATTTTCTACCTCTTCCTTCCATTTTTCTTTTCCTCTGACACCTCAAGGAATCTCTATACTGTGACATAGAGGATTCCATATTTTCTTGTTCTTTTCTCTTTCATATGAGCAGAAGCAAAGACAAAAGCATTCTTGTTGAGGTTGACCCTGAACTTGAAAGGACCTTGAAGCGAAAGCTAAGAGAAGCTAAGGCACAACTCTCTGTAGAGGACCAAACAGAAATCTTCAAAGAAGAACCCATGGCAGCCGAAAATAACAACAATGCCAACAATGCAAGGAAGGTGCTGGGTGACTTTACTGCACCTACTCCCGACTTCTATGGGAGAAGCATCTCTATCCCTGCCATTGGAGCAAACAACTTTGAGCTTAAGCCTCAATTAGTTTCTCTAATGCAACAGAATTGCAAGTTTCATGGACTTCCATTGGAAGATCCTCATCAGTTTCTAGCTGAGTTCTTGCAAATCTGTGACACTGTCAAAACCAATGAGGTTGACCCTGAGGTCTACAGACTTATGCTATTCCCTTTTGCTGTAAGAGACAGAGCTAGGATATAGTTGGACTCACAACCTAAAGAAAGCCTGAACTCTTGGGAAAAGCTAGTCAATGCCTTCTTGGCAAAGTTCTTTCCACCTCACAAATTGAGTAAGCTTAAAGTGGAAGTCCAAACCTTCAGACAAAAGGAAGGTGAATCCCTCTATGAAGCTTGGGAAAGATACAAACAATTGATTAGAAAGTGTCCTTCTGACATGCTTTCTGAATGGAGCATCATAGGTATCTTCTATGATGGTATGTCTGAACTGTCCAAGATGTCATTGGATAGTTCTGCTGGAGGCTCTCTTCATCTGAAGAAGACGCCTGCAGAAGCTCAAGAACTGATTGAAATGGTTGCAAATAACCAATTCATGTACACTTCTGAAAGGAATCCTGTGAACAATGGGACGAATCAGAAGAAAGGAGTTCTTGAGATTGATACTCTAAATGCCATATTGGCTCAGAACAAAATATTGACTCAACAAGTCAATGTGATTTCCCAAAGTCTATCTGGAATGCAAGCTGCACCAGGCAGTACTAAGGACGCTTCATCTGAAGAAGAAGCTTATGATCCTGAGAGCCCTTCAATGGAAGAGGTGAATTACATGGGAGAATCCTATGGAAACACCTATAATCCTTCATGGAGAAATCATCCAAATCTTTCATGGAAGGATCAACAGAGACCTCAACAAGGTTTCAACAACAATAATGGTGGAAGAAACAGGTTTAGCAATGGCAAGCCTTTTCCATCATCTTCTCAGCAACAGACAGAGAATTCTAAGCAGAGCCACTCTGACTTAGCAACCATGGTCTCTGATCTAATCAAAACCACTCAAAGTTTCATGACTGAAACAAGGTCCTCCATTAGAAACTTGGAGGCACAAGTGGGTCAGCTGAGCAAGAAAGCTACTGAACTCCCTCCTAGTACTCTTCCAAGCAATACAGAAGAGAATCCAAAAGGAGAATGCAAGGCCATTAACATGACCTACACGTCCGAATTTGGAGAGGAGGAAGAGGCAGTGAGCGCCACTGAGGAAGACCTCAATGGACGTCCACTGGCCTCCAATGAGTTCCCTAATGAGGAACCATGGAAATCTGAGGCTCACACTGAGACCATAGAGATTCCATTGAATTTACTTCTGCCATTCATGAGCTCTGATGAGTATTCTTCCTCTGAAGAGGATGAGTGTGTCACTGAAGAGCAAGTTGCTAAATACCTTGGAGCAATCATGAAGCTAAATGACAAGTTATTTGGTAATGAGACTTGGGAGGATGAACCCCCTTTGCTCACCAAAGAGCTGGATAACTTGACTAGGCAGAAATTACCTCAAAAGAGATAAGATCCTAGGAAGTTTTCAATATCTTGTACCATAGGCACCATGACCTTCAAGAAGGCTCTGTGTGACCTAGGGTCAAGCATAAATCTCATGCCCCTCTCTGTAATGGAGAAGCTAGGGATCTTTGAGGTTCAAGCTGCAAAAATCTCACTAGAGATGGCAGACAATTCGAGATAACAAGCTTATGGACTTGTAGAGGATGTTCTGGTAAAAGTTGAAGACCATTACATCCCGGCTGATTTCATAGTCCTAGAGACTGGGAAGTGCATGGATGAATCCATCATCCTTGACAGACCCTTCCTAGCCACAGCAAAGGCTGTGATTGATGTTGACAGAGGAGAATTGATCATTCAAGTGAATGAAGAATCCCTTGTGTTTAAGGCTCAAGGATATCCCTCTGTAACCATGGAGAGGAAGCATGAAGAGCTTCTCTCAAAACAGAGCCAACCAGAGCCCCCACAGTCAAACTCTAAGTTTGGTGTTGGGAGGCCACAACCAACTTCTAAGTTTGGTGTTGAACCCCCACATTCAAACCCTAAGTTTGGTGTTGGGAGGTTCCAACATTGCTCTGAGCATATGTGAGGCTCCATGAGAGCCCACTGTCAAGCTACTGACACTAAAGAAGCGCTTGTTGGGAGGCAACCCAATGTTATATTTATCTATTTTTCCTTTGTTATTTTATGTTTTCTATAGGTTGATGATCATGGGAAGTCACAAAATCAATTGAAAAAGCAAAAACAGAAAAAAAATAGCACACCCTGGAGGAAGACCTTGCTGGCGTTTAAACGCCAGTAAGGGCAGCAAATGGGCATTTAACGCCCAGTCTGGCACCATTTTGGGCGTTTAACGCCAGAAAGGGGCACCAGACTGGCGTTAAACGCCAGGAAAGGGCAAGAAGTTGGCGTTAAACGCCAGAAATGGGCACCAGCCTGGCGTTTAACGCCAGAATTGGCTTAAAGAGCATTTTTGCTCGCCACTTGGTGCAGGGATGAATTTTCCTTGACACCTCAGGATCTGTGGACCCCACAGGATCCCTATCTATCCCACCACTCTCTCTCTTCTTCACCCATTTACCAATCACCTCAATACCTCTTCCCCAAAAACCTCTCAAATATCAAATCCCATCTTTTCTCTTTACCACTCACATTCATCCTTCATAAAACCCCACCTACCTCACCATTCAAATTCAAAACACTTTCCCTCCCAAACCCACCCTCACATAGCCAAACCTTACCTCTCTCTCCACTCCTATATAAACCCATCTTCACTCCTTCATTTTCACACAACCTAAACACTACTTCTTCCCCTTAGCCGAACCACAAAGCCTCTTCCATTTCCTTCATTTCTTCTTCTTCTACTCTCTTCTTTCTTCTTTTGCTCGAGGACGAGCAAACCTTTTAAGTTTGGTGTGGTAAAAGCATTGCTTTTTGTTTTTCCATAATCATTTATGGCATCCAAGGCCGGAGATACCTCTAGAAAGAGGAAAGGGAAGGCAAAAGCTTCCACCTCCGAGTCATGGGAGATGGAGAGATTCATCTCAAGGGTGCATCAAGACCACTTCTATGAAGTTGTGGCCATGAAGAAGGTGATCCCCGGGGTCCCTTTCAAACTCAAAAAGAGTGAATATCCGGAGATCCGACATGAGATCCGAAGAAGAGGTTGGGAAGTTCTTACCAACCCCATTCAACAAGTCGGAATCTTAATGGTTTAAGATTTCTATGCCAATGCATGGATCACCGAGAACCATGATTAAAGTGTGAACCCAGACCCAAAGAATTGGCTTACAATGGTTCGGGGGAAATACTTAGATTTTAGTCCGGAAAATGTAAGGTTAGCATTCAACTTGCCCATGATGCAAGGAGATGAACACCCTTACACTAGAAGGGTCAACTTTGATCAAAGGTTGGACCAAGTCCTCATAGACATCTGTGAAGAGGGCGCTCAATGGAAGAGAGATTCAAGAGGGAAGCCGATTCAATTGAGAAGGCATGACCTCAAGCCCGTGGCTAGAGGATGGTTGGAGTTTATCCAACGCTCAATTATTCCGACTAGCAACCGGTCCGAAGTTACTATAGACCGGGCTATCATGATTCATAGCATCATGATTGGAGAGGAAGTAGAAGTTCATAAGGTTATATCCCAAGAACTTTATAAGGTGGCAGACAAGTCCTCTACCTTGGCAAGGTTAGCCTTTCCTCATCTCATTTGTCACCTCTGTTATTCAGTTGAAGTTGACATAGAGGGAGACAGCCTCATTGATGAGGACAAGCCCATCACTAAGAAAAGGATGGAGCAAACAAGAGACCCCTCTCATCATGAAATCCCTGAGATGCCTCAAGGGATGCACTTTCCTCCACAAAACTATTGGGAGCAAATCAATAGCTCCCTAGGAGAATTGAGTTCCAACATGGGACAACTAAGGGTGGAGCACCAAGAACATTCCATCCTCCTCCATGAAATTAGAGAAGATCAAAGAATCATGAGAGAGGAGCAACAAAGGCAAGGAAGAGACATTGAGGAGCTCAAGCACTCCATAAGAGCTTCAAGAGGAAGAACAAGCCGCCATCACTAAGGTGGACCCGTTCTTTAATCTCCTTGTTCTTTATTTTTCTGTTTTTTCGAAAAATCATGCTTATGTTTATCTAGGTTTGTGTCTTATGATCATTAGTGTCTTAGTGTCTATGCCTTAAAGTTATGAATGTCCTATGAATCCATCACCTTTCTTGAATGAAAAATGTTCTTAATTGAAAAAGAGAAGAATTGCATGAATTTTAAATTTTATAACAGATTAATTATTTTGATGTGGTGGCAATATTTTGGTTTCTGAATGTATGCTTGAACAGTGCATAAATCTTTTGAATTTGTTGTTGATGAATGTTGGCTCTTGAAAGAATGATGAAAAAGGAGACATGTTACTGAAGATCTGAAAAATCATAAAAATGATTCTTGAAGCAAGAAAAAGCAGTGAATACAAAAAAAAAAGAAAGAGAGAGAAAAACGAAAAAAAAGAGAGAGAGAGAGAAAAGAAAAATAATAATAAAGTGTGATCCAAAGCAAAAAGAGTGTGCTTAAGAACACTGGACACCTCTAATTGGGGACTCTAGCAAAGCTGAGTCACAATCTAAAAAGGTTCACCCAGTTATGTGTCTGTGGCATGTATGTATCCGGTGGTAATACTGGAAGACAGAGTGCTTTGGGCCACGGCCAAGACTCATAAAGTAGCTGTGTTCAAGAATCATCATACTTAACTAGGAGAATCAATAACATTATCTGGATTCTGAGTTCCTATAGAAGCCAATCATTCTGAATTTCAAAGGATAGAGTGAGATGTCAAAACTATTCAGAGGCAAAAAGCTAAAGCCCCGCTCATCTAATTAATACTGATCTTCATAGATGTTTTTGGAGTTCATTGCATATTTTCTTCTTTTTATCATATTTGATTTTTAGTTGCTTGGGGACAAGCAACAATTTAAGTTTGGTGTTGTTATGAGCGGATAATTTATACGCTTTTTGGCATTGTTTTTAGTATGTTTTTAGTATGTTTTAGTTAGTTTTTAGTATATTTTTATTAGTTTTTAGTTAAAATTCACTTTTCTAGACTTTACTATGAGTTTGTGTGTTTTTCTATGATTTCAGGTATTTTCTGGCTGAAATTGAGGGACCTGAGCAAAAATCTGATTCAGAGGCTAAAAAGGACCGCAGATGCTGTTGGATTCTGACCTCCCTGCACTCGAAGTGGATTTTCTGGAGCTACAGAAGCTCAATTGGCGCGCTCTCAACTACGTTGGAAAGTAGACATCCTGGGCTTTCTAGCAATATATAATAGTCTATACTTTGCCCTAGATTTGATGGCCCAAACCGGCGTTCCAAATCAGCTCAAAACTGCCCGGTGTTAAACGCCGGAACTGGCACAAGAATGGGAGTTAAACGCCCAAACTGGCACAAAAGCTGGCCTTTAACTCCAAGAGAAGTATCTACACGAAAATGCTTTAATGCTCAGCCCAAGCACACACCAAGTGGGTCCGGAAGTGGATTTTTATGTCATTTACTCATCCTTGTAAACCTTAGGCTACTAGTTCTCTACAAATAGGACCTTTTACTATTGTATTCTTATCTTGGTAGCTATCTTTAGTCTTATGCTATCTTAGATCATGGGGGCTGGCCTCACGGCCATGCCTAGACCTTGTTCTTATGTATTTTCAACGGTGGAGTTTCTACACACCATAGATTAAGGTGTGGAGCTCTGCTGTACCTCGAGTATTAATGCAATTACTATTGTTCTTCTATTCAATTCAGCTTATTCTTGTTCTAAGATATTCATTTGCACCCAAGAACATGATGAATGTGATGATTATGTGACACTCATCATCATTCTCACTTATGAACGAGTGCCTGACAACCACTTCTGTTCTACAAGCAAACAAGGCTTGAATGTTTATCTCTTGGATCCCTTAATCGGAATCTTCGTGGTATAAGCTAGAATTGATGGTGGCATTCAAGAGAATCCGGAAGGTCTAAACCTTGTCTGTGGTATTCTGAGTAGGATTCAATGATTGAATGACTGTGACGAGCTTCAAACTCCTGAAGGCTGGGCGTTAGTGACAGACGCAAAAGAATCACTGGATTCTATTCCAACCTGATTGAGAACCGACAGATGATTAGCCGTGCCGTGACAGGGTGCGTAGAACATTTTCACTGAGAGGATGGGAGGTAGCCACTGACAACGGTAAAACCCTACATACAGCTTGCCATGGAAAGGAGTAAGAAGGATTGGATGAAGACAGTATGAAAGCAGAGAGACGGAAGGGACAAAGCATCTCCATTCGCTTATCTGAAATTCTCACCAATGAATTACATAAGTATCTCTATCTTTATGCTTTATTCATATATCATCCATAACCATTTGAATCTGCCTGACTAAGATTTACAAGGTGACCATAGCTTGCTTCATACCAACAATCTCCGTGGGATCGACCCTTACTCGAGTAAGGTTTATTACTTGGACGACCCAATGCACTTGCTGGTTAGTTGTGCGAAGTTGTGACAAAGAGTTGAGATTACAATTGTGCGTACCATGTTGATGGCGCCATTGATGATCACAATTTACGCGCACCACCTTTCATCCATCCATTTTCTTGCTTTTTCCACGTTTCTCTACTTGTTTTACTTAGTTTTCATTGCATCTTATCTTTATTTTACTAATTATATTAGTTTTGGTTTACTCGCTTGTTAATTGAATAGGTTTCAAGTGTTTGTTTGATATTGATTGGGTTGCCTCTTGATTAAATACAATGCACTTATGCTTTGCCTTAACTTACTAGTACCTAGTGGGTTTGATAATTCATGCTTTGATTGAACCACTAGGACAAATTATAGTTGAAATTAATTATTCATCATGATTTTCATGTTAAATTCATCACATGACTGATACTTGTTCCTTATTAATGCATTGCATTTGTTTTTAAGTGACTTAACTTGATTCTTTTCAAGCTTGTTAGTTTTTGTAACAAGTATTTTACCATGTGACCTTTTTCCTTATTTTTCATGATGAATAAGTGGTTTTCTTTTCATTAATAGATTGATTGTTGTTTATTATGCTATTTTATATCAATCTTGTGCTTTCACTTGCACAATTTCAATATCCAATATTAAATATTCAATTCACTTTTGTGGTTCCCTAGGTTTGTTTGTGCCTCATCTCTTGCTTATTCTTTAATTGTAATCTAGGCCATCTAATTGAGGAACTCATGCTCACTTTTTGATTGTGTGGATGCTGTTTTAACCGACCATGGTGTATGTTCCAACCGCACGCATAATTGGAAGACACACACGGCTCATCTTTTTATCATACCACACTTCTATGGAAACTTCCTCAATTAGATGCTTATTTACTTACCCCTTTACCCCTTTGTGCTACATGCCCTATGATTCCTAATTATACTTTATTCATTCTTTTTTAGGATGAAACATAAAGGCAAAGAACCGGTAGAGGAGGAGGACACTAAGGATGGAGATGCCAAGAGGACGTTAAACTTGGCAATTTCCATGCAACCCAAGCCCCCGCATCCGCCAACTGGAGGTGGAGCTATTGAGAGATATCCCCCAAGATCGTGTTCGTGCACGAAGAACCGTGTAACGCTTAAGTGTGGGGGAGGATTCATCATTGTGGGGTGTAAACTTTATTTTCTCGAACACTTTGCACTTTATTTTTTGTTTTCTTTTATTATGTTCCTTGTAGATATTTGGAGTGTTTTTTATTATTGCATTGCATTTTCTTCATAGTTTATATCTATTGCATTTTGCATCTTTTACATGATATATATCTTATAGATAGAAGTTGTGATTGAATGTTGTGAATAGTATAGCACCTAGTTCAATTTTGTCCTAATTGTTCATATTAGTTTTTGGTTATTAAAAATTAGGAATAGAATTAGGAAAGATTTTGAAACTGCATCCATCACAACATACATATATATAAGAAATAATTTTGGTGAAAAACAACAAAGATTTTCAAGAATTTTGTTTTTAGGGTGTTCTATGGAATTGATTTGAAAAATTATCTTTTAAACTTGCTTGAATGAATTTTTGTAGAACATAGAAGAGAGATAAAACAAAATACCATGTGAGTTTTTGAGCTTTAATGAGTGGTTACACATTCTAACCACTATTTTTGTTCATTGTGTGCTATGCTCCCTCTATTATTACAATCTTGATTTTGCTTGATTCTTTATTTCCAATATTTGATGTTGTGATTGCATCTAGCATGATTGAGGCCATCTTTGAATTAAACTCACTCACCCATATAGCCTAACCCTTATATCTACCTTTGTAAGCCAACTTTGAGCTTTTTAATCCCCTTTGTTCAAATGGTAACTACATCAAAACCCTAAGCGTAAAACCATGAAATAACCTTGAATTGCATCTTTGATTAGCTTAGGTTGAAGTGTGTGTGTCATTTAAGTGTGGGGAAAATTTTGGGAAGTATTGGTAGAGAAAAAAATTTGTTTTGGGTATTCATTGAAAATTTTGAAAAATGGGTGCACATTCATGTATCAATTTGCTTTAACCATATGCATTTTTCCTAGAAAAAGAAAAAAAATGAAAAATGAAATGAAAATAATAATAATAAGATGGGACAAAAGTCATCCCAAAAAAAAAGAAAAAAAATGATGAATAAGAAGTGCATATGTGGATTTGGATGAAAAAGATGCATGAATGTATATAAAAAGTGTGATTATGGGAAGTTAGGTTGCATATTTTGTTATTTGGTTAATATAGGTTGAATGGGGCACTTGAGCTAATCAAAGATCCAATTCCTTAGTCCACTTAGCCATATCTATCCTACCTTAACCCTAACTCCATTACAACCCTCTAAAGACCTCATGATAATTGCATTCATGCATCACTTGTTTGTTGATTGTTAGATGAAAAGCAAATCCTTGAAAGCATGATTAGGATGAGATTTGAGTGAATTGACCCTAAAACACCAAGCGTTGAGAGTGTATACACACCTAGTGAGGGTTCGATCACTCAACTCTATGTTTCCATACTTCTTATCATGTATTCTTGTAAGTTGCTTCATTTTGATGAGTAAATCAATTCTTTAGATTTTGAATGCATTGGATTATTTCCTTGCTTAGCCCTATATGTCTATATACGTACTTGGGAATTCGATTGTTTGTTTTCACCAATTCAATAGGATACTATAGTATATATAGTTATATATAATATATATACATACTTGCATGCATATAGATAGTTGCATTCAATAAGTTGTTTACCTTTGATCATTCTCCTTGTTTGGTTTAGCATGAGGACATGCTATTGTTTAAGTATGGGGGAATTGATGAGTCTATATTTGACGATATATTTTAGCTTGAATTGGATGGATTTCATCACATAAACTCACACTTATTCACTAAAATAGCATACTTTTGTGTTTGATCCCTAAATTGAACCTAAATGTGAAAACATGCATTTTTGTGCTTAAATTGAGCAATTAAATTCTACTTTTATTCCATTTGATGCCATGACATGTTTGTTGAGTGATTTCAGGTCTTAGAGGCAAGAATGGATAGCCAAAAGTGGAAGAAACCATGTACAAAGGGAGAAAACATGAAGAAAACAAAGGAAAAGCACACAGTCATGTGTGCGTACGCACAGGTACTAGTGCATGCATTCATTAAAAATACACATGCACTCACATTTTGGGGCTCTTTCTGGCCCATTTCTGAAAGTTTGAGGCTGAAATCAAAGGCTATATTAAGGGGGAAACATCTCATATGAAGACATTAGCTTAGAGAGCCATCTTAGAATAGGAAAAAATACATAGTAGGAGTAGGAGTAGTTTAGATTAGGAAATTCTCTCTTAGGGTTCTTAGTTAGGGTTTGTAGCATTTTATACTTCAAGTTTTAATTTAGGATTATAGCAATTTTATTGTAAGTATTTCTTTAATTCTCTCTTTTATTATACCATTTGTTCTACACTTGCTTTTATTTTCATCTCCTTTGTCCATATTTATATAGTCTTGCAATTTTAGATTCCTACTTGTTTAATTTGATGTTTGATGGCTTTTATATGTCTGTTTGAGTTGCCTTTATTGATTTTGAGTATTTGTGGTTCATAGCTTTCTTTAGTTTACCAATTTTGCCATGTTTTATGTTTATGCCCATTATGTGTTCGATAAAATGTCAATTTTGATTATGGGGGTAATTTCCACCCCTTGGCTTGGGAAAAATAAATTTATGGATTACTAGAGCCATAATGTCCAACATTTAGTGATAATTCTTGGGTTGTTAGTTGTTATTGTTTCCACTAACGCTAGCTTTTTACCAATTAATTTGATAAGTTAACTAGGATTTGTGGATTAATAACAATTATGCTCACTTGACTTATTCTTCAATGTTAAGGGTTGACTTAGTGAGATTAATCCATCATAATTATCATAGTTGTGGTCATGGTAAGGAAGGGATTCCATAACTCATCCCAAGTCAAGGTTTCATTTATGTTTTGAACCACCTTTTCCATCATTTTGAGTTTTACTTGTTCATGTTGCATACATAATTCTTTTATTCCTTTATTAGTTTATTAATTGCAATTTTGGCTTGTTCTTTTATCTCTTTATTTATTTACTTCAATAATTGAAACCCCCTTGCCTTCCACAACCAAAATTGTATGCACTTGTTGTCACTAGTTTCTAGGGAGAATGACCCGGGAGTCTAAATACTCTCGGTAAATTTTGTATTGAATTGTGACATCTTTTGGATTGAATTTTGATTGTGAGATTTATTGTTGATTTGGACTATACTACCAATGAAGGAATTCCATTTTAAGAAATTCTAGATCAACGATAAAACACTCATTATCAGGTCTCGATTGCACTCCTTCACTGTCCAGTAAGCTCTTTGTTCAATCTCAATAGAGAGATGGTAAGCTTTTCATAGACTAACCAAAATGGGCTCATCCATGTTGGTGTTTTGTAAGTCATTCGGTAGGCCCACAATGCATCCCTTAGCCTTACACTCCAGTCTTTTCTTTAAGGGTTTACCACCTTCTCTAGAATTTGCTTAATTTAATGGTTTGAAACCACAGCTTGGCCATTCATATGAGGATGATAAAAATAGCAATTTTATAGATTACATCATACTTTCTTATCAACGCCTCCAGCTTCCTATTACAAAAATGAGTTCCTTGCTCTCTCACGATTGCTCGTGGTGACCCATAGAGACAAATGAGGTTGTTCCTCACAAAGAAAACAACGGTGTTAGCATCATCAGTTTGGATTGAAATTGCTTCTACCCATTTAAAGACATAATCAACAGCTAACAAGATGTATAGAAATCCATTTGAGTTTGAAAACGGTCCCATGAAGTCAATTCCCCACACGTCAAAAATTTCACAAATAACATTGGTTGTTGGGGCATTTCATCCCCTTGGGATGCATTTTCAGACTTCTGACAAAGATGGATATTTTGACAATATTGATTTGCATCTTTAAAGAATGTTGGCCACCATAACCCGCAATCCAAAATTTTTGGGTATTTCTTTAAGGGCCAAAATGTCCTCCACTCTCAGACGAGTGGCAAGATTAGAGGATGGATTGAAATTCGAATTTCAGCATGTAACACGCTACCACACAGAGTTTTATGCTTAAGTCATAAAGCTGAGGTGGCAAGGTATTACGATCTCTAAAAGTAATATATATATATATATATATATATATATATATATATATATATATATATATATATATATAATAGTTGAAAGGAATTTTATCTAGAAGCCTGTGAAGAAAAGTTTAGCAAAGCGTTAACTAGAAAATCGTATCACTCGCGTAAGCGATAAGTATGAGAGAATAGATCCAAAGATACATATAGCAAGGCTTCTGACTTGGCTCGCGACACTGGAACCAGCCAAAGCAAATAAGTATATACATACATATGTATAAGAGAATCTCAAAATGACCCAAAGTGGAAAATGACAACTTGTTTCTCCGAGTCAACCTCTAAGAGGGACAAATATAAAATGCAAGATGGAGAATCTATATACATACATAAATATAAACAAAATACGTCCCTGAGCCCCAAGAGTTCTTCGCTGCAAGAGAACTTCAGACGCCTGGTGAGACGCATCTCGACCTGCATATGAAAAACACAAATATTGTATGGGATGAGAACTGGGGGTTCTCAGTATGGTTAAGGTGCCCACATATATAATAAATAAGGTCCCGGAAAAGCCAGAGGCAATCCTAGAACGCCGACACTCAGATTATAATTCTTAAGGAACTAAAACAGAAACCATAAGCAGGGGTAGATATCTAAGGTTCTTAAGGTTCTAACTCAATCCTAAATTAATCTCTCAAATTACAATCCACTTACTGTCTTATTCAACTCTAACCCTTACCAGTGACCCAACCAGTCACAGCCTATGGCCCAAATCAAATTGGCTCGGCCTCCGGCCCAAATAAACTCAACCTGGCCTCTGGCCCATTTCAAATCAAATTAACATTATTATCTGTCCACCACCAAGGTACTCAAAATAGAAATACAATCACAAACACAAACAAATAAATGGCAAACACATTTAAAGAACAGTTACAACAAGTATCACAGTTATCAGTTAAACAGAATTTATCAGATAGGCAAACCAAAACAATTATGCACACCTAAACAAAGCAAACAAATGCAACATGACGCATGCCTGTCATACTGGCCGTGAGCTCACGTGTCGGTTAAATCGCCAGAACCCGACACACTGGTAGCTAACCCAGACATTTGTCTCTAGGTTGCATCTCCAGGAGGATCATAAACGAAGGAGAGTGCCTTTCCACTTTCTCCTGGAGGATATACGAAGGAGAGTACCTTTCCACATCAAAGGATTGTGCCTTTCCACCTTGTAACAAGAGAAGAATGTGGGGAAAACAATACGAAGGAGAGTGTCTTTCCACATTGAAGGAGTGTGCCTTTCCACCTTCTCCACACCCTCATCACAATAAGACAGGGAACTTCCATCCTCAGCTTGCCATCCGAATACATTTTCAAGTTAATATGCAAGCGGGATCGCACCCAAGCCTTACCATCTCGACCGTTGCGGCCACACACACATCTCGACCATTCTGGCCACACATAGTCATCTTCAATCTCAATCATTAACATCTCAGTTCAATTACTCTAGACCTTCTTTTACTTCCAAGTAACCTTGCTTTCTATAGCCTAATCTCATCACTTTCAGCCTTTACTTCATCTCCAAGTTACCTCTATTTTCTAACTCCATTTTAGTACTAAGCTTACTATCCAAATTTAGAACTAACAGTGTTAAAACAGAGGTTTAGGAGGTCAAATTGGCTTGAAAATACAAAATAATAATTTACTGAAAAACAGGGATATGCGTACACATGCAAGAGGTATGCGTAAGCATACGTGCAATTTTTCCCAGATTACGTGTATGCGTGAGCCATACGCACGCGTGAGCATGCATGTTGGCCCATTTCGTGTACGCATTTCCTTTCTCGTGTACGCATATGTGCCAGCCCGAGACGCATGTACACGTATGAGAAGGTATGCGTACGCATACAATGCAGTTTGGCCAGAATTTGACTAAGTTTAAAAGCTGTAGAATTTTAAATTAAAACTCCAAACTTCTGACGCGCATGACTTTCTTATTTTAAAACATTTTTCATCCGTTCTTCAAACGGTATAAATGTCACGGACCCAATTTTCATATAAAGTAAGTTTAAAACCATTTGGGGGTTCGGAAGCCAAGTTATGGCTCACCGAAGTTCGGCCAAAAACCAATTTCATACGAAGTTCAAAACTTCAATTTTCTTAAAATAAGCAACTTCAATCCAACTTACTACATTCCTAAATCCTCAGCACAACACACATTCCTCAACACCACAATAACCACCATACTTTACTATATCATAATCAATAATACCATACATCTACTTTTCAAATATGTCAACAAAATCATAATTTAACTATCCTAAACTCATATATTCATATTCTCAAGCCATTAACCATCAATCTATCAATTCAGAATTTGACATTATCATTAGTAAGTCATCTAATCAATTACACAACACATATCACAATTCACCACAAAATACTAAGCACTAAACGTTCCTTTACATTCCAACCTATCCTATAGTTCTCTAGCCTAAGTTTTCACACATTATATATTAAATACGAGAAACCAAAACCATACCTTGGCCAATTTTCACGTATTACCCAAGGCACCCACTTAGATGAAAAGAAAGTCCTCAACACCAAAGTTCAGCTCTAGCACCAACCAATTTTTTAACTAAGTTTCCAATGGCTCCAAAGACTTCATATCATACATACATACATACATACCTAACACATATATAACATATTTATACCCAAAATTCAATACCCAAAATACTTAATCAGTGAATTAGCTAGGGTTCTAGAATCCTCACATTACCAATGGGAAATTGGGACTAGACCTGACAAGTCCACGAAGCTAATTCGAACCTAAGACACCAAAATCATATAAATTCTCAATTTCAACACCCCTAAAATTTGAAACTGAGAAGGGAAGATTTGGGTAAAAATGATGAATTTCTTACCAAATTATGGGGTGGATTTCATAGAGGATTTCGAGATAAACGCGTGGCCACTGACAGCTTGTCAATCGGAGCTCCAGATTAAAAGTTATAAGGAATTGAAACTTTGGAGTGAGGGTTTGTATTCTTTATGTGTTCTTCCCCATTCTTGGCTGCCCAGCGTGTTTCATTAAGGGAGGGGAGGAATGCTGAAGCTCATTTAAGTGTGGGGGCTGAAATGAGTTGGGTCTTGGGCCCAATACGGGCCTGGTTTGCCTGGTTCGGCCCTTTCGGCCCAATCTTGGGCCAAATTCTTTAAAATTAGTGTCAAAATTTTTGTTTTAATTTTCTCTATGACATTAAATTATCAAATCCCCTTTTCTAATCACTTGATTAATAATTAATTTATTGGTTAATTATTTACTATTCTCTCGGGTTTTAGATGGCACGCATTTTCTAATTACTTGGTCTACTCCATGCTTCCACAAGTGAGGGTCATCCTAAATATAATATTCGGAATCACTCTTCAGCTTTTTCTTTTGATGTTTTGAAAAGCTTTTAGGGAAAGTGCAAGCTTCCAAATAATTTGCTATGGGTGCAAACCAAGGATTGTTAGGAGAAAATGCTTCCAAGACATCTAAAGAAAATGAATCAATGATACTTTAGAGCAATATCCACCGAATCATCCTGGGTTTGGATTCCTTTTTCGTCAGGAGGTACTTTAGAGCTGCGTGCTCCGAATACACCACCACTTTGGATCCTAGTAAGTAGGGTCTAAGTTTGTCTAATGCTAAAGCAATAGCTAGGAGTTCCTTTTCGGTGGTAGTGTAATTGGATTGGGCAGAATCCAAAGTCTTAGAAGCATAAGCTATAACATACGGAGTTTTACCGTCGCGCTGTGCAAGCGCGGCACGCACCCACGACATAATTAGAGACATCACACATGATCTCAAACGGAAGGTTCCAATCCGGGCCTCGCACTATTGGAGCCGTGGTCAATGCTCCCTTAAGCTTATCAAAGGCTTCCTTGCAAACAACATCAAAGACAAAATCCACATCCTTTTGAAGTAGCCGAAAGAGAGGTAAGGCTATCCTGCTGAAGTCTTTGATGAATCTCCTGTAGAATTCTGTATGTCCAAGAAAGGAATGGATCTCCCTCACCGAGGAGGGGTAATGCAAAGAAGAAATCACCTCAATCGTGGCTGGGTCAACGGAAATTCCGTTGCTAGAGATGATGTGACCAAATACTATACCTTATTTCACCATAAAGAGACATTTCTCAAAATTTAGTACAAGGTAGTACGAACACATCGCTCTAGGACATTAGCCAAGTTATCCAACCATATATCAAAAGAATTAACATAGACACTAAAACCATTCATGAAAATCTCTAGGCAATTCTCCATGAAATCGGAGAAAACACTCATCATGGACCTTTGACACATAACCGGTACATTACACAAGGCAAAAGACATTCTCTTATAAGCATAAGTTCTAAAACAACATGTGAATATGGTTTTTTCCTAATCTTCCAGAGCAATATGAATCTAAAAGTAACCAGTATAACCATCCAAAAATAGTAATGAGATTTACTGAATAAGCGATCCAACATCTGATCAATAAAGGACAAAAGATAATGATCCTTTCTTGTGGCTAGATTGAGCCTCTGGTAATTAATACAAAATCTCCATGCATTTTGGACCCTTGTTGCTACTACTTTTCCATTGACTTTCTTTACCATTATAACTCTGGACTTCTTGGAAACCACTTGAACTGGAATCATCCGTTCACTGTCAGAAATGGGATAGATGATGTCTGCTTCCAAGAGCCTAGTAACCTCTTTCTTTACCACATCAAGAATTTTTGGGTTTAACCTTCGTTGGGTGATATTAGCCAAAGATCAATACCAATTCAGAAGTTTACACAAGGAGTTCATCAATAGTATAGTCCAAATCGATGACCAATCCTCGGATCAAATTTAGAAAGAGGGATTTAGTTGTCACGAGTTCAACCCCAATACAAATAACCGAAGTATTCAACCTCGGGTCGTCTCACGAAGAATGGGCAAACATTGCACTAACATTGGTTAGAAATCTAGGGTTGTAAATCATGATCACAAAGCTAAACTACTAGAATTATCATGCAAGGAAACTTAAAATGCAAGAAACTAAATCAAATAACCAAGTCAAAAAAGCATATAATCTACTTCTATTTAGAATTAAGCAAGAATTAAAGCTAGAACTAAACAAGAGAGATTTGGAATTTCAAGTATGAATAATAAAAGGAACTCTTGGCTAAGCATGGGAATTGGAGTCTCCATCCTTGTCTACAACCATAATTTGCTAATTATGATGAACTAAACTCACTAAGTCTACCTCCAAGAACCTTAAGTACATAATATCTACTTCTAGGTTTGAGGTACGTCAAGTGGATTGATCAATTTCAACTCATAAGTCTCAACCAATCTACTAATTAGATTAGTAGTGGGTTGGTGTCAATGGGTATCAACTTGATCACCAAGGGTTCTCCAATCAACAATCCAATGAGACCCAATGACTCAAGGTCACCCACTTCTCATAGCTTAGACCAAGAGTAAAGAGAACTACTCCATAATCAAAGGAAATATTTCGTCAAACACATGGAATGCACTAACAAAAGACATGTTCAAATTGCAATTGAATTGGAAATTATGAGGACCCACTAACAATTATCTATAAAGAACAACTTAAAATAACACTAGTGATCATAGAAAACATCAATGTACTCATAGAAATCAAGATTCATATATTCATGAAATGGGTAGAAAATTGGAAAATGACAAGATAACATAATTCAGCAAAAGATCAAAACAAAATTATACTAAGGAATCCAAATTAAGTAATCATAACTAGCAATTAACAAAATCCAATCCAGAAATTCAACAATGGGAGATCAAAATCAAACTAGATCTAGAGAGGAATAAGGATTTCACTCTCTAGAACAACATGAACAAAAAACTAACAAAAAGTGTCTAAGTGTGTAATGAGTGATCCCCCCTCTTCCCCTACAATCCTTGGGTCTTTTTTCTTCAGAGTGATGTTCTTTCTAAACTATTAACTTTTATACATTTTTTATTGTCTTTTTTATTTCATCTTTGTAGGTATGTTTTTTTATTTAAAGATGTGCCTTAGATTCGTTTATTTTTCTTTCTCCTTAATCTCTTGATTGATATGTCATCTAGATCTGATGATATGAGTGTTGGTGAAGTGCTTGGAATTGGGTTTGGAAAGCCTCAGAAATCGTCAGCCACGATTTCTTTAATGAGGTCACACGTACGCGTCAGCCACGATTCCTAATTCATACAAAAGCGCCAGTTGTGCGCGCCGGTTCCCATTAGCACGCATCCATGCGTACGCGCAAGGTGCGCGTGCGCGTCGATGCCCAAATTCCAAAGCTCCCTATTTGCTCACTTGTGCATGCCTCCTTTCCATCTCCAAGACCAATCTTGCCCTGTAAACTCTGAAATCACTTAACAAACGCATCACGGCATCGAGTGGTAATAGAAGAGATTAAAATATAGCAATTTTGGGTCAAATAGGCATGTTTTCAATTTCAAGGCAAAGTAAGGACAGAAACACAAAACCATGCATTTTATGTGGATAAGTGCGGAAAGTATTGATAAAATCTCCTCAAATTAACACAAGATGAACCACAAAATTAGGGTTTATCATTGGGATTGGCGAACCGGTTTGGAACCATCTTCCAAAAAGATACGGTGCATACATCTTTGTGGGCTTATCACCACTATATCAGCCAAACTCCAACCAATTTTCTTTTTATACTTTCTCGAGGAAGAAGGGGTTTCAACTCCTCCCTTGCTTCTTAGTGTGCTTATTGATGCGTGAGCATCTTTTCTATCTTTTATTAGTAATTTAGATATGGATTTGTTGACTTTTTATGCAATTTTGGTGTTTTAGACCATCATGAATGCTACTTTGAGTTGTACTGTTATTTTGTTGATTTCAGGTAAAATTTAAGCATGTTTGATAGAGTTTATGCAGAAGAAAAAGGAGAAAATTGTTGCTGTCAAGCTGACTCTAAACGCCACTACCTGGTGTTTAGCGCCACAAGCCTCGTACTTTGTGCAAACATTTTGTGAAGCTGGCGCTAAATGCCATGACCCGGCATTTAGCACCAGGTGCCTCATAACTCATGCCATGCTTCTACAAAGGTGATGCTAAACGCCATTACCTGGCATTTAGCGCCAAGTGTCTAGAAACATTAGAGATGCATTCTGTTTTGTGGCGCTAAATGCCACTGCTCGGTGTTTAGCTCCATGCCCATATCAAACAATTCCATGGAAGACATTTTTTGTTTTTTTTATTTAATTTTTAAAGTAAGAAAAGATAATTATTAGGGTGTTTAGAATTTTAATTTTAGATCAATTAGGATTAGATATAAAATGTGAAAAGATTAAGCCCTTCGGGCTCTTCTCTTCTTCTTTGTCCTTATTCAGCAATTTACACTTTTAGAACTCAAGATTTTTCTCTGAGGCATGAACAACTAAACCTCCATTTTTAAGGTTAGGAGCTCTGTTTATTTTAATGGATTAATACTATTGTCATTCTACTCTTAATCAATGCACTAATGTACATTTGATGCGTGAGCAGCATTCCTATCTTTTCCTAATGAATTTGCATCTAATTTGTTGAGTTTAATAAAGAATTACTTATCTTTTAGACAATATGGATGCTACTTTGAGTCTTTTGCAATTTTATTTATTTTAGGTAGCATTCGACTGGATTTGATGGAGTTTCTGCAGCACATGGAGATGGAAGCGAGGAGCGACGCATACGCGTGACTGACGCGTACGCGTGATTTGGAGATTTCCACGGCGACGCGTGCGTGTGACTGACGCGTACGCATGATTTGAAGAGTTGCACAGCGACGCGTGTGCGTGACCGACGCGTCCGCGTGACTTGCAAAAAAGACCATCGACGCGTACACGTGACTGACGCGTACGCGTGACTTGCGCCACGTGCAAAAAACGCAGAAAATTCTAGGGGGTGATTTATGGGCCCCATTTTAGCACCCAAGTTAGGCGCGGATCCAGTGAAGCCCAGTGGTCTCCACGTTACAAGACGCAGAGTAGTTAGTTATTTTTTATTTAAATTTAAATTTGATTTTAAAATAGAAAAATATATTATCTTAATTTTAGATATTAGATTTTAAAATTAATTAGGATTAGTTATAAAAAGGGGAGATTTCTCTTCTATTGAGATTCCATTAGGCGGATTCCATTAGAGAATTCTATACAAATTTACATTCCACATTCCATGAGCAACTAAACCTCCACTGTTAAGGTTAAGAGCTCTGTCTATTTGTATGGATTGATTCATTTGATCTTTCTAATTTAATTCATGTTTTGATTTATATTTCAATAATTGTTTTTGATCTTTATTTTATGAATTTTGGGTGGAACGGAAGTATGACCCTCTTTCTATTTGAGTTCTTGTAAAACTTGGAAAAGCTCTTTACTTGAACAACAGCTTGAAAACAATTATCCTGAATTTCTAATTGTTTGTATTTAACGGGATACGTGACATATAATCCCCTTATTTTTGGATAATTAGGATTCTTGTGGCATATAAACTAGAATTTGATCATCACCTTCTAATTGGAATTAATTGACCAAGGAATTGGCAGTTAATGGATTTTAGAGGAGACTAGAAAGGTCTAAGGAATTAGGGTCTAGTCACATATAGTTTGCCATAAATTAAATCTTGCATGATTAAAATAGTTAGTAAGAAAAATCAATCCGAAAAAATAGATAACTCTGAAGCCTTAACTGTTTTCTCAATATTTTATTTTCAACTTATTTATCTATCCTTTTGATATTCTGAGTTCGAACTTAAACCTTTTGAATATCTCAAAACCCTTTTCTGCTTGCCTAACTAAGCCAATCAATCAATCATTATTGCTTGATCCATCAATCCTCGTGGGATCGACCCTTACTCTTGTAAGGTATTACTTGGTACGCCCCGGTGCACTTGCCGGTTAGTTCAAGGAATGATTTCGTTCTTCATCCTAGGAATTAGAGTATATTGGAAGATAAATCTTTTTCTATTTGAATTATTGTTGAATCTTGGAAAAGTCATATCACTATAATTAAAGCTTGAAATCAATTTTTCACAAATCTCTAATTATCTGAATTTAATGCGATACGTGACATATAATCATCTTATCTTTGGGTGCTTAGGGTTTGTGTGGCTCATAAACTAGAATTGGACTTAACCTTCTAATTTAAAATAAGTGACTAAGAAATTTACGGTTGATTGGGTTAGAAGAGATTAAATTAATAAGGAATTAGGGTTTAATCACCTAAAGTTTACTATGAATTGAATCTTTGCATGATTAAAGTAGTTGATAAGAATTGTTAATCCAGAAATTTAAACATCTCCAAAGCCTTAACTGTTTCTCATATTATTTTCACCAACCAATCACTGTTTGCTTCCTCACATTTTCTGATTTACTATTTTATGCTATTTGAACTCGAAACCACTTAATTTCTCTTGTCTGACTAGCCTAATCACTCAATTATTGTTGCTCAGTCTATTAATCCTTGTGGGATTGATACTCACTCACCTGAGTTATTACTTGGTATGACCCAGTGCACTTGCCGATTAGTTTATGGTATTCAACATCCGCATCAATTATCTTTCTTCTTGCTAATGAGAAGGTGGTGGGGTACTCTCATCATGATCATCAACTTCCCCCACACTTAGACTTTTATCAACGCTCAAGTGTTCATAGAGTTCATCTTGGACTTCTGCCATAACTTCAACTATAATGTCATATCGAAGGATTGAATGTTTCTCTTATGGATGCCTCATAGCTTCATCTAGATTGAATTTCACCATTCTATCATCAACTTAAAAGGAATAAGAAGAGGAAAAGACATCAAGCTTGAACCTTGAAGTTTTAGAAAGGGTGATGAGCGGATAATTTATACGCTTTTTGGCACTGTTTTTAGTAAGTTTTTAGTACATTTTAGTTAGTTTTTATTAGTTTTTATTTAAAATTAACTTTTCTGGGCTTTACTTTGAGTTCTGTGATTTCAGGTAATTTCTGGCTGAAATTGAGGGACCTGAGCAAAAATCTGATTCAGAGGCTGAAAAAGGACTGCAGATGCTGTTGGATTCTAATCTCCCTGAACTCTAAGTGGATTTTCTGGAGCTACAGATGCCCAATTAGCGCGCTCTCAATTGAGTTGGAAAGTAGACATCCTGGGCTTTCCAGCGATGTATAATAGTCCATACTTTTTCCGAGCATTAATGGCCCAAATCGGCGTTGCAAATCAGCTTCAGAATTCCCGGCGTTTAACGCCGGAACTGGCACAAAAATTGGAGTTAAACGCCCAAACTGGCACAAAAGCTGGCGTTTAACTCCAGAAAAAGTCTCTACACATGAAAGCTTCAATGCTCAGCCGAAGAACACACCAAGTGGACCCCAGAAGTGGATTTTTACGTCATTTACTCATTTATGTATATCCTAGGTTACTAGTTCACTATAAATAGAATATTTTGACATTGTATCTTTACCTCATGACACATTACACGTTTCTTATTGTATCTTCTACGGCATGAGTCTCTAAACCCCATGGTTGGGGGTGAGGAGCTCTGCTGTGTCTTGATGGATTAATGCAATTACTACTGTTTTTCAATCAATCACGCTTGCTTCTATTCTAAGATATCACTTGCTCTTCAACTTGATGAATGTGATGATCCATGACACTCATCATCATTCTCACCTATGAACGTGTGCCTGACAACCACCTTCGTTCTACTTTAGATTGAGTGAATATCTCTTGGATTCCTTAACTAGAATCTTCGTGGTATAAGCTAGAATTGATGGCGGCATTCAAGAGAATCCGGAAGGTCTAAACCTTGTCTGTGGTATTCTGAGTAGGATTCAAGGATTGAATGACTGTGATGAGCTTCGAACTCCTGAGGGCTGGGCATTAGTGACAGACGCAAAAGAATCACTGGATTCTATTCCAACCTAATTGAGAATCGACAGATGATTAGCCGTGCTGTGACAGAGCGCGTTGAACATTTTCACTGAGAGGATGGGAAGTACCCATTGACAACGGTGAAACCCTACATACAGCTTGCCATGGAAGGAGCCTTGCATGCATGAAGAAGAAAACAGTGGGAAAGTAGGGGTTCAGAAGATAGAGCATCTCCAAAACCTCAACCTGTTCTCCATTACTGCAAAACAAGTATCTATTTCATGTTCTTCTACTTTTCACAATTAAACCTGAGAATTATTGATATCCTGACTAAGAGTTACAAGATAACCATAGCTTGCTTCAACCCGACAATCTCCGTGGGATCGACCCTTACTTACGTAAGGTATTACTTGGACGACCCAGTGCACTTGCTGGTTAGTTGTGCGGAATTGCAAGAGTGTGATTGCAATTTCGTGCACCAAGTTTTTGACGCCGTTGCCGGGGATTGTTCGAGTTTGGACAACTGACGGTTTATCTTGTTGCTTAGATTAGGACTGTTTTATTTTTGGTTGGTTTAGAGTCTTTTATTTGAGTCTAGTTTCATATTTTAAGTTTGGTGTCAATTGCATGCCTTTGCTTTCTTTTAATTTTTCGAATTTGCATGTTCTTAGTCCTTTCTTGATCCTTAAAAATTCTAAGTTTGGTGTCTTCTTTGTGTTTTCCTTTAAAATTTTCGAAAATTTGTGTTGATTTTCTAAAAATTTTAAGTTTGGTGTCATTTTGTTGTTTTTCTCTTTCCTCTTTTCAAAAATCAAATCTTTTTCAAAATAATTTTCAATCATATCTTTTCAATTGCTAATTCCAAAATCTTTTTAATTAATTAATTGATTTAGTTTTCAATTTACTTTGATTTTATTTTCTTTTAGTTTTCGAAATTTGATTTTATTTTCCATTTGTTTTATTTTATTATTTTCGGTTACATTCAAAAAAATATTTTATTTTACTTTGAATCATTATCATATTCCCTTTCTCCATCATGGACCTAAGTGGAATTGAGCAGTCCAGAAGGACTCTGGGGTCATATGCTAACCCTATTACAGCTGCATATAGGAGTAGCATCTGTATACCTCCCATTAAAGCAAGCAGCTTTGAGCTAAATCCTCAACTCATTATCATGGTGCAGCAAAATTGCCAGTATTCCGGTCTTCCACAGGAAGAACCTACTGAGTTTCTGGCACAATTCTTACAAATTGCTGACACAGTACGTGATAAAGAGGTGGATCAGGATGTCTACAGATTATTACTGTTTCCATTTGCTGTAAAAGATCAAGCTAAGAGGTGGTTGAATAACCAACCCACAGCAAGCATAAAAACATGGAGACAGTTATCAGACAAATTTCTGAATCAATTTTACCCTCCAAAAAGGATGACATAGCTAAGGCTGGACATCCAAGGCTTTAAACAAGAGAATAATGAATCCCTTTATAATGCCTGGGAGAGGTATAGAGGTATGCTAAGAAAATGCCCCTCTGAGATATTTTCAGAGTGGGTACAGTTAGACATCTTCTACTATGGGCTTACAGAAAAAGCTCAGATGTCTCTAGACCACTCAGCTGGTGGATCTATACACATGTGAAAGACGATTGAAGAGGCTCAAGAGCTCATAGATACAGTTGCTAGAAATCAACATTTATACTCAAGCAGTGAGTCCTCTATAAAAGAAGAAGCTATGGCAGTAACTACTGATCCTAACCCTCAAGAATAGATGGTTGAGCTTAATCAGCAATTACTCATGATGACAAAACAGTTAGCAGAATTTAAAGAGATGCTCCAAGACACTAAAATTGCTAACAAGAATATGGAATCACAATTAAATCAGACAAGACAGCAACTATCTAAACAGATAACAAAAGAATGCCAAGCTGTTAAATTAAGGAGTGGGAAAACATTGAATGAATAAACTCAAAGCAGCAGAAAGCTAAGAAAGGAACAATTGATAGAGGATAACCAAATCATTGTCCAAAATCCCTCTGAGGACAGTAAGAGCCCAGAGAGGAATACTTCTGGCGTTCACACGCCAGAAAAGGGGGAAAAGTTGGCGTTAAACGCCCATTCCCTGCCCAGTTCTGGCGTTCAAATGCCAGAAAGGGGAGAAAAGTTGGCGTTAAACGCCCATTCCTCACCCAATCCTGGCGTTCAAACGCCAATGGGGAATCAGACACCTGAGAGTGCTGATAGTAACCCCTCTAAAAAGGATTCTCCAACCACCTTTGTAAGGAATAAACCTGCAGCAACTAAGGTTGAAGAATATAAAGCCAAGATGCCTTATCCTCAGAAACTCCGCCAAGCGTAACAGGATACGCAATTTGCCCGCTTTGCAGACTATCTCAGGACTCTTGAAATAAAGATTCCGTTTGCAGAAGTACTTGAGCAAATACCTTCTTATGCTAAGTTCATGAAAGAGATCTTAAGTCATAAGAAGGATTGGAGAGAAACTGAAAAGATGTTTCTCACTGAAGAATGAGTCATTCTAAAAAGCTTACCAGAATAGCTTCAAGATGCAGGAAGCTTTATGATACCATGCACATTAGAAGGCGCTTGTACCAAGACAGCCCTATGTGACCTTGGAGCAAGTATCAACTTAATACCTGCATCCACTATCAGAAAGCTTGGGTTGACTGAAGAAGTCAAACCAACCCGGATATGTCTTCAACTTGCTGATGGCTCCATTAAATATCCATCAGGCATAATTGAGGACATGATTGTCAAGGTTGGGCCATTTGCCTTTCCAACTGACTTTGTAGTGCTGGAAATGGAAGAGCACAAGAGTGCAACCCTCATTCTAGGAAGACCCTTCCTGGCAACCGGACGAACTCTCATTGATGTACAAAAAGGGGAAGTGACCTTGAGAGTCAATGAGGATGAGTTCAAGTTGAATGTTGTCAAAGCTATGCAGCATCCAGACACATCAAATGACTGCATGAGCGCTGATATTATTGACTCTTTAGTGGAAGAGATCAATATGACTGAGAGTCTCGAATCAGAGCTAGAGGACATCTTTAAAAATGTTCAGCCTGACCTGGAGGAACCAGAGGAAATAAAAGAACCTCTGAAAATTTCTCAAGAAGAGGGTAAGCCTCCTAAACCCGAGCTCAAGCCATTACCACCATCCCTAAAGTATGCATTTCTGGGAGAAGGTGACACTTTTCCAGTGATTATAAGCTCTGCTTTAAACTCACAGGAAGAGGAAGCACTAATTCAAGTGCTAAGGACACATAGGACAGCTCTTGGGTGGCCCATAAGTGATCTTAAGGGCATTAGCCCAGCAAGATGCATGCACAAGATCCTATTGGAAGATAATGCCAAGCCAGTGGTTCAACCACAGAGGCGGCTAAATCCAGCCATGAAGGAGGTGGTGCAGAAAGAGGTCACTAAATTACTAGAGGCTGGGATTATTTATCCTATTTCTGATAGCCCCTGGGTGAGCCCTGTCCAAGTTGTCCCCAAAAAGGGAGGCATGATAGTGGTTCATAATGAAAAGAATGAACTTGTTCCTACAAGAACAGTTACAGGGTGGTGCATGTGTATTGACTACAGAAGGCTCAATATAGCCACCAGAAAGGATCATTTTCCTTTACCATTCATAGACCAAATGCTAGAAAGACTAGCGGGTCATGATTATTACTGCTTTTTGGATGGCTACTCAGGCTATAACCAAATTGCAGTAGACCCTCAGGACCACGAGAAAGCAGCATTTACATGTCCTTCTGGAGTATTTGCCTACAGAAGGATGGCTTTTGGTCTGTGCAATGCACCTGCAACCTTCCAGAGGTGCATGCTCTCTATCTTCTCAGATATGGTAGAGAAATTTCTAGAAGTCTTCATGGATGATTTTTCAGTATTTGGAGACTCATTCAGCTCATGCCTTAACCATCTAGCACTTGTTCTGAAAAGATGCCAAGAGACCAACCTAGTTTTAAACTGGGAGAAATGTCATTTTATGGTGACTGAAGGAATTGTCCTTGGGCATAAAATTTCAAGCAAGGGAATAGAGGTGGATCAAGCAAAGGTGGAGGTAATTAAAAAATTACCACCACCTGCCAATGTTAAGGCAATTAGAACCTTTCTGGGACATGCAGGATTCTACAGGAGGTTTATAAAGGATTTTTCAAAAATTGCAAAACCTCTAAGCAATCTACTAGCTGCTGACACACCATTTGTGTTTGACACATAGTGTCTGCAGGCATTTGAGACCCTGAAAGCCAAGCTGGTCACAACACCAGTTATCTCTGCACCAGACTAGACATTACCATTCGAACTAATGTGTGATGCCAGTGACCATGCCATTGGTGCAGTGTTGGGACAGAGGCATAACAAGATTCTGTACGTCATTTATTATGCTAGCCGTGTTCTAAATGACGCACAGAAGAATTACACAACCACAGAAAAAGAGTTACTTGCAGTGGTTTATGCCATTGACAAGTTTAGATCCTATTTAGTAGGGTCAAAAGTGATTGTGTACACTGACCATGCTGCTCTTAAATTCTTACTCACAAAGCAGGATTCAAAACCCAGGCTTATAAGGTGGGTATTGCTTCTGCAAGAGTTTGATATAGAAATAAGAGACAGAAAAGGGATAGAGAACCAGGTAGCTGATCATTTGTCCCGAATAGAACCATTGGCAGGGGCGTCCCTCCCTTCTACTGAGATCTCTGAGACCTTTCCAGATGAGCAACTCTTTGCCATTCAGGAAGCTCCATGGTTTGCAGACATTGCAAACTATAAAGCTGTGAGGTTCATACCACAGGAGTATAGCAGAGTGCAAAGAAAAAAATTAATTTCAGATGCCAAGTACTACCTATGGGATGAGCCATATCTCTTTAAGAGATGTGCAAACGGAATAATCCGCAGATGTGTACATAGAGAGGAAGCACAAAGGATCCTGTGCCATTGCCATGGATCACAGTATGGGGGACATTTTGGAGGTGAGTGAACAACCACTAAGGTCCTCCAATGTGGATTCTACTGGCCTACTCTCTATAGGAATGCCTGAGAGTTTGTGCGTAACTGTGACAGTTGCCAAAGAGCTGGTAACTTACCTCATGGTTACGCCATGCCTCAACAAGGGATCTTAGAGATTGAATTGTTTGATGTTTGGGGAATTGACTTCATGGGTCCCTTCCCACCATCATACTCAAACACTTATATTCTGGTGGCAGTAGGCTATGTATCTAAATGGGTAGAAGCAATTGCCACACCCAATAATGATACTAAGACCGTGCTAAGATTCCTCCAGAAACACATCTTTAGTAGGTTTGGTGTTCCCAGACTACTAATCAGTGATGGGGGCACTCATTTCTGCAATAAACAGCTGTACTCTACTATGGTTCGATATGGAATTAACCACAAAGTAGCAACTCCGTATCATCCACAGACAAATGGGCAAGCTGAAGTCTCTAATAGAGAGCTAAAAAGAATCCTGGAACGGACTGTTATTGCCCATAGAAAGGATTGGGCAAAGAGCTTGGATGATGCTCTGTGGGCATACAAAACAGCATACAAGACTCCTATAGGAACCTCTCCATACCAACTTGTGTATGGGAAGGCCTGTCATCTGCCCGTGGAACTGGAACATAAAGCCTACTGGGCAACCAGATTTCTAAACATGGATGCTAAGTTAGCTGGTGAAAAAAGATTGCTCCAGCTAAATGAGCTAGAGGAGTTCAGACTCAATGCCTTCGAAAATGCAAAAATCTATAAGGAAAAGGCAAAGAAGTGGCATGACAAAAAGTTGCCATCCAGAGTCTTTGAACCAGGACAAAAAGTTCTGCTCTTCAACTCTAGGCTCAGACTATTCCCAGGAAAACTTAAATCCCGATGGAGGGGTCCGTATGTGATTATAGGAGTGTCACCATATGGATATGTTGAGCATCAGGATATTGATTCTGATAAAAAGTTCATTGTTAATGGACAGAGGATCAAACATTATCTTGAAAGCAATTTTGAGCAAGAATGCTCAAAGCTGAGGCTTGAATGAATCTCAGTAAAAGGTCCAGCTAAAGACGATAAAGAAGTGCTTGCTGGGAGGTAACCCAGTCATTAGCAGGTTATCTGTTTTATCTAATAAAAGTTTGATACATATTCTCAAGGGGTGATCATCAAAATTGAAGGAATTCACAGAGTTACAGAAGGATTCAGTGCAAAAAGCAGAGAAAAGGAGTTTGCTGGCAAAAAAACATCAGTAAAGGGTACTCTGGGCGTTAAACGCCAGAATGGATACCATTCTGGGCGTTAAACGCCAGTAAAGGTACCATGTTGGGCGTTAAACGCCAGAATGGGCACCATTCTGGGCGTTTAACGCCAGGTGTGCAGCATCCTGGGCGTTTAGCAAAACGCCTAGTGATGAAGGGGTTTTTGGCGTTTAACGCCAGCCAGGGTACCTGGCTGGGTGTTAAACGCCCATATTGGCCAACATTTGGGCGTTAAATGCCAGAATGGATACCATTCTGGGCGTTTAACGCCAGATAGGTAGGGGACAGAGATTTTTCTTTCCACTTAAAATTTTTTCAAACTTTCTTGTTTTGATCCATAATTTTCTGCATAAACACATTTCAAACTTTCATTATTCACCTTCAAATCTTAAAAATTAAAATCATTCTTCAAATCTCTTTCAAATCCTTTCCAAATCTTCTTTAAAAACTCAAATATCTCTCAATTTCTTTCCATATCTTCTCAAATCTCCTTCAAAATTTTCAAAATCTCTCCCCCCTCCCTTATAAATATAAGTTCAACCATTCCCCTTTCCCCACCATTCGAATTTGCTCTCCTCCTCTCTCTTCTCTTTCTTTTCTTTTGCTTGAGGACAAGGAACCCTCTAAGTTTGGTGTGCTTTTCCGTGATCACTAAGCTAAGACTCATCAAGATCATGGCTCCCAAAGGAAAATAAACCAATTCTAGAGGCAAGAAAGAGAATGCTCCAAAGGATCTTTGGAGTCAAGAGAGGTTCTTAACCAAAGAACATGCAGACCATTACCACAAAATAATGGGTCTAAGGTCAGTGATCCCGGAAGTTAAATTCGATCTGAAAGAAGATGAATATCTGAAGATCCAAGAGCAAATTCGAAACAGAGGATGGGAAGTTCTAACCAACCCTGAGACAAAGGTTGGAAGAAACATGGTTCAGGAATTCTACTCAAATCTGTGGCTGACAGATAAGCAGAGAATGACTGGAACTGCTTTTCATACCTACAGAACCATGGTCAGAGGGAAAATTATTTACTTCCATCTAGACAAAATAAGAGAGGTATTCAAATTGCCTGAACTGCAAGATGATCCTGAATCCTTTAATAGGAGAATGGTGAGAGCAGATAAGGGGTTGGATCAAGTTCTAGAGGACATATGCCTCCCTGGAACTAAGTGGACAACTAATTCAAAAGGTGTCCCAAACCAACTCAAGAGGGGAGATCTCAAACCAATTGCAAGAGGATGGCTAGACTTCATTGGGCGTTCCATATTGCCCACTAGCAACCATTCTGAGGTCACTATCAAGAGAGCAGTGATGATTCATTGCATTATGCTGGGAAAAGAAGTGGAGGTTCATCATCTGATTGCTTGTGAGATTTACACAATTGCAAACAAGAATTCCACTGAAGCCAAACTGGCTTACCCAAGCTTAATCTCTTTGCTATGTAAAGATGCTGGGGTGAGGATGGGAGTAGATGAATTCATCCCAATTGAACATCCAATCACCAAGAAGTCAATGGAAGGACAAATGCAAGATAATTCTATCAAAAGGAGGGCACAGGAGTTCCTCCCTGAACTCCCTGAAATTGACTACTGGACCCGCCTAGAAGCATCTGTTGCCAAGCTACAAGAAGCTATGGAACAAATTAAGGAAGAACAGCAGAATCAAAACTGCATGCTCTGCAAATTGCTGAAGGAACAAGAGAAGCAGGGGCGTGAGCTACAGGAGCTGAAGCGCCAGAAGCTCTCACTTGAAGGGTCAAATACCTCACAAGTTGAGGGAGCATCCACTTCTCAAGATCAAAGTTGTTGAGTCCTAACTCTGTGATAACCTCTATCATTAGGAGTCTATTTTAGAGTCATTTAAATTTTTGTTTTCTTTTACTATTAGTCTTATCTTGTGTTTATCTTTAAGTCTTGTTCTTAATTCATGATTAATAAAATTTAATGTCTATGCCTTAAAGCTATGAATGTCCTATGAATCCATCACCTCTCTTAAATGAAAAATGCTTTAATCACAAAAGAACAAGAAGTGTAGGATTTCGAATTCATCTCTGAAACTAGTTGAATTAGCTTGATGTGGTGACAATACTTTTTGTTTTC
This sequence comes from Arachis hypogaea, assembly GCF_003086295.3. Taxonomy (NCBI): domain Eukaryota; kingdom Viridiplantae; phylum Streptophyta; class Magnoliopsida; order Fabales; family Fabaceae; genus Arachis; species Arachis hypogaea. Next base: position 61,354,465 of record NC_092037.1, read on the forward strand.
TGAATGAATGCTGAACAGTGCATATGTCTTTTGAATTTGTTGATTAAAGAATGTTAAACTTGTTGGCTCTTGAAAGAATGATGGAAAAGGAGAAATGTTATTGAGGATCTGAAAAATCATCAAATTGATTCTTGAAGCAAGAAAAAGCAGTGAATTCAATCAAAAAAAAGAGAAAGAAAAGAAAAAAAAGAGAAAAGAGAGAGAGAGAGAGAGAGAGAGAGAGAGAGAGAGATAAAAAGTGATCCAAGACAAAAAGAGTGTGCTTAAGAACCCTGGACACCTCTAAATGGGGACTCTAGCAAAGGCGAGTCACAATCTAAAAAGGTTCACCCAGTTATGTGTCTGTGGCATGTATGTATCCGGTGGTAATACTGGAAGACAGAGTGCTTTGGGCCACAGCCAAGACTCATAAAGTAGCTATGTTCAAGAATTATCACACTTAACTAGGAGAATCAATAACACTATCTGAATTCTGAGTTCCTATAGATGCCAATCATTCTAATCTTCAAAGGATAAAGTGAGATGCCAAAACTGTTCAGAAGCAAAAAGCTACTAGTCCCGCTCATCTAATTGGGGCTAAGTTTCATTGATATTTTGGAGTCTATAGTATGTTCTCTTCTTTTTATCCTAATTGATTTTCAGTTGCTTGGGGGCAAGCAACAATTTAAGTTTGGTGTTGTGATGAGCGGATAATTTATACGCTTTTTGGCACTGTTTTTAGTATGTTTTTAGTATATTTTAGTTAGTTTTTAGTATGTTTTTATTAGTTTTTATTTAAAATTCACTTTTCTGGGCTTTACTTTGAGTTTGTGTATTTTTCTGTGATTTCAGGTAATTTCTGGCTGAAATTGAGGGACCTGAGCAAAAATCTGATTCAGAGGCTGAAAAAGGACTGCAGATGCTGTTGGATTCTGACCTCCCTACACTCGAAGTGAATTTTCCGGGGCTACAGAAGCCCAATTAGCGCGCTCTCAATTTCGTTAGAAAGTAGACATCCTAGGCTTTCCAGCAATGTATAATAGTCTATACTTTGCCCGAGATTTGATGGCCCAAACTGGCGTTGCAAATCAGCTTCAGAATTCCCGGCATTTAACGCTGGAACTGGCACAAAAATTGGAGTTAAACGCCCAAACTGGCACAAAGGCTGGCGTTTAACTCCAGAAAAAGTCTCTACACATGAAAGCTTCAATGCTCAGCCCAAGCACACACCAGGTGGACCCCGGAAGTGGATTTTTACGTCATTTACTCATTTCTGTATATCCTAGGTTACTAGTTCACTATAAATAGGATATTTTGACATTGTATCTTTACCTCATGACACATTACACGTTTCTTATTGTATCTTCTATGGCATGAGTCTCTAAACCCCATGGTTGGGGGTGAGAAGTTCTGCTGTGTCTTGATAGATTAATGCAATTACTACTGTTTTTCAATCAATCACGCTTGCTTCTATTCTAAGATATCACTTGTTCTTCAACTTGATGAATGTGATGATCCGTGACACTCATCATCATTCTCACCTATGAACGTGTGCCTGACAACCACCTCCATTCTACTTTAGATTGAGTGAATATCTCTTGGATTCCTTAACCAAAATCTTCGTGGTATAAGCTAGAATTGATGGCGGCATTCAAGAGAATCCGAAAGGTCTAAACCTTGTCTGTGGTATTCTGAGTAGGATTCAAGGATTGAATGACTGTGAAGAGCTTCGAACTCCTGAGGGCTGGACGTTAGTGACAGACGCAAATGAATCACTGGATTCTATTCCAACCTGATTGAGAACCGACAGATGATTAGCCGTGCTGTGACAGAGCGCGTTAAACATTTTCACTGAGAGGATGGGAGGTAGCCATTGACAACGGTGAAACTCTACATACAGCTTGCCATGGAAGGAGCCTTGCATGCATGAAGAAGAAAACAGTGGGAAAGCAGAGGTTCAGAAGCTAGAGCATCTCCAAAACCTCAACCTGTTCTCTATTACTGCAAAACAAGTATCTATTTCATGTTCTTCTACTTTTCACAATTAAACTTGAGAATTATTGATATCCTGACTAAGAGTTACAAGATAACCATAGCTTGCTTCAAGCCGACAATCTCCGTGGGATCGACCCTTACTCACGTAAGGTATTACTTGGACGACCCAGTGCACTTGCTGGTTAGTTGTGCAGAATTGCAAGAGTGTGATTGCAATTTCGTGCACCAAAAGGCCTCCCAAGAAAAATAGAAGAGGGTCTTCCTTGATCATTGGGAGGCATCCCTAAGATATAGATATCAATTGGGAAAACTAAGTCATTAATGCTTGATGAACGGATTTTTGACGGTTTAGAATTTCACTAATGAAATCTCGTTGTAAAGTATAGTTTCTAAACCAACAATAATCCTTTCATACAAAAGATTGTTTGTCACAAGTAACAAACCCCTAAAATTAATAATCGAAGTATTCAAACCTCGGGTCGTTCTCCCTAGGAATTGTAATAAAGTGCCTTGTTATTGGTTAGAAATGTGTTTTGGGGTTTTGGATAAGAAGTATGAAAAGTAAATGGCAATGAAAATAAACTAACAACTATAAAAGGCTCTTGGCAAAGTATGAAAATTAGAAGTCCTATCCTAGTTATCCTTCTCAATTGTGATGAGAATTGTTCATTGCTACCACTTAGTTAACCCTTACTAAATAAAGGAAAGTCAAGTGGATGAATTGACTTGAGCCACAAGTCCTAGCCAACTCCCAAGGAAAGACTAGCTTTAGTGCACTCCAAACCAATTAGCAATCTCTCCAATTACCAATCAACAAAGGAATTAGATAACTCAAGTGTCACTAATTACTCTACCTAGGCCAAGAGGAACAAAATCTATACTATATCTAGAAGAGGCATTTCAGCAAACACATAAAAGGCAATAAAAGTAAACAACATAAATTGCAAGAATTAAAGAGAGATCTAACTATAAAGGCAAGAGATCAACAATAGAAAAGCAAAGAAGAACAATTATTATGAATTACCTCTTATTGAATTGAAAGAAAATGGAAGGAACAATAGTAGATCTACAACAAAGTATAAGAACAACATAAAGGAAATTACAATAAAAGAATGGAAGAACAATGAATGTAACAACAAGGAATTGAGAAGATAGAAGTAGAAGAAGATGAATTAAAATCTAGATCTAAGAACTAAACCTAATCCTAATCCTAATCCTAGAGAGAAGTGAGAGCTTCTCTCTCTAGAAACTACTTCTAAAACTAAACTATGACTAATGGTAATTAACATATGTTTCCCTCTTCACTCCTTGGGTTAAATAGCATCAGAAATGAGTTGGATTGGACCCACAAGGCTTTAGAATTCGCTGGCCACGTTTTGCTTTAAGTGAACCAGGTGGCAGCAACGGCACGTGCACGTACTATGCGCGTACGCATCACCATGCGCAGTTCAACCATAGCAAATCTTATATCGTTTTGAAGCCCCGAATGTTAGCTTTCCAACCCAACTGAAACCACATCATTTGGACCTCTGTAGCTCAAGTTATGGTCGTTTAAGTGTGACGAGGTCGGCTTGACAGCTTTCCGGTTCTTTCATTTCTTCATGAGTTCTCCAACTTTTTATGCTTTCTTTCTTCATTCCCTTGATCCAATCTTTGCCTCCTAAACCTTAAATCACTTAACAAACATATCAAGGCATCTAATGGAATCAAGGTGAATTAAATTTATTTATTTTAAGACCTAAAAAGCATGTTTTCACTCTTAAGCACAATTAAAGGAGAATATACAAAACCATGCTATTTCATTGAATAAATGTGGGTAAAAGGTGATAAAATCTCCTAAAATCAATACAAGATAAACCCTACAAATTGGATTTATCAACCTCCCCACACTTAAACCAAGCATGTCCTCATGCTTAAACCAAGAATGAAGTAAGGGTATGTCATTTATTCAATGGGAACTAACTAAATGCGCCATGCAATCTACCTATATGCAACTATCTAAATGAATGCAATTGCTTGGTCAAAATAAATCAATTCCCAAGAAGCATATATGCACAAGGGCTAAGGACTAGCAAGTCTAATCCAAAATTGAATTGAGTTATTAAATATTTTTACAAACTTGCATGAGAAGAGATGATCATAGGTGGAAACATGTAATTGAGCATCAAACCCTCACCGGATGTATTTGCACTCTATTCGCTCAAGTGTTTAGGGTTGATTCTCTCAATTCTCCCCTAATCATGTTTTCCAAGATTTGTTCTTCTTCTAACAATCAACATATATTTCATGCATGCTTACAAGTATTATGAGGTCTTTTCTTTGGTTGTAATGGGGCTAGGGTCAAGGTATGATGCATATATGGTTAATGAGCTTGAAATTTGAATCTTTGATAAGCTTAAACTTCCCACCTAACCTATGATATCCTATACAATTAAGTTCTAACCTAACTACCCATTTTTCACTTTTTCACATACTCATGTATCCCTTTTCATTTCACAACACATATGCATTGATTGTATTGGGCTTCACTTTGCTTTAGAGCATTTTGTCCCCTTTTTATTACTTTTTCTCTTTTTTTTTCTATCTTTCTTTTTCTATTTTTTTTCTTTTCCATATTATTTTTCTCTTTTTTTCTTTTCTTTTTTTTTCTTTTGTTTTTTTCTCATTTTTTTTCTTTCTATATACAAGAGCATCAATGCATAAGGTTTTACATTTGATCAATACATGAGTATGTACCCAATTCTCAATATTTTCAATAACAATACAAAACTACCCTTTTATTCACCCAATGTCCCAAGATTTTCACACTTGAATGGTACTCACACACACTAGCCTAAGCCAATCAAAGATCCAAATTAAGGACATTTATTGTTTTTCGCTTTAAGCTTGTAATATGCTAAAATTAAGAACAAATGGGTTAATCGTAGGCTCAAAGTTGGCTAACAATGGAAGATAAAAGGTAAGGCTTTTTGGGTAAGTGAGCTAAATAAAATGATGGCCTCAATCATATAAATGCATGAATACACAAAATAATGGAAATAATGAATCAAACAAATCAAAGATTACAATCATAGAAAGAGAATAATGCACACAAGAAGGAAAAATAAGTGGTTATAAGATGTAACCACACCATTAGGCTCAAAATTCACTTGCTTGTGTTCTTAGCTCAAAAAACATGATCCACAAGATATATAATTCAAGCAAGTTTAATGAAAAGTTTTCACTCAAATCAATTGGTGCCCTATAGATAGAAATCTTGAAAAATTTTCATTATTTTGACTAAGCTTATTGTGTATATGTATGCAAAAATAAGAAAATGCAAGTAAAAACCATAAAATCCTAGAATGAAATGCAAAAGTGTTGGGATTAGAAATTTGTCACCCAAAATCGCCGACCGGTCGGACACCTCCCCACACTTAAAAGTTTGCACCGTCCTCGGTGCACTCAAAGATGAGCAAGGGGATACGGCGACTCTCCGGATTGCTACGTGTTCTTAGTCTTGCTTCCGTTATTGCTTGTGGTGCATTCGTCATGAAAGACAAAAATATAACACCATAAGAGGAGAAGATATAAAAGCAAGGAAGCATACATTGTTGGAATGAGGTAAATCACTAGAAATGAGTGAGTGAATTCTAAATTACGCGGTTTAGAACACACATTAGCATAAAAAGCTATGTCACAAAAGAAGCATGCACTTTACTCATTCTAGTATGCTTGAGATGCTTTAAGTGAACTTGTAAGGTAAAACAAGCATTAAGGAAGCATGAAAGCATTCAAGCCAAACACATATGGATGCATATGATCATGAACACAATGCATTAAGGTAAATGCATAACATCATCCATCAAGAGGTTGCCTAATCACAGAATAAGGCTCAAATCACATGGTAGCCAAATCATGCAATTCAAAAAAGTCACAAGCTCGAAGGCAATTCTCATCACTTGGTATTTTTGAAAAGGTAAGCATGAAAAACTCAAAACCAAGTAGCAACATATAACCTCAATCATAGAATCCAACAAAGGTTATAAACATAATGATGTTAAGAAAACATCCATTTTCAATACTCAACAGCAATTAGTGGTAAACAAGAATAACAATTGGTGCACGAATTTGTGATTCGCACAACTAACCAGCAAGTGCACTGGGTCGTCCAAGTAATACCTTACGTGAGTAAGGGTCGATCCCACGGAGATTATTGGTTTGAAGCAATCAATGTTTATTTTATTAATCTTAGTCAGGGTATTAATTAAAATTATAAGTTGGAATTATTAGATTTGATTGGAAAGATAAAAGAGAATAATAGCGTTACTTGTTGTGCAATAATGGGGAATATGTTGGAGTTTTGGAGATGCTTTGTCCTTTGACTTCAACTCTTCCTTGAAATCCTTCAACACACGCAAGGCTCCTTCCATGGCAAGCTCTATGTAGGGTGTCACCGTTGTCAGTGGCTACTTCCCATCCTCTCAGTGAAAACGTTCCTATGCTCTGTCACAGCACGGCTAATCATCTGTCGGTTCTCAATCAGGTTGGAATAGAATCCATTGATTCTTTTGCGTCTGTCACTAACGCCCAGCCTTCAGGAGTTTGAAGCTCGTCACAATCATTCAATCCCAGAATCCTACTCGGAATACCACAGACAAGGTTTAGACTTTCCGGATTCTCATGAATGCCGCCATCAATCCGGCTTATACCACGAAGATTTTGATTAAGGAATCTAAGAGATACTCATTCAATCTGATGTAGAACAGAGGTGGTTGTCAGGCACACGTTCATGGATTGAGGAAGGTGATGAGTGTCACGGATCATCACCTCCTCCATAATTAAGCGCGAATGAACATCTTAGATAAGAACAAGCGTGTTTGAATGGAAAACAAAGGAATTGTATTAAATCATCGAGACGCTGCAGAGCTCCTCACCCCCAACAATGGAGTTTAGAGACTCATGCCATCAAAAGTATGTAATTCAGATATGAAAATGTCATGAGGTACAAGATAAGTCTCTAAAAGTTGTTTAAATAGTAAACTAGTAACCTAGGTTTACAGAAAATGAGTAAACTAAGATAATTGGTGCAGAAATCCACTTCTGGGGCCCACTTGGTATGTGCTGGGGCTGAGACTAAAGCTATCCACGAGTAGAGGCCTTTCTTGGCGTTAAACTCCAGGTTATGACGTGTTTTGGGCGTTCAACTCCGGATCATGACGTTTTTCTGGCGTTTAACTCCAGACAGCAGCATGAACTTGGCGTTCAACGCCAAGTTACGTCGTCTATCTTTGCGCAAAGTATGGACTATTATATATTGCTAGAAAGCCCTGGATGTCTACTTTCCAACGCCGTTGAGAGCGCGCCAATTGGACTCCTGTAGCTCCAAAAAATCCATTCCGAGTGAAGGGAGGTCAGGATCCAACAGCATCAGCAGTCCTTTTTCAGCCTAACTCAGATTTTTGCTCAACTCCCTCAATTTCAGCCAGAAAATACCTGAAATCACAGAAAAACACACAAGCTCATAGTAAAGTCCAGAAATATGATTTTTGCCTAAAAACTAATATTATTCTACTAAAAACTAACTGAAACATGCTAAAATCTACATGAAATTACTCCCAAAAAGCGTATAAAATATCCGCTCATCACAACACCAAACTTAAACTGTTGCTTGTCCTCAAGCAACTAGATAAATAAAATAGGTTTTAACAGAAATTAAGAAGTAACAATATTTTAGAGTTTTAAATGAAGCTCAGATTCTTATTAGATGAGTGGGGCTTGTAGCTTTTTGTTTCTGAACAGTTTTGGCATCTCCCTTTATCTTTTGAATTTCAGAATGATTGGCATCCTTAGGAACTCAGAATTCAGATAGTATTATTGACTCTCCTAGTATAGTATGTTGATTCTTGAACACAGTTATTTTATGAGTCTTGGCCGTGGCCCTAAGCACTTTGTTTTCTAGTATTACCACCAGATACATAAATGCCACAGACACATGACTAGGTGAACCTTTTCAGATTGTGACTTAGCTTTGCTAAAGTCCCCAGTCAGAGGTGTCCAGAGCTCTTAAGCACACTCTGTTTGCCTTGGATCACGACTTTAACCACTCAGTCTCAAGTTTGTAACTTAGACCTGCATGCCACAAGCACATGGTTAGGGACAGCTTGGTTTAGCCGCTTAGGCCTGGATTTTATTTCCTTGGGCCCTCCTATCCATTGATGCTCAAAGCCTTGGATCCTTTTTACCCTTGCCTTTTGGTTTTAAGGGCTCGTGGTTTTTTTTCTATTGCTCCTTCTCTTTTTTTTTTTTGACTGCTTTTTCTTGCTTCAAGAATCAATTTCATGATTTTTCAGATCATCAATAATATTTTTCGTGTTCCTCATTCTTTCAGGAGCCAATATTCATCAAATTCAAAGTACAAATTATGCACTGTTCAAGCATTCATTCAGAAAACAAAAAGTATTGCCACCACATATAATTAATTATAATTTTTTATTATTAAGAACTCGAAAAATATAGATTACTTCTTTATTCTAAAAAAATCTACTACTTTATTCATGCCTGATGATGATGAGAAAAATAAATTATAGCTTAATTGGAAATAAAATCAAAATAGACATACTAATTACTACTACTATATATCTCCTAAGGTGAATTTCTATAATAAAAACGCTATCACTAAGTTAAAGCAGAAAAATTGGAACTCAACAACCTTTTGTTTTGAGGAGGGAATGTTCCTCTAATTCTTAGGGTGTTGTTCAAGGATTAATTTTTGGCGTTTCAGCTCCCTTAGATCACGCCCTTGCTCTTCCTGTTCCTTAAGCAGTTTGCAAAGCATGCTACTTTGATTATTCTGTTCTTCCTTTATTTGGTCCATAGCTTCTTGCAATCTGGAAATAGAAGCCCCAAGATGTTCCCAATATTTGAATTGGGGCAGTTCTGGGAGGGCTTCCTGTGCTCTCCTCTTGGCTGAATCATCTTGTTGTTGTTGTCTGACCATTGATATTCCAGTGATTGGCCTCTCAATTGGGATATACTCTGTTATTCCCATCTTCACTCCTGCATCCTTGCAGAGCATAGAAATTAAGCTTGGATAGGCCAATCTGGCGTCCTTGGAGTTCCTGTTTGCTATTTTGTATAGCTCACATGAGATTAGTTGATGGACTTCTACTTCTTTTCCCAACATGATGCAGTGAATCATTACTGCCCTTTTTATAGTAACTTCAGAACGGTTGCTGGTGGGCAATATAGAACGCCCTATGAAATCCAGCCAACCTCTGGCTACTGGTTTTAGATCTTCTCTTTTGAGTTGAACTGGGACGCCAGTCGTGCTGGTGGTCCACTTGGCTTCAGGGATGCATATATCCTCCAGAATCTTGTCCAGCCCTTTATTGACCCTCATCATTCTCCTATTAAAGGAATCTGGGTCATCTTTCAGTTGGGGAAGCTTAAATATCTCCCTGATCTTGTCAGAATTGGTATGAATGATCTTTCCTCTGACTAAAGTCCGATGGTCAAAGAGAGCAGCTCCAATTATTCTTTGCATGTCTGTCTGCCATAGATTAGCATAGAATTCCTGGACCATGTTCCTTCCCACTTTCGTTTCAGGATTGGCCAGAATTTCCCAATTCCTGTTTCGAATTTGCTCTTGGATCTCCGGATATTCATCTTCTTTCAGATCAAATTTGACTTCCGGGATCACTGATCTGTGACTCATTATTTTGTAATAATGGTCTGAATGTTCTTTAGTTAAGAACTTCTCTTGATTCCAAAGTGGCTTTGGATTTCTTTCTTTCTTTCCTCTTGGGGTGGTTTGCTTTCCTTTAGGAGCCATGATCTTTAGTGAGTATGTTTTTGTGATCACGGATAAACACACCAAACTTAGAGCTTTGCTTGTCCTTAAGCAAAAGGGAAGAAAGAAGAGGGAAAAGAGGAGAGCAATTGTGGAATGGTGATGATGAGGAGGGCACCGAATTCAATATATAGGGAGGGGGTGGGAAATTTTCGAAAATAAGAAGGAGATAAGATAGAAGATATGATTTATAAAAGATAGATATGATAAGAAAAAGATATAGTTTAAAAAGAGAAAGATATGAATCATAATTTAAAAGATAAATTTGAAATTTTTAATTTTGAAAAAGATTTTAAAAAGATAATTGAGTTTTGAAAACAAACTTAAAAGAGTTGGATTGGATTGGAAAACAATTTGGCTTTATGGATTAAGATATATTTAAAATTTTTGAAACGTGGATTTTTAGAAATTAGGGATTTTAGAAATTAGGATTAAAATTGTTGGAATTGAAAGATGATATTTTGAAACATGTTTATGCAAGAAATCATGATTTGAAACATAAAAATTTAGAAAAATGATAAAGAAAAACGAATTTGTACCTCCTCCCACCATCCTGGCGTTAAACGCCCAACTGGTGCATGGTTTGGGCGTTTAACACCCAAATGTTGCTTCTCCTGGGCGTTCAACGCCCAGCTGATGCATCTTTCTGGCGTTGAACGCCAGGAAGGCCTTTGTCACTGGGCGTTTTTCTGAACGCCCAGGATGCTAACAATCTGGCGTTAAACGCCCAGAAGGTGCTTCCTTCTGGCGTTCAACGCCCAGAGGATGCTCCTTTCTGGCGTTTAACGCCCAGATGGCTACCCTTACTGGCGTTGAACGCCCAGTGGGTGCTTCATTTGGGCGTTCAACGCCCAAATTGTTTCTTACTGGCTTTTTCACGCCAGTGAGCTTCCAATTTTCCCTGTGACTTCAATCAATTGCTAATTCACCTTTTGAAGATACTCTAGCATCTACCTGTAAAACTTGATCAATTATAAAAACAAATAAATTTAAATTTTGTGATTTGGCTGGGTTTCCTCCCAGCAAGCGCTTCTTTTATGTCATTAGCTGGACTGTTACTGAGCTTCAATTAAGCCTCAGTTTTGAGCAGTCTTGCTCAAAATTACCTTCAAGATAATGTTTAACTCTTTGTCCATTAACAATGAACTTTTTGTTAGAGTCATTATCCTGAAGCTCTATGTATTCATATGGTGAGACACTTGTAATTACATATGGACCTCTCCACCGGGATTTTAATTTCCCGGGGAATAATTTGAGCCTAGAATTAAATAGCAGAACTTTCTGCCCTGGCTCAAAGACTCTGGATGACAATTTCTTATCATGCCATCTTTTTGCTTTCTCCTTGTATATTTTTGCATTCTCGAAAGCATTGAGTCTAAATTCCTCTAGCTCATTTAACTGGAGTAGACGTTTTTCTCCAGCTAATTTGGCATCAAAGTTTAGGAATCTGGTTGCCCAGTAGGCCTTGTGTTCCAGTTCCACTGGCAAGTGACATGCCTTTCTATACACAAGCTGGTATGGAGAGGTCCCTATAGGGGTCTTGAATGCTGTTCTGTATGCCCACAGAGCATCATCCAAACTTCTTGCCCAATCCCTTCTGCGGTTAATTACAGTCTGTTCCAGGATTCTTTTAAGTTCTCTATTTGAGACGTCAGCTTGCCCATTAGTTTGTGGGTGATATGGAGTAGCTACCCTGTGGCTAACTCCATAACGTACCAGAGCAGAGTAAAGCTGTCTATTGCAGAAATGAGTGCCCCCATCACTGATTAATACTCTAGGGATACCAAATCTGCTGAAGATGTGTTTCTGGAGGAATTTTAACACTGTTTTAGTGTCATTAGTGGGTGTTGCAATAGCCTCCACCCATTTGGATACATAATCCACTGCCACCAGAATATAAGTGTTTGAGTATGATGGTGGGAAAGGTCCCATGAAGTCAATACCCCATACATCAAACAACTCAATCTCCAAGATTCCTTGTTGAGGCATGGCATAACTGTGAGGCAGATTGCCAGATCTTTGGCAACTGTCACAATTAAGTACAAAAGCTCGGGAATCTTTATAGAGAGTAGGCCAGTAGAAGCCACATTGGAGGACTCTTGTGGCTGTTCGCTCACTTCCAAAATGTCCTCCATACTGTGATCCATGGCAATGCCATAGAATTTTCTGCACTTCTTCTTTAGGCACACATCTACGGATTACTCCGTCTGCACATCTCTTAAAGAGATATGGTTCATCCCAAAGATAGTACTTTGCATCTGTGATCAATTTCTTTGATTGTAGCCTACTGTACTCTTTGGGTATGAATCTTACTACCTTGTAGTTTGCAATGTCTGCAAACCATGGCACTTCCTGAATGGCAAAGAGTTGCTCATCCGGAAAAGTTTCAGAGATCTCAGTGAGAGGGAGGGACGCCCCTTCTACTGGTTTTATTCGGGACAGGTGATCTGCTACTTGATTCTCTGTCCCTTTTCTGTCTCTTATTTCTATATCAAACTCTTGCAGAAGCAACACCCATCTGATGAGTCTGGGTTTTGAATCCTGCTTTGTGAGTAGATATTTAAGAGCAGCATGATCAGTGTACACAATCACTTTTGATCCTACTAAATAGGATCTGAATTTGTCAATGGGGTAAACCACTGCAAGTAGCTCTTTTTCTGTGGTTGTGTAATTCTTCTGTGCATCATTTAGAACATGGCTGGCATAGTAAATGACGTGCAGAAGCTTGTCATGCCTTTGTCCCAACACTGCACCAATGGCATGGTCACTGGCATCACACATCAATTCAAATGGTAATGTCCAGTCTGGTGCAGAGATGATTGGTGCTGTGACCAATTTAGCTTTCAGGGTCTCAAATGCCTGCAGACACTCTTTATCAAAGATAAATGGCGTGTCAGTGGCTAGCAGGTTACTCAGAGGTTTGGCAATTTTTGAAAAATCCTTTATAAACCTCCTATAGAATCCTGCATGCCCCAGAAAGCTTCTGATTGCCTTAACATTGGCAGGTGGTGGTAATTTTTCAATTACCTCTACCTTAGCTTGATCCACCTCTATTCCCTTGTTCAAAATTTTGTGCCCAAGGACAATTCCTTCAGTCACCATAAAGTGACACTTTTCCCAGTTTAAAACCAGGTTAGTCTCTTGGCAACTTTTCAGAACAAGTGCTAAGTGGTTAAGGCAGGAGCTGAATGAGTCTCCAAATACTGAAAAGTCATCCATGAAGACTTCCAGGAATTTTTCCACCATATCAGAGAAAATTGAGAGCATGCACCTCTGAAAAGTTGCAGGTACATTATTGCACAGGCCAAATGGCATCCTTCTGTGTGCAAATACTCCGGATGGGCAGGTGAATGCCGTTTTCTCCTGATCCTGGGGATCTACTGCAATTTGATTATAACCTGAATATCCATCCAGGAAGCAGTAGTATTCATGACCTGCTAGTCTTTCTAGCATCTGGTCTATGAATGGTAAAGGAAAATGATCCTTTCTGGTGGCTGTATTGAGCCTTCTATAATCAATGCACATACGCCACCCTGTAACTGTTCTTGTAGGAACCAGTTCATTTTTTTCATTATGAATCACTGTCATGCCACCTTTCTTAGGGACAACTTGGACAGGGCTCACCCAGGGGCTGTCAGAAATAGGATAAATAATCCCAGCCTCTAGTAATTTAGTGACCTCCTTCTGCACCACTTCCTTCATGGCTGGGTTCAGCCGCCTTTGTGGTTGGACCACAGGTTTGGCGTCACCTTCCAATAGGATCTTGTGCATGCATCTGGCTGGACTAATGCCCTTAAGATCACTGATGGACCACCCAAGAGCTGTCTTGTGTGTCCTTAGCACTTGAATTAGTGCTTCCTCTTCCTGTGGCTCTAAGGTAGAGCTTATAATTACAAGAAAGGTATCACCTTCTCCCAGAAATGCATATTTCAGGGATGGTGGTAATGGTTTGAGCTCGGGTTTAGGAGGTTTCTCCTCTTCCTGAGGGATTTTCAGAGGTTCTATTATCTTCTCTGATTCCTCCAATCAGGCTGAATATCATTAAAGATGTCCTCTAGCTCTGATTCGAGACTCTCAGCCATATTGACCTCTCTTACCAGAGAGTCAATAATATCAACACTCATGCAGTCATTTGGGGTGTCTGGATGTTGCATGGCTTTAACAACATTCAACTTGAACTCCTCCTCATTGACTCTCAAGGTTACTTCCCCTTTTTGGACATCAATGAGGGTTCGGCCAGTTGCTAGGAAAGGTCTTCCTAGAATGAGAGTTGCACTCTTGTGCTCCTCCATTTCCAGCACCACAAAGTCAGTAGGAAAGGCAAATGGCCCAACCTTGACAATCATGTCTTCAATCACTCCTGATGGGTATTTAATTGAGCCATCAGCAAGTTGAAGGCATATCCTGGTTGGTTTGATTTCTTCAGCTAAACCAAGCTTTCTGATAGTAGATGCAGGTATTAGGTTGATACTTGCCCCAAGATCACATAAAGCTTGCTTGGTACAAACACCCTCTAATGTGCATGGTATCATAAAGCTCCCAGGATCTTTAAGCTTCTCAGGTAAGCTTTTCAGAATGACTGCACTGCATTCTTCAGTGAGGTAAACTTTTTCAGTTTCCCTCCAATCCTTCTTATGACTTAAGATCTCTTTCATGAACTTAGCATAAGATGGTATTTGCTCAAGTGCTTCTGCAAACGGAATCTTTATTTCAAGAGTCCTGAGATAGTCTGCAAAGCGGGCAAATTGCTTTTCCTGTTCCGCTTGGCGGAGTTTTTGAGGATAAGGCATTTTGGCTTTGTATTCCTCAACCTTAGTTGATGCAGGTTTATTACCTACGGAAGTGGGTTGGGAAGCCTTTTTAGAAGGGTTGTCATCAGCACTTGTATGTGACTGATCCCCCACTGGCATTTGAATACCAGGGGTGGAAGCTGGGGTGGCGTTAGACGCCACCTCCTTGTTTGTTACTGGCGTTTGAACGCCAGAACCATGTTCCCTTTGGGCATTCAATGCCAGATCCATGCTTGTTTCTGGCGTAGAACGCCAGGAATGAGCATGGGCTGGGCGTTCAGCGCCAGTATTATTCCTCTCTGGGCTCTGATTGTCCTCAGAGGGATTTTGATTGGCCATCTGTTCATTTCTTAGCTTCCTGCTGCTTTGAAGTGAGGTATTTAATGTTTTCCCACTTCTTAATTGAACTGCTCGGCATTCTTCTGCTATTTGTTTTGACAGTTGCTTTTCTGTCTGCTTTAATTGCACTTCCATATTCCTGTTAGCCATTCTTGTTTCCTGTAATATTTCCTTGAATTCGGCTAGCTGCTTGGTTAGAAAGTCTAATTGCTGATTGAATTCATTAGCCTGATCCACCGGACTGAGTTCAGCAGTTACTGTTTTAGCTTCTTCTTTCATAGAAGATTCACTGCTTAGGTACAGATGCTGATTTCTGGCAACTGTATCAATAAGCTCTTGAGCTTCTTCAATTGTTTTTCTCATATGTATAGATCCACCAGCTGAGTGGTCTAGAGAAATCTGAGCTTTTTCTGTAAGCCCATAGTAGAAGATGTCAAATTGCACCCATTCTGAAAACATTTCAGAGGGGCATTTTCTTAGCATCTCTCTGTATCTCTCCCAGGCATCATACAGGGATTCATTATCTCCTTGTTTGAAGCCTTGGATGTTTAGCCTTAGCTGTGTCATCCGTTTGGGAGGGAAATAGTGATTCAGGAATTTTTCTGACAGCTGTTTCCATGTTTTTATGCTGTTCTTAGGCTGGTTATTTAACCACCTCTTAGCTTGATCTTTTACAGTAAATGGAAACAGTAATAATCTGTAGACATCCTGATCCACTTCTTTATCATGTACTGTGTCAGCAATTTGTAGGAATTGTGCCAGAAACTCTGTAGGTTCTTCATGTGGAAGACCAGAATACTGGCAATTTTGCTGCACCATGATAATGAGCTGAGGATTCAGCTCAAAGCTACTAACTCCAATGGAGGGTATACAGATACTACTCCCATATGAAGCAGTAGTGGGGTTAGCATATGACCCCAGAGTCCTCTTGGCTTGTTCATTCATACTTACTTCCATAATGGAATACAAGAGATAATTTATATGTTGAAAATTTTTATTTTATAGAAGTGGAATAAATAAAAATGGAATATAAAAATTAAATTATTTTATGAAAATTTTTTTCGAAAAATTTTGAAATTGAAGTTTGAAAAAAATTTGAAAATGTAGTTTTAAAATTAGTTAGAAAATAAATATATATTTTTTTTTGAATTTTATGATGAGAGAGAAAGACACACAAAAGACACAAGACTTAAAATTTTTAGATCTAATGCTCCTTATTTTCGAAAATTTTTGGAGGGAAAACAACAAGGAACACCAAACTTAAAAATTTTAAGATCAAGACACAAGAAAAACTCAAGAACACCTTGAAGATTCACAAGAACACCAAGAACAAAAGGAAGAACACCAAACTTAAAATTTTTAGAAAACTTTAATAGAATTTTCGAAAATTATAAAAAGATTAACAAGAAAACTCCAAACTTAAAGTTTGGCACAAGATTCAATCCAAGAAAAATTATTTTTGAAAAAGGTTCCAAAGGGTATAACCAATTATCAAGAACAACTTGAAAATCAAGGAAGAACCAAGAACACTAACACGAGAATTTTAGAGAAGATATAAAACATGCAATTAACACCAAACTTAGAATAAGACACTAAACTCACGAAAAATTAACAATTAATTAAGAAAAATAATATTTTTGAAAAGAAATTTTTGAAAAGAAACTATCCTATCAAAATTTGATGACTCTATAACAACAAAAATAAATTATTCCTAATCTAAGAAATAAAATAAGCCTTCAATTTTTCAAACTCAATAATCCCCGGCAACGGCGCCAAAAACTTGGTGTACGAATTTGTGATTCGCACAACTAACCAGCAAGTGCACTGGGTCGTCCAAGTAATACCTTACATGAGTAAGGGTCGATCCCACGGAGATTATTGGTTTGAAGCAATCAATGTTTATTTTATTAATCTTAGTCAGGGTATTAATTAAAATTATAAGTTGGAATTATTAGATTTGATTGGAAAGATAAAAGAGAATAATAGCGTTACTTGTTGTGCAATAATGGGGAATATGTTGGAGTTTTGGAGATGCTTTGTCCTTTGACTTCAACTCTTCCTTGAAATCCTTCAACACACGCAAGGCTCCTTCCATGGCAAGCTCTATGTAGGGTGTCACCGTTGTCAGTGGCTACTTCCCATCCTCTCAATGAAAACGTTCCTATGCTCTGTCACAGCACGGCTAATCATCTGTCGGTTCTCAATCAGGTTGGAATAGAATCCATTGATTCTTTTGCGTCTGTCACCAACGCCCAGCCTTCAGGAGTTTGAAGCTCGTCACAGTCATTCAATCCCAGAATCCTACTCGGAATACCACAGACAAGGTTTAGACTTTCCGGATTCTCATGAATGCCGCCATCAATCCGGCTTATACCACGAAGATTCTGATTAAGGAATCTAAGAGATACTCAATCAATCTGATGTAGAACGGAGGTGGTTGTCAGGCACACGTTCATGGATTGAGGAAGGTGATGAGTGTTACGGATCATCACCTCCTCCATAATTAAGCGCGAATGAACATCTTAGATAAGAACAAGCGTGTTTGAATGGAAAACAAAGGAATTGTATTAAATCATCGAGACGCTGCAGAGCTCCTCACCCCCAACAATGGAGTTTAGAGACTCATGCCGTCAAAAGTATGTAATTCAGATCTGAAAATGTCATGAGGTACAAGATAAGTCTCTAAAAGTTGTTTAAATAGTAAACTAGTAACCTAGGTTTACAGAAAATGAGTAAACTAAGATAATTGGTGCAGAAATCCACTTCTGGGGCCCACTTGGTGTGTGCTGGGGCTGAAACTAAAGCTATCCACGAGTAGAGGCCTTTCTTGGCGTTAAACTCCAGGTTATGACGTGTTTTGGGCGTTCAACTCCGGATCATGACGTTTTTCTGGCGTTTAACTCCAGACAGCAGCATGAACTTGGTGTTCAATGCCAAGTTACGTCGTCTATCTTTGTGCAAAGTATGGACTATTATATATTGCTGGAAAGCCCTGGATGTCTACTTTTTAACGCCGTTGAGAGCGCGCCAATGGGACTCCTGTAGCTCCAAAAAATCCATTCCGAGTGCAGGGAGGTCAGGATCCAACAACATCAGCAGTCCTTTTTCAGCCTAACTCAGATTTTTGCTCAACTCCCTCAATTTCAGCCAGAAAATACCTGAAATCACAGAAAAACACACAAGCTCATAGTAAAGTCCAGAAATATGATTTTTGCCTAAAAACTAATATTATTCTACTAAAAACTAACTGAAACATGCTAAAATCTACATGAAATTACTCCCAAAAAGCGTATAAAATATCCGCTCATCAACAATCCAACACTTACAATGAAAAAGAGACAATGAAATGAAAACTAACTAAAACTAACTAACTAATCAACTAACTAACTAACTAATTAACTAACTAACTAACTAATTAACTAACTAAAATAAATGGTTATCAATGGTGTTTGGAAGTGTTGGATGAGGGGTAGAAGAAGGGAAGAAGAAAGAAAAAGGAAAGAAATGGAAAGAGGAGAAGAAGAGAAATGGATGGAAAAAGGGACATACACGCGTACGCACGCATGGCGCGCGCGCGGGTGGTGCAACAGAGAGGGAGGCGCGGATGCGTACAGTGCGCTACCGCGTAGATGCGGATGTGGGCATAGGCGCGGACGCGTACAATGCGCGTCTGCGTGGGTGGCTAGCCAGGCCAGCGGCTCAATGTTGGCCCAGAGTTAGCACAACTCTCTGGTAAAAGTACCAGGAGTGCAGGTGGCGCGTGCGGCATGTGCGCTTGCGCGTGCATTGCGAATTCAGCATGATGGGCGCGTACGCGCCAGGTGCGCGTACGCGCGGATGATGTTGGGCTTGGGGCTCAACGTTCGCACAGTGAAGGCCTAACCCTCGGGTTTGTTGGCTGGGAGTGGAACTTCTGCATCTACGCGTGCGCATAAGTGGTCGAAAATGCTTAAAGTGCGCGTACGCGCCATGTACGCGTGCGCGTGAATGGAGCTCTGTTTTTCAAAATTTTCCTATGTTTTTGCACCAGTCTAAGCATTCTAAACCTCTAAACAGCTACCAAAATACCATAAAACCTTATTTAACATACTAAACTACCAATTAAACTCAACTATCTAAACAAAAACATGAATTTAAACTAGTTACCAACCTGTACAAAAGAGAAAGAAATGAAAAGAATTTACCGTGGTGGGTTGTCTCCCACCTAGCACTTTTATTTATTGCCCTTAAGTTGGACTTATGGGGAGCTCCTTATCAAGGTGGCTTGTGCTTGTACTCATCTTGGAACTTCCACCAATGCTTGGTTCTCCATTGTGCCCCAAGATTCTTCATGGATTGAGCCAAGTGTTGATGGAGTTCTTCACAAGCTTGGGGCTCCCAAAGTTGATCCTCTTCTTGTAATCCGGGATCCCACACTTTATTTTCACACCCGTCTTGAGGTTGATCTTCATTATTAGTCCATCCGGGTAGTGAACAAGAAGAATCCTCTATGAAGTGCCCAACAATCCTCCTAGACCCATCTATTTGAGCACTATTCCCACCTTTGTATTCAACTCTTGAAGTATCAACCAAAATGAGCCTTGATTTGCAACGCCAACCACGAAACATCTTTCGCTTATGCTTCATCCCACAAAGCATCCTAAGTTGACCATCCATTTCAAGCAAGCCATACTCAAGTGGGACAATAAAGCTAATAGAAATGAATTTTACCCACTCAAGTGAAGGAGTAGATGACAACCTAGGCAAAGATGCTCCCAAAGATCTTGACAAAGCGTATTCCACTCCCATCTTTCTATTTCTAAGGACTTTCACCTCTTCACAAGATTTCTCTAATTCAATTCTTTGTTCATCAATACTATCTAAGCCTTTTTCCTTAATCAAACTATAATTAGGAGGGTGAAAGAAGTTTACCACCACAATATTTTCAAATGCACCGGGAGAAGGTTCTTCAAGTTCAAAGGATTCTCCACCACTAGGACTTGATGCTTGCTCTTCATCACCAAGGGAACTCAATTCTTTCTCTATCCCATCCAAGTCTTCATATGGAATATGCCTTGGAAGGTGTGCACTTTCCTCCCTAGCATCAATTTCAATCATCTTGGAGGGATTTTCTTCAACTCTATGTTCCCATGGAGGCTCCGCATCTCCTAAGTCTTCTACCACTTCTTCTGTGTCTTCAACAATTAAAGCTTCCTCCAATTGTTCCAATACAAAGCAACTTCTCTCATTTCCCACCGGCATTTCCAATCTCTCCTTTATGCTATGTTCTTCATTTGATTCTCCACATGTAACCATGGGAGTTCCTTGAGTGTTCAAGCATTGGGAGGCTAATTGATTTGTTACCGCATCCAAGGCGGCCATGAAATTTTGCACATCCCTTTTCATCTCTTCTTGCCCTTGAACAAGAACACCAAGGATGTCATCCGTTGGAGGTTGGGGTGGATGGAAGGATTCATCATTTTGGGGGAAGGGTTCATAGTAGGAAGGTGGTTCTTCTTGGAAGAGTTGTGGTGGTTCTATATTTTCCACTCTTTCCACTTGTTGCACAACACACTCCATGGTTTCTTGAAATTGATCCAATGCTTCCTTGAGATGATCCCTTGACTCTTGATCCACTTGGATATCATGATAAGGATCATATGGCTCTTGGTTCAATGGATATGAGTATTCTTCATGGGAGGTTGTGGTAGAAAGTAGAATTCGTCTTGTGGTTGAAAATGTTCATATATTGGAGGTGATTCATCTTGGTAATAATGTGGAGGAGGTGGCTCTTGAAAATATTGATGTTGGAGTGGTGGTGGCTCTATGTGTGGTTTATATGGCTCATATGGTTGTTGGTAGGATGGATATGGATTAGGGTCATATGAAGGTGGTTGGTGAAAATGGGCTTGTGAGTATGGTTGAGAGTTATGTTGAGGATATGGTTCATAGGCATATGGTGGTGGTTCTTGAAAGTCACAAGGTGATTCACCATAGCCATTGGATTGATATGCATCATAAAATGGCTCTTCTTCATAGTGCATTGGTGGAGGTTGTTGCCATGAAGATTGATCATATGCATATGGTTCCTCCCACCTTTGAGTGTCCCATCTTTGATACACATTCTCATTATAGTTCTCATCACCTACAACATAGTTGTAACCATACTCATAGCCAAAGTGAGAATTCATGATAGTAAGAGAGGGCAAAAACAAAAAAATAGTAACAATATTCACAATATTCACATATATATTCACAAAGAAGTAAAAAGTAAACATATTCACAATATTCACATATATACAATAACCAATAACATAACACCATTGCAAATCCCCGGCAACGGTGCCATTTTGATGATTGGATTTTTGACGGTTTAGAATTTCACTAATGAAATCTTGTTGTAAAGTATAGTTTCTAAACCAACAATAATCCTTTCATACAAAAGATTGTTTGTCACAAGTAACAAACCCCTAAAATTAATAACCAAAGTATTCAAACCTCGGGTCGTTCTCGCTAGGAATTGTAATAAAGTGCCTTGTTATTGGTTAGAAATGTGTTTTGGGGTTTTGGATAAGAAGAATGAAAACTAAATGGCAATGAAAATAAACTAACAACTATAAAAGGCTCTTAGCAAGGTATGAAAATTAGAAGTCCTATCCTAGTTATCCTTCTCAATTGTGATGAGAATTGTTCATTGCTACCACTTAGTTAACCCTTACTAAATAAAGGAAAGTCAAGTGGATGAATTGACTTGAGCCACAAGTCCTAGCCAACTCCCAAGGAAAGACTAGCTTTAGTGCACTCCAAACCAATTAGCAATATCTCCAATTACCAATCAACAAAGGAATTAGATAACTCAAGTGTCACTAATTACTCTACCTAGGCCAAGAGGAACAAAATCTATACTATATCTAGAAGAGGCATTTCAACAAACACATAAAAGGCAATAAAAGTAAACAACATAAATTGCAAGAATTAAAGAGAGATCTAACTACAAAGGCAAGAGATCAACAATAGAAAAGCAAAGAAGAACAATTATTATGAATTACCTCTTATTGAATTGAAAGAAAATGGAAGGAACAATAGTATATCTACAACAAAGTATAAGAACAACATAAAGGAAATTACAATAAAAGAATGGAAGAAGAATGAATGTAACAACAAGGAATTGAGAAGATAGAAGTAGAAGAAGATGAATTAAAATCTAGATCTAAGAACTAAACCTAATCCTAATCCTAATCCTAGAGAGAAGTGAGAGCTTCTCTCTCTAGAAACTACTTCTAAAACTAAACTATGACTAATGGTAATTAACATGTGTGTCCTTCTTCACTCTTTGGGTTAAATAGCATCAGAATTGAGTTGGATTGGACCCACAAGGCTTTAGAATTCGCTGGCCACGTTTTGTTTTAAGTGAACCAGGTGGCAGCAACGGCGCGTGCGCGTACTATGCGCATACGCATCACCATGCGCAGTTCAACCATAGCAAATCTTATATTGTTTCAAAGCCCCGAATGTTATCTTTCCAACCCAACTGAAACTGCATCATTTGGACCTCTGTAGCTCAAGTTATGGTCGTTTCAGTGCGAAGAGGTCGGCTTGACAGCTTTCCGGTTCTTTCATTTCTTCATGAGTTCTCCAACTTTCCATGCTTTCTTTCTTCATTCCCTTGATCCAATCTTTGCCTCCTAAACCTTAAATCACTTAACAAACATATCAAGGCATCTAATGGAATCAAGGTAATTAAATTTATTTATTTTAAGACCTAAACAGCATGTTTTCACTCTTAAGCACAATTAAAGGAGAATATACAAAACCATGCTATTTCATTGAATAAATGTGGGTAAAAGGTGATAAAATCCCCTAAAATCAATACAAGATAAACCCTACAAACTGGGTTTATCAATGCTCAATATCACATCCTCCGCAATGCCTACCACCGAAATGATGCTTTTATTTGCCAAAACAAACTTAGCAGCTGATATTTTCAACAGTGAGAGGTTCAACTTGTCAAAACCGAGAAGGCATGATACTTACACAACACTTAGGTCACACATACAATCTTCCAATCAGACACCTCCAATCACACAAGAAACTAAACATGGCCCTGGATCACCATACTTTTCCGAAATAGCACTCATTAAAGAGGAAATGGAGCTACCCAAAGTAATAGTTTCCAATTCACTAATTCGCTCTTTTGGATGACATCAAAAAGAGGAATGGTTACCGCAACTTTCTTGAAGATTTGTACCATATTGAGGTCCAATTCCACATTCTTCTTAGCCTTCTTGACCACCAGTGGAAAAGGGATTGGAATTGGTTCTTCAAGGATGGTCTTCATTTTAGGCTCCTTAGGCTT
Source organism: Arachis hypogaea (assembly GCF_003086295.3). Classification (NCBI taxonomy): domain Eukaryota; kingdom Viridiplantae; phylum Streptophyta; class Magnoliopsida; order Fabales; family Fabaceae; genus Arachis; species Arachis hypogaea. The sequence continues at coordinate 61,377,734 of NC_092037.1, forward strand.
CACTAGTTCCTCATCTTTCTTTTCAACATCTTCCTTTTCATCTTCCTTTAATTCTACCACCTCAACAACTTCTTTTTGATGAACATCCTCCTTAACAAATGTAGGCTTGGGGGCACTCTCATCAAGTGTTGTTTCTGACCTTAGGGTAATGGCATTAATGCCACCCTTGGGGTTGGGAAGTGGTTGAGAGGACATCTGATGAGCGGATATTTTATACGCTTTTTGACATTATTTTCATATAATTTTCATTATTTTTGTTTACATTTTAGTCTATTTTCATAGGTTTTAGTGAAAAATTCATATTTTTGAATTCTACTTTGAGTTTGCGTGTTTTATGATGATTTCATGTATTTTCTGGCTGAAATTGAGGAGCTTTGGAAAAAGTTTGATTCAGAGATATAGAAAGGACTGCGGATGTTGTCAAAAGTCCAAATGGCGCGCTCTTAATGGCTATGGAAAGCTAACATCCAGGGCTTTCCAGAAATATATAATAGTTCACACTTTTTTCTGAAAATGAAGGTCCAAAATTGGTGTTCAACGCTAGTACTCCGCCCTCTTCATGGCGTTGGATGCCCAAGAGGGAGCAGCTGGCGTCCATCGCCAAAACAGGAGTTCTAAGCTGGTGTTCAACGCTCATAAGGGAGTACCAACTTGTGGCTTTACCTTAGCTCGGCCCAAACACTCACCAAGTGGGCCTGAAAAGTAGATTTTCGCACTGCAAGATTAGTTTATCTTATTTTTGTTATTCTTAGTTATCAGATTAGTATATATAGGAGGAGATCACCCTTAATCTGCCAATCTTCTTCCCCTACTTTACAGTCAAACATTACCTTATGTACAGTATGAATCATTAACCTCCTAGGTTAAGGTTAGGAGCTCTGTTGATTCTTATGGATTAAAAGTATCACTATTCTATTTCAATCTATGCTTGATTCCATTCTAAGATGCATCTTTGTTCTTCATCCTAATGAATTGGGAGTGTAACTTGACTGTCATCCCTATTCACATGGGTTCTTGCGAGTCCTTGACTTGATAGTACTAAGCCATAAGCTTGATTATACATCTCTTAGATGGCTAATCCACGGCTTTGTTGGGGACTTCTCGAAACATCAGTCAGCCGAGGTGCGGGGTAATTAGGGCCTTTGTGGTATAGGCTAGAACTAAAGAAGCAGCATTCTCTGATCCAAAAAATCTTACCTTGTCTATGGCATTTTGAGTAGGATCACCAAGGGAATGGACTACTAGAGCTTCACCCCCGTTTAGATTGGATGACCATTGACCTGGCATTTGATCTAAAGTAGAGGAGATTAATGACCGCTGACCCGGCGTTAATCATATACAACCTGTCATGGAATGAATCTATCAGAAGTTGGAGTAGATGGTAAGAAAATTTGATCCAGAAGGAAGAAGTATCTCCGAAGCCTCAACTGTTCTCCTACTATTGATTTCACACCTATCTAGGAATGTTTTATTTATTTATCTATTTTATGCATTTTTTGTGAAAAACTATATTTTCTACCCACCTGACTAAGATCTACAAGATAACTATTGCTTGCTCAAACCAACAATCTCCGTGGGATCGACCCTCACTCACCTGAGGTATTACTTGGAGGATCCGGTGTACTTGCCGGTCTATCTGTGCGAAACGTGCGGAGCAGTTTCGTGCACCAAGTTTTTGGTGCTGTTGCCGGGGATTGTTCAAATTTGACAAACTACCAGATTGGATTAGGTACTTTTTAAGGTCTATTTTCTCTCTTGTTTGTCTCTTTTATTTTCTTTCAAAAAGATTTTTTGAAACCTTTATCTATTTTTGACCATTTATTTTCTTTTGATTTTCTTGTTTTGAGTCTTACCTGTTTCTTGTTTCTTTTTCAAAAAAATTTTAAAATTTTTCCTTTTCTGTGGTAATCTTTATTTTTTGTTTGAGTCTTGTGTCAGTCCTTAAGTTTGGTGTCCCTTTTTATCTTTGGTCCCTTTGGTACTGTTAGTTTGTCTTTTCTTCAATTTTTAGAAAATTGTTCTTGTTTTTTTTCTTCTTGGTATTCAAACTGTTCTTGTTACTTTCTTTTGTTTGATGTCTTTTGGTATTTTTATTGCAAATTTTGAAATATTAGTGTCTTGGCTTTTGAAATTTTAAGTTTGGTGTCTTTTTGTGTTTTTCTTTTCTTAAATTTTCGAAAAAGTGTTCTTGAGTGTTCTTCATTGTGTTTGAATTGTTGGTGTTTTTCTTTGTTTAATCTTAAAATTTTTAAGTTTGGTGTCTTTTTTGTGTTTTTCCTTCAAAAATTTCAAAAATCATAACCTTTGATTTCAAAAATTTTTAAGTTTGGTATTTCTTTATTAAGTAAAGTTTAATTTTTAAATTTTAAAAATCCTATCTTTTCAAATCTTTTTCAAATCCTTATCATATCTTATTTTTTTCAAAATCTTTTCAAATCTTTATCTTAGCTTTTTATCTTTCTTTGAATTTTAAAAAGATCCTATCTTATCTTATTTTCAAATTTTAAAACTCAAATTTCAAAATCTTTATCTTATCTTTAATTTCAAAATAAAATCTTTTTCAAAATTCAAATTAAAAAATTCTCAAAATCAAATCTTTTCAAATCTTATCTTTCTAGATTCTTGATCTTTAAATTTTCAAATTTGAATTTTAAATCTTTAAATTTTAATTTTCAAAATCTCAAATTTAAATTTCAAATCTTTTGAATTTTAAATTTTTAAATCTTATCTGATCTAGTTTGACTCTTTCTTTTAAATTTTAAATTTCAAATCTTTTCTTTCTTTTCAAATTCAAATTTCAAATCTTTTTGTCTGACTTTCTCTTTTTGAATTTTAAAATTTTCGAAATCAAATCTGTTATCTTTCTTTTTAAATCTTGTTAGTTAATTGTTTGTCTGTTTTTTTTAATTTAAAAAAATTTTAAATCCCTTTCTTTCTAATTTTTTTTATTTTATTTTTGAATTTTCTAATTAATTTTTCTATTTCTATTTATTATTTTTAAAGATAAAAATAATTAAATTTTTAAATTTCTTTTTCCTCTTTATATTTCTAATTCTCCCTCTTTATTCTCTTCTATTTCTTTTGAATATCTCACTGGGAGCTCCCTATACTATGACATAGAGACTCCGATTTTTCTTTGTCTCTTATTTATGTGTACAGGAACACTGAAGTCACTGTGGATCCAAAGGGGAATACACGAATTGGAAGACCTCTGGGTTCCTATATATTTGACACTCCTATTGACTCAAATGACTTTAAGGTCAACTTAGACTAGGTCCTGCTATTACAACAAAAGTGTCAGTTTCATAGAAACCCACAAGAAGACCCCAGTAAGTTCATATCTGACTTCCTGCAGTTCTGTGACACTGTAGAGGTCAATGGAGTGGACCTTGAAGTCCCCAGGCTAAAACTCTTCCCATTTACTCTGAGTGATCAAGCAAATAAATGGTGGAATATTAAACTTAGCGGAAGTATGAATACCTGGGATAAGGTTGTTAACAAATTCCTGAACAGGTTCTCTCTGTCACAGAGATTAACTAAGCTAGTGATAGATGTTCAAATCTTCAAGCAAAAGGAGAGCGAGTCCCTCCATGATGCTTAGGAGAGGTACAAGCTGATGTTCAGAAATTGTCCACCCCATATGTTCTCAGGATGGGGAAAGATGATGATTTTCTATGAATCCATCTTTGAAATAGCTAGGAAGACAGTAGATCACTTTGCAGGTGGTTTTCTATACTTTATAGAGACACATGAAGAGGCAGATGAGCTCATTAAGATAGCTGCCAACAACCAGCACTTATACTCCTGTGAAAAAACCCCAGTTAAGACAGAAGTTATAGACATAGAGACTGTAGCCACACCCTCTGCTGAGATTTATAATGCTCCTAGTGATATGAGTTGTAACTACCCTCAAGGAGACACTCACACCCATGACCAGTGGACACCTGAGCAGGTTAATATTCCTTTTACTGAGTTGTTTGAAGAGGTGTATCCCTATAGGGCCTTCACAGAAAGCTTGATGCTCTCTGGGAAGGAGACCTTAAAAGAAGGTTGAACAGTAGTCTTCACCAAGGAGGCCAAACCTTAGGAGCCTCCTACTGAGGGACTGAAGGCAATCAAGGACCAGAAGGTCCTGAGAATGCCATTGAGCATGCCCCTGCAGAGGAGAAGGAACCTCAAGTTGAATCTTCTCTGGGCATCTAAGAGGAGCCTGTGATTACCACAGAGCACACCCTTGTAGAGGTAAAAGAGTCTCAAGAGCTACCTTTTCTATGCATGCAAAAAGAACCAGAAGATAAGCAACTGGCTCATTTCCTATCAGCACTCAAGAAGCTACAAGTCAATATCTCTTTTGCAGAGGTATTGGAAAAGAAAACCCCTTATACAGTCTGTCTAAATGGCATTATTTTTTAAAAGAAGGACCTAAGGGGAGATGAGACTATGGTACTGACCAAAGAGTGCAGTGCTTTAGTCCAGAATGAACTACCAAGGAAGATGCCAAATCCAGAGAGCTTTCAGATTCTATACACTATTGGAAATATCACTCTTGACAAAACCCTATATGATCTTGGATTAAGTTTAAATCTGAAACCTTCATCTGTGATGAAGAAGCTAGGAATCCAAGAGGCACAAGCAACAAGGATTACCATACAAATGAATGACCAGTCTTTGAGGCAAACACACGAGCTAGTGGAGAACGCAATGGTAAAGGTTGGAGAGCTCTTCTTTCCTGCAGGCTTTAACATGGGAGAGGATGCGAATGACTCCATCATTTTTGAAACCTCACCCTTGGCCACTAAAAGAGCCCTGATAGATGTCGAGCAAGGAGAGAAGGCACTGAGGTTGTATGAGGACTAGATGTTATTCAGGGTTCTTAACCCTCTATTACCCCCTGACAAGGGAGGCACTTGCATAAAGGATTTAGCATTCAAGCTTCCTCCCTTGGATGGAACCAATTCAACCCCCTACCACCAAATATAAGTTTGGTGTTGGGTAAGCACTATCAACTAAGGAAGAGGGTGCTAAGAGAAAGATGCCTAGGGGATGGAAGACCAAAAAGATCCCTACTGAAGGCTTCTCACCATGGAAGATGGTAGTATTCACTTATCTCATCATAGTATTCACCATAGAAGAGGGAAATGGCACAAAGGGACACCAACAAATTGTTGTAATCCCAACCTTGCCTCATGCAGTGAACAAGATCCTGTCTCTTGAGCGTATTAAGCTAATCCATGAGAGCACAAGAAGGACACTTTCAATAAGGATTAAGAATTTAATCTTTTATGACTACCTTCCTCCTTGAAAAGAGTTATCAATCAAGCTAATGATAGTAAAGAAGCACTTATTGGGAGGCAACCCAACCATGAGTAGAGTACCTTTGTTTTTCTTTTGTTTATTTTCATTTGAGTTCATTTTAGTTTAATTCTTTTAGTTTTCCCTTGCTTTTAAATGTTTGTGATCATGTGCAGTATTTAGAATAGAGACAGAGACGTTCAGAGATGGAAACAGAACATCACGGAGTAGACCCCTTTGCTGGCGTTGAACGCCAGACAAAGAGGCAAGGAGGGGCATTCAACATCCCCAATAGGTGAGGAAGCTGGCATTGAACACCAAGGGAGGAGTCCCTAGAGGACGTTCAACGCCCACAATGGAGCAGGAAGCTGGCGTTCAATTCCAGCCAGGGAGCAAAGACCTGGCATTGAAGGTCAGGAAGGGAGACCCTCAAGGGCGTTCAACGCCCTATATGGAGCAGAAAGCTGACATTGAACGCCAGCTAAGAGCAAGAGCTAGGCGTCTAACGCCCACAAGAGGGTAGGGAACTCAATTCCCTAGCCTCTCAGGATCAGTGGGTCCCCCAGATTCTACACATATCCCACCTATCATTCACTCCTTCCCTCTATCTATCTCTACCTCTTTCTTCTTCTTCTACTCTCTTCTTTCCCATTGTTCATATTTTCTCGAAGATGAGCAAAACTATTAAGTTTGGTGTTGCGAAAGCTTCACTTTTTGACTTCTACCACTCCTAAGTATGGCACCAAAGACTGGTGAAACCTCAAGGAAGAGGAAGAGAAAGGCACTTGCCTCTGCTTCCTTCACCTCATATGTCACTTATGCAATTCAGATGGAATTGTCATAGAAGGAGACATCCCCATTGATGGAGAGGATAAGTCCATCACTAAAAGAAGGATGGAGCAAACTAGAGAGCCCACACATGCACCTCAACACGAGCATATAGAGCTGCCTCAACAAGAAATTCCTGAAATGTCTCAAGGGATGCATCTTCCTCCTCAAGGCTATTGGGACCAATTGCATACCTCTCTAGGAGAATTGAGCTCCAACATGGACCACCTGAGGATAGGACACCAAGAGCATTCTATCATCCTCCATGAAATTAGAGAAAATCATAGAGCCATGAGAGAAGAGCAACAGAGATAGGGGCGTGACATTGAAGACATCAAGCGCTCCATTGGATTCTCTAGAGGATGCAGTAGCCGCCATCACTAAGGTAGATCTGCTTTCTTAATCCCCTGTTGCCTATGTTATTTTTCTATTTTCCATGTGTTTTATCTTATTGTCTTTTTCTAGAGCATGATCATCTTTATTTTATGTCCTAAAACTATGAAATATTCCATGCATCTCTCACCTTGCTTGAAAGAAAATTTTATTTAAAAAAGAATAGGGAGATACTTAAATTTCTAGTTATATAATAAGAATAGTTCAATTATGTTGTGTGGTGGAATTCCTTTTACTCTCTGAATGCATGAATAAATAGTGCATATTTGATGTTGGAGTTAAGAATGTTGGCTCTTGAAAGAATGATTATAAAAGTGAAGTATTATTGGTAATCTGAAAAATCCAAAAAATTGATTTTTGAAGCAAAAAAAGTAGCAAAAAGCAAAAAGCAATAAAAGAAAAAAGTACATAAGCGAAAAAAAGGGGCAAGCAGAAAAAGAAAGAAAAAGAAAAAGCCAATAGCTCTTTAAACCAAAAAGCAAGAGAAAAAAGCCAATAGCTCTTTAAACCAAAATGCAAGAGCAAGGATCCAAGGTTTTGAGCATCAATAGTTGGGAGGGACTAAAAGAAACAAAATCTTAGCCAAAACGTTCAAAAGAACTGATTCCCCTAACTATATGCTTGTGGTGTGAAGGTGTCAAGTGAAAAGCTTGAGACTGAGCAGTTAAAGTCGTGATCCAAAGCAAAAGAGTGTGCTTAAGAACTCTGGACACTACTGGCTGGGGATTCTAGCAAAGCTGGATCACAATTCGAAAGGGTTCACCCAGTTAAGTGTCTGTGGCATTTATGTGTCCGGTGGTAATACTGGAAAACAAAGCACTTAGGGTCACGGCCAAGACTCAAAAGAATTTGTGTTTAAGAATAAAAAAGAACTAAACTAGGAGAGTCAACAATATCATCTGGATTCTAAGTTCCTAAAGATGCTAATCATTTTGAGCTTCAAAGGATAATGAGATACAAAAACTATTCTGAAGTGAATAGCGACTAGTCCCGCTCATCTAATTGAAATTGAGCTTCATTGAGAACTCTGAGATTTATTGTATCCTTCTCTTCTTTTTTTATCCTACTTTGATTTTAGTTTCTTGGGGATAAGCAACAGTTTAAGTTTGGTGTTCTGATGAGCGGATATTTTATACGCTTTTTTGCATCATTTTCATATTGTTTTCATTATGTTTTGTTTAAGTTTTACTCTATTTTCATAGGTTTTAGTGCAAAATTCATATTGTTTGATTCTACTTTGAGTTTGTGTATTTTATGATGATTTCAGGTATTTTCTGGGCGAAATTGAGGAGCTTTGGAAAAAGTATAATTCAGAGATAGAGAAAGGACTGCAGATGCTGTCAAGATCTGACCTCCATTCATTTGAAAGAGCATTTCTAGAGCTACAGAAGTATAAATAGCGCGCTCTCAATGACTATGGAAAGCTAACATCCAGGTCTTTCCATAAATATATAATTGTTCATACTTTGCTCTAGAAATGAAGGTCTAAAACTGGCGTTCAACGCCAGTACTCCACCCTTTTCCTGGCGTTGGATGCCTAAAAGAGAGCAGCTTGTGTCCAATGCCCAAACAGGAGTCCCAAGCTAGCGTTCAATACCCAAAAGGGAGTAACCAACTCGTGGCTTCAACCTATTTCAGCCCAAACACTCACCAAGTGGGCTCGGAAAGTGGATTTTCACACTAAAAGACTAGTTTATCTTATTTCTGTAATTCTTAGTTATCAGATTAGTATATATAGGAGGAGATCACCCTTGATCCGCCCATCTTCTTCCCCCACTTTACATTTGAACATTACCTTATGTATAGTATGAGTCACTAACCTCCTAGATCAAGGTTAGGAGCTCTACTGATTCTTATGGATTAATAATATCACTATTCTATTTCAATCTATGCTTGATTCCATTCTAAGATGTATCTTCATTCTTCATCCTAATGAATTAGGAGTGTAACTTGACCATCATCCCTATTCACATGGGTTCTTGTGAGTCCTTGACGGGATAGTACTGAACCACAAGCTTGATTATACATCTATTAGATGGCTAATCCACGGCTTCATTGGGGACTTCTCAAGACATCAGTTCAGCCGAGGTGTGGGGCGATTAGAGTCTTTGTCGTATAGGCTAGAACCAAAGAAGCAGCATTCTCTGATCCAGAAGATATGACCTTGTCTGTGGCGTTTTGAGTAAGATCACCAAGGGAATGGAATGCTAGAGCTTCACCCCCATTCAGATTGGATGGCTGTTGACCAGGTATTTGATCTGAGGCAGAGGAGATTAATGACTGCTAATCCGGCGTTAATCATATATAGCCTGCCATGGAATGAATCAATTAGAAGTTGGAGTAGATAGTGAGAAAAGTTGATCCAGAAGGAAGAAACATCTCCGAAGCTCAACCGTTCTCCTACCATTGATTTCACACATATCTAATAACGTTTTATTTATTTATCTGTTTTATGAATTTTCATGACAAACTATATTTTCTACCTGCTTGAATAACATCTGGAAGATAACCATTGCTTGGTCAAACCAACAATCTCCGTGGGATCGACCCTCACTCACCTGAGGTATTAGTTGGATGACCCGGTGCACTTGCCAGTTTATCTGTGCAAAACGTGCGAAGCTAATTTCTTGCACCAGTATCCCACTAGAGCTTGTTAATGTAAGTTAAGGATCTTTCGATCTCAGGATCAAATGTGACAAAGCTCGGATTCGGAAGTGACCTGTCATTTGTAAGAACCGGAAGTTAATACCCAATTGAAATAAAAGAAAATAATAATTTAATTATCCGAAATAGGTTCAAATTTTAGAAGTATTAATTGAAAATTTTAAAGGTGAGATTTGAATTAAGTATATTTTTCCAAGCGAGAAAATATAATTTTCTGAGAAACATTGCATATTTGTCGGTAGTATCGGCTTAAGTCTGTTTGGTACTATGTAAGAGTAATAAAAATTGTAAAAAAAACTTATAAAAATATTTAAAATTAAAAATCGGACGCTAATTCTAAAGGTTTTAGTCCAAAGTTGGGCCAAAAGAACCTAAAATGCTAAACAGTTAGACGGGGCCCAAGTTGGGCCCAAGTCCAACATATAAATATACTTAAATGAAGCCAAGCCAGCCTCATTCATCATATAAACACAAAAACACAGCAGTTGAGTTGAGAGGAGAGGAAGAAAAGTCATTATTCATCTTCTTCTTCAATCGCTCATAATTTAAGATACGATGCTCTGATTGGTGTTCCGTTTGCGGCCACATGTAGATCTCGCCAAGCCCATCATTTCTATCCAAATAAAGTTTGTAAAAACTTGAAATCCATGTTCCTGTTCTCTTCCTTATATATTTTTGCATTTTGGCTATGGTAGTTGAGAGAGTTTTATGATTTTGGATGTTTACGTGCCAACTAATAGTAGAGAATTATTAGGTTTTGTCCTAATTCACAGTGGTTAAGATAACTTATCTCTTAACCCTTGTGATTTAGTGTAATTATGAACCCTAGTATTAATTGTGATGAATTATATGATATTAGATTGAGAATTGGTGTTTATTGGAGTTGATTTGGCTATTTGGAGCATTTGGATTGAGTTTAGTGACTTGTTTGGACTTGGAAGCTTGTGTGGGAGGTTGCTTTCAGTGATTTTATGTGTGTTGGGAATCGGTTAAGGTATGGTTTCGGTTTCTTTTAGATAATATGTAATGTTTTGTGAAACTTAGGCTAGTGGACCGTAGGATAGGATTGAATTGATGATGATTATTTATGCTTATTGATATTGGTGAGAATTGATGATGATTGTGAGTTTCAATGATGTTGAATTGAGGAATAGTGATTATGGTGGATTGGGTTAATGGTTGATAGTGTTTTGTGATGATTATGTTGATAATGGTGTTGTATAAGTATCTATGGAAGTTATTGAGAATGAAATGGTTGAGAAGTGGTTAGGCAGTAATTGATCTTGTGTCTATGAGTATTAACATTGAATGTTAGGTTTTGGTATTGATTAGATTGTATTTAAAATTGGTTTGAATTGAAGTTTGGAAAACTAGAGAAACTTTGTTAGTTTTGGTAAAACCTTGTTTTTAACCAAATTCAACGAGCCATAACATGTGTTTCAGACTCTCAATTTTGATGAAACTTGATTTAAATGAAAGTTGGGTCCGAAAGGTTTAAGAGTTTGAAGAACAGATGAAAAATATTTTAAAACAAAAAAGTTATATGCGTTTGAAGTTTGGAACAAAAATCTAAATTCTGTAGCAAACAACTTTTTCAAAGATTTTTTAGGCATTCTGATAAACCCATATTTCATGGTTTATCTTGTGCTCAATTGAGTGGTTTTTATCAAGTCCTTGCCCACTTATTCATATGATTTGCATGGTTTTACATTCTCCTTCCTGATTTTGTGCTATGATTGAAAATATGCTTCTTTGGCTTTTATTTTCTTTTATTTAAATCCTCTCTTATTATAATTTGATGCCTTGATATGTGTATTAAGTGATTTCAGGGATTACAGGGCAATAATGGCTTAGAGGATGGAAAAGAAGCATGCAAAAGTTGAAGGAATACAAGAACTTGAAGAAATTGCTAAGCTGTCCAGCCTGACCTCTTCGCACTCAAACAGTCATAACTTGGGTTAAAGAGGTCCAAACGACGCGGTTCTAGTTGCGTTAAAAAGCTAACGTCTGGGGCTTCGATTTAATATATAATTTTCCATAGTGGCCGTACAGCTAGGTGACGCGAACGCATCGCTCACGCGGATGCATCGCAGTGACGAAAATCAGCGTGGCAGATTTCGTCCCCAGCGAATCCTGGGCTATTTCCGGCCCAGTTTCAAGACCAGAAAACATAGATTAAAGGCTGCAAAGTGGAGGAATGAAGAGAGAACAATTGATAACTCACTTTTTATAATTTTAGATGTAGTTTTTAGAGAGAGAGGCTCTCTCCTCTCTCTTAGGATTTAGGATTAGGATTTCTATTAGGATTAGGATTTATTTCTTCTTCATCACAGGTTCAATGTTCCTTTACTTCAATTTCTCTTCTACTTTATTCATTCTATTATTTTATTTTAGTTTGCCAAATTGGCTTATGAACTTTTCATGTTAGGATTTTCTTAACTAATGTAATTTGAGGTATTTTCAGATATATGATTTTTATTCAGCTTTCTACATCCTTGGCATTAGTTGATTAATTAGTAACTCTTGAGTTGTCAAACTCATCGTGATTGATAATTGATATCTTTGCTGATTGATTTAGATTCCTATAACTCTAGTCTTTCCTTAGGAGTTGACTATGACTTTAGGTGTTAAATTGATTTATCCACTTGACTTACCTTCATAGTTAGAGGTTGACTTAGTGGGAGCAAAAATATAATTCTCATCACCATTGATAAGGATAACTCGGATAGGACTTCTAATTTTCATACTTTGCCAAGAGTTTTTCTTTGCTAATTGATTTAATTCCCTACAATCTATTTCTCTTATTCAAACCTTTCAAAGCCCAAAAATACTATTTTTCATAACCAATAATAAATCATACTTCCCTGCAATTCCTTGAGAAGACGACCCGAGGTTTGAATACTTCGGTTTATAAATTTTATTGGGTTTGTTACTTGTGACAACCAAACATTTGTACGAAAGGATTTTCTGTTGGTTTAGAAGTTATACTTACAACGCGATTATAATTGTGAAATTCTTTACCGATAGAAAACCCGATCGTCAAAATGGCGCCGTTGCCGGGAAATTGCAAACGTGTGCCTTATTATTGGTTATTGTAAATATTTTTCAAAGAAAAAAATTCAGATTTTAAAATTTTTATCTTATCTTATCTTATTTTTCAAAAAAATCAAATCTTTTTTTTCAAAAATCATATCTTTTTCAAAATCCTATCTTATCTTTTTCAAAATCTTATCTTACCTTTTTTCAAAAATCATATCTTTTTTTCAAAATATTTTCTTATTATTAGTTTTTGTTTTTATTTTTCTCCTACTACTATGAACTCTCACGCCTTTAGCTATGAGCCTGGTTACAACTATGTTGCAGGAAGAGGAGACTACAGTGAGAACAGGCATCAAGGTTGGAACAATCAAAGATAGGAGGAGCCACAAGGATTTGATCAACCCTCATGGCAACAACCACCTCCAATGGACTATCAACAACCATTCTGTGATGCATACTAGGATAACGGCTATGGTGAGCACTCTTTTGTTTATCAACAACCACCACCATATGCCTATGAACCCCCTCATCAACATAGCCTTGGACCACTATACTCACAAGCCCCCTACAACCATTCACCTCCATATGATCCTAACCCATATCTACTATCAACTACCCTATGAACCGTATAAACCATAAATAGAACCACCCCAATTACTCCTAAGAACCACCACCTCAATATACACTATCTCCATATCCATCAATCCAAGAGCACTATGATCCTACTTATGATAGCCGAGCGCAACAAGAATCAAGGGATCGTCTCAAGGAAACAAAGGAAAAATTTCATGCAACCCTTCACCAACTGGATCAAGCAATAAATCAATTATCTTCCCGACGTTCAGACATTCAAGGAACCCCCATGGCTTCATGTGGAGAATCTACTGAAGAACGTGGCATGAAGGAGAAGTTAGAAACTCCGGTGGATAGTGAGCAGCACGATTTTGTATTGGAACAATTGGAAGAAGCTACGCCTGCCATTGAAGAGAAAGAAGTGGTTGAAGATTTAGGAGATGCACAACCTCCATGGGAAACTCAAGTCATAGAACCTCCTTCTAAGACATTTGCAATTGATGTTAAGGAGGGTGTACAACCTCCAAAGCATATCATGGTTGAAGACTTTGAAGGGGACGATCAAGAGATGGATTCAATCATTCAAGAATTCTTATCTACATTTGAATCCTCTCCCATTGGACTTGACACGGAGATTAAAAAAGAAGATGCACAACCTTCCATGCCCTTGGTGAGCAATGAAGAAGAGATTGAATTGGAAGAAAGCTACCAAGAGGAAGAGGTTGATATTGAAAAAGCTTGCAAAGAGGTGGTAGTTGTCAAAGAAGAACACAAAGGAGTAGAGCTTACAAGTTCATTAGAAACCCCTCCCCCTAAGTTTCCATCACCCTTCACAACATTCAAGTGGGTGAAATTCATATCCCTTAGCTTTCTAATTCCACTTGAATATGGGCTACTGGAGACGGACGGTCAAGTTAGAGCTCTTTGTGGCATTAAGAGTAAGAGGAAGATGGTCAGTGGTAAGAATTGTCCTGCAAGGTTCATTATGGTTGAAAGCTTTAAGTTTAAACGCAAAGGTTGGTGTAGAGCTCAATTGAATGGGTCTAGGAAGTTGTTTGGACGCTTCAGTGAGAATTCTAAGGCTGAACCACCCGAATGGAATCATGATAATCAACTTGAAGACGAGTGTAGAAACAAGATTTGGGATCCAGGAATATATGAGGATCAACTTTGGGAGCTCAAAGCTTGTGAAGAACTCCATCAAAGCTTGAGGAATTTACTTGGTATTGATAGAGCTTATTGGAAGTCCAAGCATTGGTGGAAGTTTCAAGACTAGTTCAAGCACAAGCCGCCATGACAAGGAGCTCACCAAATGTCCAACTTAAGGACTTTAACTAAAAGTGCTAGGTGGGAAACAACCCACCATAGTATAATCGTTCCTTTTTCAGTTTTTAATTCTAGTCTGTTTTGTTTGTTTTTGAGTTTTGATTGAACCTGGAATCGTGCATAACATTCATAATAGCATTGCATTCTGCATACTGCATTATTAAAAAAAAAGAGCACGCGACGCGACAGTGTCGATGACGCGTCCGCGTCGTAGGTGCCTTCGACACGAGAAGAAAAGAAACAGAGAGTCACGCAAAAGTGTGGCTGGAGGCATACCTTTGGCACAAATTGATCCACGCGGCCGTGTCGCTGACGCGTCCGCGTCATGTGGAAAAATGCCTCCCACGCATCCGCATCACCCACGCGAACACGTGGCCTTGTAAAATCGACGTAAAGAGGTGTATGGCAGAAAGTTATGATGAAGTGGGGCTGGAATGGTGCTGGAAGCACAAACCCCATCACGCGAAAGTGTACCCCACGCGTCCGCGTCACTTCAAAAATGCATTAACCACGCGAACGCGTGACCCACGCATCCGGGTCACCTGCGTCGCACAACTTATCCAGATCAGCACCAATTATCTTATCTTTTCTTTTCTAATCCTAATTTCTTCTATCTTTTCTTCTTTCTTCTTCCTTTTCTTACTTTCTTCTTCTTCATCTCTTTAACTTATCATCCCTCTTCACTTCCATTCTATTTCATTTAATTCATTTGCACACTTTCATTCATTACATTATTTTCATTGGTGTTAGAAATTTATTTGGGTCATTATTTTCTATATTTTGCTTGTGGATTATTAAGGAATTATTTGATAATTATATATTACTTTTTATAGGGTTGCCTGCATGTTCATTTTAATACTTTTCACCACTTATTTCCCATGCATGCTATGTGTTTGTGAAAATGCCCGTATGGCATTGTGCACTATTTTTAGATTTCTTTTATTCTACTACTCTAAATGCTTTCTTTTCACAAAATCTTTTTTATATTTTATTAATTAAATATAATTGTTATTACAAACATATTGTTAGTTTGAAAGACTTGGAAATCTAACTTGGACATTGAATGCTTGATCTATGCTACTCATGCCTTTGCCGGCATGCCAATAAATACATTGCATTTAACTGTCCTCACATGCACTTGCTATATTTTCATTGATGACTTTTTACATGTAGTCATGACCATGGGTTAACATCATTATTCCTTCCGGTGCATTGATTACCACCTTTCCCATTCTTTTCCTTGCTATAACCCTTGAAATGTTCATGTCTTTACTCGTTCCCTTTCAGGATGGCCACCAAGAAGAGTAAAGAGAAAACTACTCCCAAACCACCGGCAAGGAAAGGAACAAAAAGAGCACCAGCTGAGGAACCACAACCCCCATCCACTTGCACATCTTAGCATGCATCGAGGACGGTGCAATCTTTAAGTGTGGGGAGGTCGATACCGACTTCCAGGGGTTAGTTACCTTATTTTCAACACCAATACTCTATTTTCTTTGTTTGATCATTGTTGCATTTGCATATTTGATTGCATGTTTGTTTGATTTTATGCATATTCTACTTGGTTGAAAAATAATAAGTTTCTTCTAAAGACCCTATTTTTGAAAAATTTTACTAATTTAAAATCAAAATTTTTTGTGTTAAATTTGTTTGAAGTTGTATTTGGAACATGGTTTTTGAGCCAAAGAACACACAACCTGTGAGATTTTGAGCTTATTTATATGGTTACAGTATTTAATTATAAATTTTTATTCTTGTGTGTTTTCTTCTCTATAATTGTAATCTTTGCTTTGTTTCATTCTATATATCCATTATTTAGTGTATTTACGTGCTTGCATATGATTGAGGTCATTACTTGTTTTTTCTCACTTATCCCAAATAGCCTACCCTTTCAATCACCTTTGTTAGCCCCCTTTAGCCTTTTTACCCTTCTTCTGTTTTATAACCACATTACTAGCCTTAAGCAGAAAAACAAAATAAAAATCTCAAGTTGAATCCTTGGTTAGCTTAAGATAGATATTGTGTATAAATTAAGTATGGAGAATTTTATGGGAACATGGGACGAAAAATAAATAAATAAATAAATAAAATAAAAAAGAGGAACTAAATTGAATAAGTTATCTCAAAAAAATTTAGGAAGCATGCTCATGTGAAATAAAAATAAATTAAGTTACCATGTGCATAGATAAAAAAAAATTTGAGTGATTAAATAAGGGGATACAAAAATTTTCCCAATGCAAAATAAAAAGAATCAATGCACATGGGACAAAATTCAAAATTAAATTTGGTGCATGAGCATGTAATACAAAAGTGGACAAATTTTGGATAAGTAGGTAAAAGAACTTTGAATTTATATAAATTATGTATGTTAAGTGAGATCTTAGACTAATCAAGGATTCACTTTGTTAGCTCACTTAGCCTTATATATACATCCTTACCTTTACCTTAGCCCCATTACAACCTTGAAAAGACCTCATGATATTTGCATTGGTATATTAAATATTTGTTGATTAGTTAGATGAAGAACAAAGTTTAGAAAGCATGATTAGAGAAGGGTAGAGTGATTGACCCTAGACATATGAGAGTTAAAGTGATATACACTACGAGTAAGGGTTCAGTGCTTAATTCTACGTTCCCTGCTTTCATGAGCTATATTCTTACAAGTTTACTTGCTTTTTATTGTACAATTTGAATTAGTGGAATTTGGTTTGTATTTGTCTTGAAGAACTTGTTTGCTTTAAACCAAGTAGGTAGAAACATTTTGCATGTAGTTGCATTCACATAGATAGATTGCATTTCATACTCTCTATCATTCCTCTTCACTCCTTTATAGCTTCTCTTGAGCTTAGCATGATGACATGCTAATCTTTAAGTGTGGGGAGGTTGATAAAACCCTATTTCATGGTTTATCTTGTGCTCAATTGAGTGGTTTTTATCAAGTCCTTACCCACTTATTCATATGATTTGTATGGTTTTACATTCTCCTTCCTGATTTTGTGCTATGATTGAAAACATGCTTCTTTGACTTTTATTTTCTTTTATTTAAATCCTCTCTTATTATCATTCGATGCCTTGATATATGTGTTAAGTGATTTCAGGGATTACAGGGTAAGAATGGCTTAGAGGATGGAAAGGAAGCATGCAAAAGTGGAAGGAATACAAGAACTTGAAGAAATTGTTAAGCTGTCCAACCTGACCTCTTCGCACTCAAACAGTCATAACTTGAGCTACAGAGGTCCAAATGATGCAGTTCTAGTTGCGTTGGAAAGCTAACATCTAGGGCTTCAATTTGATATATAATTTACTATAGTGGCCATACAGCTAGGCCATGCGAATGCGTCGCTCACGCGGACGCATTGCAATGACAAAAATCAGCGTGGCAAATTTCGTCCCCAGCGAATCCTGGGCTATTTCCGGCCCAGTTTCAAACTCAGAAAACACAGATTAAAGGCTACAAAGTGAAGGAATGAAGAGAGAACGATTGATAACTCACTTTTCATAATTTTAGAGGTAGTTTTTAGAGAGAGAGACTCTCTCCTCTCTCTTAGGATTTCTATTAGGATTAGGATTTATTTCTTCTTCATCACAGGTTCAATGTTCCTTTACTTCAATTTCTCTTCTACTTTTATTCATTCTATTATTTTATTTTAGTTTGCCAAATTGGCTTATGAACTTTTCATGTTAGGATTTTCTTAACTAATGCAATTTGAGGTATTTTCAGATATATGATTTTTATTCATCTTTCTACATCCTTGGCTTTAGTTGATTAATTAATAACTCTTGAGTTGTCAAACTCATTGTGATTGATAATTGATATCTTTGCTGATTGATTTAGATTCCTATAACTCTAGTCTTTCCTCAGGAGTTGACTATGACTTTAGGTGTTAAATTGATTTATCCACTTGACTTACCTTCATAGTTAGAGGTTGACTTAGTGGGAGCAAAAATATAATTCTCATCACCATTGATAAGGATAACTCGGATAGGACTTCTAATTTTCATACTTTGCCAAGAGTTTTTCTTTGCTAATTGATTTAATTCCCTACAATCTATTTCTCTTATTCAAACCTTTCAAAGCCCAAAAATACTATTTTTCATAACCAATAATAAATCATACTTCCCTGTAATTCCTTGAGAAGACGACCCGAGATTTGAATACTTCGGTTTATAAATTTTATTGGGTTTATTACTTGTGATAATCAAACATACGAAAAGATTTTCTGTTGGTTTAGAAGCTATACTTACAACGCGATTATAATTGTGAAATTCTTTACCGATAGAAAACCCGATTGTCACATCCGTATGTGGACAGTGCATGCGATGCGAGGATTGACCACTACCAAGCACTCTCAAGTACGTGACACTGGCATTCATACGTGAGAATGGCATTTTTACTAGCATGCGTATGTGACTTGTAACACGCGACGCGGCAACCCCTTTCCACTTCAAGTGTTTGCGTACACAGACGATGGGCGCATATGTGAACTTGGCGATTTGACACCCATGCGTACGCGAGAATGGATTCGCATATGCAAGACCTCTATTTTACTGAAAAATGTGATCTTTTGTTTTTAAGCATTCCTCTAACTTTCTAAACCTCCATAATTGTTAATTGAGACTCTTAGCTAGTAATTAGGTTCTGAGACTAGTGAGGATGGATTGAGTAACTTAGGATGGGATTTTTCTGTTATGCAATTAAATACGAAGACTTAGGCTTGGGAAGTCCTTTGGATGGAATGACTTGAGTGGATTGGCGGAGTGTTGAGATGATAATGTATTGAAACAAATGAATGATTGAAGCTGTTGGAAATTGATGAGATGAGTACTAAAGAACTTATGTTATATGAGCATTGATCATTAAGACTGATTATATACTATTGATATGATGAGATTGATGAGTCACTATGTGCCTGGAAAGGATAGTAGTTAATCCCACTTGTCGAGGTTGCGGGACCAGCGTAAGGATGGTGGTTAATCTCGCTTATGTTGAGATGTGAAGTCTGAGATTGAGTATCCACTTGCGTCTTTTTGAGTCGTAAGAGTGGATCAGGCACTATATTCCTAGATAGTGGGCCGAGCATTATATCCCTGGGGTACCAATTATTTGTGACCGAAAGGCGACATCCCAAGGGGATGTATCGGGTTGGCAGTTAAATCGACAAGTGATATCATGGCCAATAGGACAGGCATTGATCATGTGCATCTTTTATGTGTTTGCTTGCTTTGCCTAATTGCATCCGTTGCCTAAATGTATAACATGTTTAACTGCTTGTTGAATTACCTACTGTATATGTATATTACTTGTGTTCTACTTGGATACATTATCTGTGTTTTTTGCTGGGATTGAGGAGGTTCAGTAGGCGGAGGTGATGGGATCTCATGGAGGATAGGATGGCGAAGGTTGTGGAACAACGATTGTAAAAACCGATTAATTAATAAATAATTAACTCATAAATTAATATTTATTCTAGAAAATTAGAAAATAAAATTTTATAGTTTAATATAATAGAGAAAATTAAATCAAGAATTTTGATACTAATTTTAAAAAATTTGGCCCAAGATTGGGCCGAATAGGCCAAACCAATTGAACCGGACCCAAACCGGGCTCGTGGGCCCAACCCACTCACTTAATAAAGTGAATTCAGATCCTTCTCGCCCTATTTTGCATGCAAAACACGTTGAAGCAGCCATGAGAGAAGGAAGAAGAAGCAAACCCTTGGTGTGACTTCAAATCACCATATCTTCTCACTCCGAGTTCCGATCACTGCACCGTTTGCGGCCACGTGACTGCGACGTCGAGCTCTACAAAGCTCATAAGGTTATTTAAGAGGTAAGGCATGAATTAATTTTATTTTCCCCAGCACTTGATTTCAAAATTATTGGGTAAAAGTGTTGAGATTTTAAGCTCTTTAATGTTATAAGATCCAATTAGCTTGAGAAAAAAGGCTTAATCTCACCCTTTTGATCCTTGGGTATGGTAAGATCCTCAACCCTAAGTGAAATACTTGAATTGTTGTGATTAGTTATTGAGTTTTTATGTGTGGTTGTATGTTATGTGTATTAGGCAATATATGTATGTAAGTGGATTGAGGCTTGATAGAGATTTTGGGAGCTTGAAGTGGATTGTAATCTAGAAATCTATTTTTGGAGGTGTTAGAGTCTTGAAAGTTGAGGAAAAGTTGAATTGGAGGTGTTCTGGGTTGAGCGGAGAATTGGACAAGGTATGGTTTTAGATTTCTGTATCTAAAATGTAATGTATTGTGAAAACTTAGGCTAGTGACCCTAGGATATGGATTGAATTATTGATGTAGATGATTTAATGATGTGGATTGTGTTGATTATGTGGTTAATGGTCTTGGATGGTTGTGGTTGATGCTATTTATTGATAAGGCATGTAAAATTGTAAGTGACATGGTGTTGGTATGCATGATTATTAATGAAGTGAGATTTTGTTTAAGTTGATATGGAAATTGTCACAAGTAATTGATAATGTATGTTGTGAATTGTTGAACTTGGATTATTGAGTTAAAATTGATGAAACTAGAGAATTATTGTGTTGTGAATTGAATAAGGAAGTTGGAATGTGGTTAAGGCTGAATTGGTAAAGTTTTGGTTGAATTAAAAGAGGTTTCAAAGAGTATGTTTTGAAAATTAAGGTTTGTTAATTTTTGTGAAAATTGTGATTTTAGCCAATTTTGGTGAAGCATAACTTGATCTTCAGACCTCCGATTTGTGTCAAACTTATTTAGAAATAAAATTTGGTTCGAGATGTTTATGCTGTTCGAAGAACGAAAGAAAAATATTTTAAAACGAGAAAGTTATGCTCGATCAAAGTTTGGTGTACAAGCTAAAAATTTTGGACTTAGCAGCTTTTTCGAGCTGCTGCATTGTATGCGTACGCATATATTCCATACGCGGACATGCGCTTCTGTTTGGCGTATTTGCGTGCGCGGAAAGGGAACTGCGTACACGAAATGAGCCAAAAAGTACGCTCACGCATACGCGTGACCTGGGATTTTTGCGCACGTGAATTCCCTCATATGTGGCCAGTCGTTTCTGTTTGGTGGGCATGCGTGCACGGGAAGGGAAATGCGTACGCGTGACCCTGTTTTTAGCAAATATGAGCTTTGTATTTTTAAAAACAAATTTCAAACCTCTAATCCTCCATTTTCATCCTTTTAGTCCTAAATCTTTATAGTATACCTAGTAATGAGAAGAAGATAGGAAAGGTGGTAACTTGTGGATGAAGTAAAGGGAGAATTAATGATGAAACATTGATTGTATGAGTTGCTGAGGATGATGGTGGAAGTGTTGTATATGCCATGAGCCGAAGGGCTGTATTTGTTAATGAATTATGACTGGTTATGGATTATGTGTGAGCCGGATGGATATGATAAATATTGATTTGTGGCTGAGTATGTATATGTATATGATTGTTGATTAATAATGTGATTTGATGCACTTCCAACTATTTGATATACGAGCTTTCCTGGGTGAAAGCAGTGGCTAGCCACCACGTGCTCCAGGTTGAGACTCGATACTCTGCTGACCTTATGTCGTAAGTGTGGCCAGATACTGTGAAAGTTCCGAATGAGCTCGCCCCGGTGGATAAACACCAGTGTGGATGTTATATGATTATGATTATGATTGTGAATTACTCGAGTTGGGGATGCAAGACAGAGGGACAGTCCAATGGTTAGCTACCAGGACTTGTCGGGTTGGCTTTATAATCGACAGATGAGGCTCATCAACCACTAGGACAAGCATGCATCATATGCATCTATATGATTGTTTGGTGTGTTTTGTTTGAAATTCCCTAATTGACTGCATAACTACTTGCTACTTGTTTATCTGCTGTAAATGCTTTCTATCTGTGATTTTCTTGTATATAATAATTGTGTTTGTAACAACTGTTTCCGATGGTGGTTGGGAGGTTCGGAGGAGTTGGATTGGAGAGTTTTAGATAGATCGAAGATCCTTAGTTAGTTGCATATTTCATTCTTACGGTTTAGTTATGTATATAAGCTTTAATTATATGTTGGAAGTTCTAGGATTTCCTTCGGCTTTCTCAGGACATTATATGTTATGTGGGCACTGTTACCATGATGAGAACCTCTGGTTCTCACCCCATGCGAATTTTGTGCTTTTCAAATGCAAGACATGAGGCTCCTCGCTGAGGCTTGCTGGAAGCTTCTGATTCATCGAAGATCCTTATCTCTCGGGCTTTATTTTGGTTAATATGTATTTAGATAGATATTTATTA
The DNA here is from genome assembly GCF_003086295.3 of Arachis hypogaea. Classification (NCBI taxonomy): domain Eukaryota; kingdom Viridiplantae; phylum Streptophyta; class Magnoliopsida; order Fabales; family Fabaceae; genus Arachis; species Arachis hypogaea. The sequence continues at coordinate 61,400,112 of NC_092037.1, forward strand.
TCTCCACTATTTATATATAAAATGTATTAACTCCTCTTAGAGGTTATTTTGGAGAAATAGGTTCTATAACTCTCATTTTGGGTTTTGTCTTTTGGGTTCTGCATGTATACTTATATGCTCGGGCCGGTTACCTTCGCGAACCGAGTCTTGAGCTTTGTTATCTGTATTTTGGCACTCTTATGTATATGTACCCATGTCAGTTTATCTGTTACATGTTTCGCTTACGTTACGCTTTCGGGAGTGTTGTGCTTTTCAATTTAACGAGTTTTGCTTCACCCTTTTCTTCAAAGGCTCCTAGTTAAATAACTTTTTCACTATTATTATATATATAATTTTACTTTTAGAAGTCGTAATACCTCGCCACCTCTGTCTTATGACTTAAGCATAAGGCTCTGTGTGGTAGGGTGTTATAATGATGGTTTTGTTAGTTTAGAAATCTCTTAAGTTAGATTACCCAGCTTATGGTTTATTATATATTTCTTAAAGCTTGAGTATCTTGTAATCGATATGAAGTTCTAGGATTGCTGACATTAGGATTTTTGCTAGTAAAGAATTTTATAAAAATATAGTCGCGTTGTAAGCATAGATTCTAAACCAACAGAAAATTGGAAGTCCTATCCCAGTTATCCTTATGAATTGTGATGAGAATTGGATTTTTCTCCCACTTAGTTAACCTCTAACTATGAAGGTAAGTCAAGTGGATGGAATAAGTTTGGTTCCTTAGGTCCTAGTCTTTCCTTGGAAAAGGCTAGAGTTATTGGAACTCGAGTTAATTCTTGAAGAATTCCAATTTTCAGTCAACAATGAGTTTGACAACTCAAGAGTTACCAATTAATCAACCAAGGCCAAAAGGGAAGAAATTCTACTCGAATGAAAATAATTTGGATAAAGCCAAAGCATCCATAACATATAAGTCTGAAATACCTCAATTTATATTAAATCAAGAAAATCCTAACATGAATGGCTCATAAGCCAAATAGGCAACATAAGTAATACAAGCATTAAAGTATCTGAAAATAAAAGAGAAATATAAAGTAAAAGGAATATTGAACCTGATGAAGAGTTGAAATCCTAAATCCTTTAAGAGGAATCCTAATCCTAAATCCTAAGAGAGAGGAGAAAACCTCTCTCTCTAAAAACTACATCTAAAATTATGAAAAGTATGTTATGAGTCCTCCTGAGTCTCTGCATGTTCTCTGACTTTAATATGTGTTTCTGGGCTGAAAACTAGGTTGAAATGTGGCGCAGAATCTTTGCCAGCGACTTTTGTAATTCTACAGATCGCGTTCGTCACGCGTCTCCGTCGTCCACACGTTCGTGTCACTCAGCATTTCTCGTACCACGCGTGCGCGTCGTCCACGCCTTCGCGTCGTTCGTGCAGCTTCCAATCCATGCAGTCGCATCAGGCACGCGAGCGCATCACGGTAATTCCTTCTATTTCGCGCGGTCGCGTGAGCCATGCGACCGCGTGACTTCTCGCTGGTCATCTCCTCAATTCCTTGTGTTCCTTCCATTTTTGCATGCTTCCTCTTCATTTCTTACACCATTCATGTCCTATGAAGCCTGAAACACTTAACATATAGATCACGGTATCAAATGGTACGAAGGAAGATAAAAATATACAACAAAAAGGTCCTTAGGAAGCAAGTTATTAATCATAGAATATTTTTATGAAGGAATTGTAAATACATGCAAATCATATGAATAAGTGGGTGAAAAGCTTGATAAAACCACTCAATAAAACACAATATAAACCATAAAATAGTGGTTTATCAACCTCCCCACACTTAAACATTAGCATGTCCTCATGCTAAACTCAAGGAGACTAAATAAATGAGTAGGGAAAGGCAAGACTCATGCAATGCAACCTATGAATGTGAATGCAACTACATGCTAAAATGATTCTACCTACTTGGTGAAAAAGTAAATAAATCTTTCAAGAATAAATATGAGCTGGATTTCACTAATTCAAATCACAAAATAAAGTACAGATAACTTGCAAGAAGAAGATAGCTCATGAAAGTAGGGAACATAGAATTAAGCACTGAACCCTTACTAGTAGTGTATATCATTCTAACTCTCAAGTGTCTAGGGTCAATTCTCTCAATTCTCTAGTAATCTTGCTTTCTATAGCTTGCTCTTCATCTAACAATCAACAAAAATTTAATGCACCAATACACAAATCAAGAGGTCTTTTAAGGGTTGTAATGGGGTTACGGTCAAGGTAGGATTATATTTGGTCAAGTGGACTAAAATTTGAATCCTTAATTAACTTAAACTTTCCACCTAACTTAGGAAAATCCATGTAATCATAATATAAAATCAATAACTACCCATTAACTGCGTTTACTACATATTTATGCATTCCAAGTTTTGAGTACAGTACATGTGCATTGCTATCACCATTTACTTTGGGGCATTTTGTCCCCTTTTATTATTTGCTTTTTTTTCTTTTCTTTTTCACTTTTTTTTTCTTTTTATTTTTCTCTTATTTTTTTATTATTTTTCTTTTATTTTTCTCAATGCATATGATTAAAGTATTGAATGCAATAATATGTTCTCAACTATTATTTTGCACATTTTCACTAAAATATACAACACCCAATTACTCAAACCAAATATTTTCAAATCTAACTTCCCTACACTTAAATCATGAGCACGTTTACTAGTCTAAGCTAATCAAGGATTCAAATTAAGGACATTATTGTTTTCCGCTTAGAGTTAGTAATGAGCTAAAGTAAAGAACAAATGGGTAAAATAGGCTCAAATTGGTTTGCAAAGGATAATGGAAGGGTAAGGCCATATGGGTATGTAAGCTTAATGAAACAAGGCCTCAATCATATAAGTGCATGCATACATCAAACAGTGGAAATATAGAATTAAGCAAGACAAAGATTACAATTTTAGAGAGAATAACACACAAAAATAAAATATATTGGTTGATAAAATGCAACCAATCAAATAGGCTCAAAATCTCACTGGTTTTGTGTGTTCGAGCTCTAAACTATGTTTCAAAATAATATTTCTTCATACAAGTTTTTTTTTCAAAAAGTTTTTAATTTAAATTAGTGAAATACTATAAAAAGTTTCTTGAAAAAGAAAATATTACTTCAACCAAGTGGTGAAATATGCACAAAATCAAACAAACATGTGGATGCAACATGCAAATGCAACAATGAACTATAAATGAAACAATGGTGTTGAAAAGAAGAAAATAGCTAACCCATGGAGATCGGTATCGACCTCCCCACACTTAAAGATTGCACCGTCCTCGGTGCATGCTGAGATGTGCAGGTGGACAGGTTGCTCCAACTGATGCTTTTCTCCAAAGATTGTGCGATGAACTTGTTCACAGTTCCAATTAGAAACTCGTCTTTTTTCCTCTTGGTGGCCAGCCTGAAAGAAGAGGAAAAAGAAGAAAAAGTAACCCAGAAATAAAAATAAGAATATAAATAAAGTCTGGGTGGGTTAATGCCGAATAATGAGGGTCTCAATTACATGGTAGCTACAACATGCAAGTGAGAAAATAATAGAAGCACATGGCATGTCAACTAAATAGTAAACAAGTTAAGAAGCACCTAAAATAATGCAGGAGATATGCAACAGATGAGTAAAAAGATTGTAACACCAATGTAAAACAGCAGATATAGAAAAGAAAAGGAGAAGAAGAGGAAGAAGAGAGTAAAGAGGGAAGAAGAAAAAGAATGAATAATATGAAGAATAGAGATAATAGAAGAAAGTAAAGAAGGAAGAAGAAAGAATTAAGAAAGGGGAAAGAAAAAAATAAGATAATTGGCGCTGGGATGGATAGGCTGTGTGGCGCAGAGAACGCGGACGTGCGGGGCACGCGGTCGCGTGGATAGCGCTTTGAGGAAGTGACGCGAACGCGTGTGGCACGCGAACGCGTGACTCAATTTGTGCTAGTGGCGCAAGTGCAGCCTCGCATTCGCACAACTCTCTGTTTAAATGCATTTTGCCAAAAATTTGGGTGACGTGGTCGCGTAGGGGACGCAATCGCGTGGTTGGCCTTTTTCTGAAAAATGGCACGGACGCGTGGGGCACGCATTCGCGTGGTAGGGCTTGTGCTTCTAGCACGAGTTCAGCCCAATTCTAGCTCAACTTTCGGCCATACACCCTTTTTACGTCGATTTTGAGGCGTGCGTTCGCATGGGTGACACGGACGCGTGGGGAGGTTATTTCGTTAATGGCGCGGATGCGTCAGCAACGCGGTCGCGTGGATCAAGTTGTGCCAAAGGCACGCCTCCAGCCACGCTTTTGCGTGACTCTCTGTTCAATTTATTTTCTTCCTAACGCACCTATGACGCGGACGCGTCAGCGACGCTATCGCGTCGTGTGCGATTTTTTTTATACAGTATGCAGAATGCAAAATGCAATAAATGTCATGCAAAAATTTCAGGTTCAAACAAAATTCAAAAACAAAGCAAAATGGAAAGGGAACGATCATACCACAGTGGGTTGTCTCCCACCTAGCACTTTTAGTTAAAGTCCTTAAGTTGGACATTTGGTGAGCTCCTTGTTATGGCGGCTTGTGCTTGAACTCATCCTAAAACTTCGACCAATGCTTGGAATTCCCACAGCCTCCGGGATCCCAAATTAGGTGCAGAAAGCCTTCAAGCAAGCTAAAGCAAGTGACAAAGCCCCAAGAGTATTGATTTCTAGATTGAATTCCAGGGTCCCAAACCTTGCTTTTGCACCCGTCTTCTTGTTGAGCAATATTGTTCCATCCGGATGGCGAGTAGTCTGAATTCTCACTGAAGTAGCCCAACAACTTCCAAGACCCATTCAGTTGAGCTCTACACCAACCTTTACATTTAAACTCAAAGCTTCCAACCATAATGAACCTTGCAGGAAAATTCTTACCATTGACCATCTTCCTCTTACTCTTAATGCCACAAAGAGCTCTAAGTTGACCATCCATCTCCAGTAGCCCATATTCAAGTGGAATTAGAAAGCTAAGGGATATGAATTTTACCCACTTGAATGTTGTGAAGGATGATGGCAACTTAAGGGATGGGGTTTCTAATGAACTTGCAAGCTCCACTCCTTTGTGTTCTTCTTTGACAACTACCACCTCTTTGCAAGCTTCTTCAATATCAACATTTTTCTCTTAGTAGCTTTCTTCTAATTCAATCTCTTCTTCATTGCTCACCAAGGGCATGGGAGGTTGTTCTTCTTCTTCTTTAATCTCCATGTCTAGTCCAATGGAAGAGGATTCAAATGTAGATAAGAATTCATCAATGATTGAATCCATCTCTTGATCATCCCCTTCAAAGTCTTCAACCATGATATGCCTTGGAGGTTGTATACCCTCCTCAACATCAACATCAAACACCTTGGAAGGAGGCTTTATGAATGGACTTTCCAATGGAGGCTTAGCATTTCCTAAGTCTTCGACCACTTCTTCTTCTTCAATAATTTCGGCTTCTTCCACTTGTTCCAGTACAAAGTCATGATCTTTACTGTCCACTGGAGTTTCTAGTATCTCCTTCATGCTACGTTCTTCATTAGATTCTCCACATGAAGCCATGGGGGTTTCTTGAGTGTCCAAACGTCTGGAAGGTTATTAATTTATTGCTTGCTCCAGTTGATGAAGGGTTGCATGAAATTGATCTACTGATTCCTTGAGGCGAGCCTGTGATTCTTGGGTCGATCCAAAAATTGGCAGTGGTGATTCTTGGGAGTAATTGGGGGTGGAATTGGGGTGGTTCTACATATGGTTCATACGGTTTATAGGGTGGTTGGTATGGTGGATATGGGTTAGGGTCATATGGAGGTGAGTGGCGGAAAGGGGCTTGTGAGTGTGGTGGTTCGAAGCTATGCTGAGGAGGTGGTTCATTGGCATATGATGGGGCTTGTTGGAAACTACAAGGGGGTCAACCATACCTATCATCTTGGTATGCATTATAGAATGGTCTTCGTCCATGATATCTTGGAAGGTGTTGTCGCCTAAAGGGTTGATCAGATCCTCTTGGCTCCGTCCATCTTTGGTTGCTTTGACCTTGATGCATATTCCTGTTATAGCTTTCTCTTCCTACAACATAGTTGTAACCAGACTCATAGCCAAAAGGGTGAGAGTTCATAGTAGTAGGAGAAAATTAAAACAAAAACTAACAAAAAGAAACTATTTTGAAAAAGATATAATTTTTGAAAAAAAAAAGATAAGATAAGATTTTGAAAAAGATGTGATTTTTGAAAAAGATTTGAATTAAAAAAAATTTAAAATCTGAATTTTTTTTTGAAAAATATTTACAATAACCAATAATAAGGCACACGTTTGCAATTCCCTGGAAACGGCGCCATTTAGACGTTAGGATTTTTTCTAGTAAAGAATTTTATAAAAATATAGTCGCATTGTAAGCATAGATTCTAAACCAATAGAATATCCCTTCGTACAAACATTTGGTTGTCACAAGTAACAAACCCCTTTAAAATTGATAACCGAGTATTTAATCCTCGGGTCGTCTTCTCAAGGAATTGCAGGGAGGTATGTTTTATTATTGGTTATGAAAAAACAGTGTTTGGGTTTGAAAAAGGTTTTAAGCAAGAGAAATAGATTGCAAGAATTAATAAATTAATAACTAATAAAACTCTTGGCAAGGTATGAAAACTGGAAGTCCTATCCCAGTTATCCTTATCAATTGTGATGAGAATTGAATTTTTCTCCCACTTAGTTAACCTCTAACTATGAAGGTAAGTCAAGTGGATGGAATAAGTTTGGTTCCTCAGGTCCTAGTCTTTCCTTGGAAAAGGCTAGAGTTATTGGAACTTGAGTTAATTCTTGAAGAATTCCAATTTTCAGTCAACAATGAGTTTGACAACTCAAGAGTTACCAATTAATCAACCAAGGCCAAAAGGGAAGAAAATCTACTCGAATGAAAATAATTTGGATAAAGCCAAAGCATCCATAACATATAAGTCTGAAATACCTTAATTTATATTAAATCAAGAAAATCCTAACATGAATGGCTCATAAGCCAAATAGGCAACATAAGTAATACAAGCATTAAAGTATCTGAAAATAAAAGAGAAATATAAAGTAAAAGGAATATTGAACCTGATGAAGAGTTGAAATCCTAAATCCTTTAAGAGGAATCCTAATCCTAAATCCTAAGAGAGAGGAGAGAACCCATCTCCCTAAAAACTACATCTAAAATTATGAAAAGTGTGTTATGAGTCCTCCTGAGTCTCTGCATGTTCCATGACTTTAATCTGTGTTTCTAGGCCGAAAACTGGGTTGAAAGTCCGCCCAGAATCTCTGCCAGCGACTTTTGTAATTCTACAAATCGCACTCGTCACGCGTCCGCGTCGTCCACGCGTTCGAGTCACTCAGCATTTCTCGTACCACACATGCGCATCGTCCACGCTTTCGCGTCCTTCGTACAGCTTCCAATCTGCGCGGTCGCGTCAGGCACGCGAGCGCGTCACGGTAATTCCTTCTATTTTGCGCGGTAGCGTGAGCCATGCGACCGCGTGGCTTCTCGCTGGTCATCTCCTCAATTCCTTGTGTTCCTTCCATTTTTGCATGCTTCCTCTTCATTTCTTACGTCATTCCTGTCCTATGAAGCCTGAAACACTTAACATATAGATCACGGCATCGAATGGTACGAAGGAAGATAAAAATATACAACAAAAAAGTCCTTAGGAAGCAAGTTATTAATCATAGGATATTTTTAGGAAGGAATTGTATATACATGCAAATCATATGAATAAGTGGGTGAAAAGCTTGATAAAACCACTCAATAAAACATAATATAAACCATAAAATAGTGGTTTATTAATTGCCTTTGGCATCCTGGAACTTTATATCTTATCTTTTAGGTACTATTACTACACGTGTGAATGCTTCGTATTTTTGTATCTCTGTTTTCTACATGTTTGAGCTTTGTTCCTTCATTGAACTTCTAGTGTATTATATTCTTGACTATATACTATGATATTGAGCTTTAGAACTGCCGTATCGCTTTGTTATCCTTTGCTTTGTGGCTAGAGATAGGACTTAGGATTATAGGGTGTTACATCATTCAACTTGAAAAACATAAGAACCGTGCAATTATTAAAAGCTAACAAAAAAGTAATTAAAGAAATTAATCAACAACTAGAAACCTATTAAAACAAAAATACTAACTAAGAACAATAACTAAAACTACTAGCAAAAACCAATAAAACAAGAAAAAACAAGCTATTCACAATATTTACATATTAATAACAAGCAACAAAATGACACACATTTACAAAAGTCCCTAACAACGGCGCTAAATATTTGATGTGGGTTAGATGTCGGTTTAGAATTTTCCCAAATTAAAAACTCGAAGTCGTTATGAGTATAGTTCCGAACTAGCAAACAACCCAAATAAAAGTTTGATAAGATTGTCAGAAATCAAAACAAATAACTGGGAGTATTAATCATGGGTTGTTCTTCCTTGGACTTGCAATTGAATACACATTATTGGTTATGAAATCGGGAATTTTCAAACACAATTGCAGAAATTAAAGAGACTAGAAATTTAAGGCGTAAATAACTATTAAATTGCAAGAAACTAGGGTTAAGAAGCAAGTAGATAACTAACTAAGCAAGCATGAATAAAGAGCAATGATTAAACTAACAATTATACTAAAAGATAATTAAATCAAGTTAGAAAAGATTGAAGAATTCAACTAGTGCAGAAGTGAAATTCAAATGTTAAAAGAGGTTTTAGCTAGGAATTAAGAGTTAAGGTTTCCTATCCTTGTCATAAACTACAACTATATAAAATATTTTATCAAACACTTCGTGAGTATGAAAATAAAGCATGATAAATTGCAAAAACTAATGAAAACTATAACTAAATAGTGCAAGCAATTAATACTAATAACTCACACAACCATATAGAAAACTCAAAACATCAAATTTATTAATGAAAAATCAATAAGTGGGTGAAAAGCTTGATAAAACCACTCAATAAAACATAATATAAACCATAAAATAGTGGTTTATTAATTGCCTTTGGCATCCTGGAACTTTATATCTTATCTTTTAGGTACTATTACTACACGTGTGAATGCTTCGTATTTTTGTATCTCTGTTTTCTACATGTTTGAGCTTTGTTCCTTCATTGAACTTCTAGTGTATTATATTCTTGACTATATACTATGATATTGAGCTTTAGAACTGCCGTATCGCTTTGTTATCCTTTGCTTTGTGGCTAGAGATAGGACTTAGGATTATAGGGTGTTACATCATTCAACTTGAAAAACATAAGAACCGTGCAATTATTAAAAGCTAACAAAAAAGTAATTAAAGAAATTAATCAACAACTAGAAACCTATTAAAACAAAAATACTAACTAAGAACAATAACTAAAACTACTAGCAAAAACCAATAAAACAAGAAAAAACAAGCTATTCACAATATTTACATATTAATAACAAGCAACAAAATGACACACATTTACAAAAGTCCCTAACAACGGCGCTAAATATTTGATGTGGGTTAGATGTCGGTTTAGAATTTTCCCAAATTAAAAACTCGAAGTCGTTATGAGTATAGTTCCGAACTAGCAAACAACCCAAATAAAAGTTTGATAAGATTGTCAGAAATCAAAACAAATAACTGGGAGTATTAATCATGGGTTGTTCTTCCTTGGACTTGCAATTGAATACACATTATTGGTTATGAAATCGGGAATTTTCAAACACAATTGCAGAAATTAAAGAGACTAGAAATTTAAGGCGTAAATAACTATTAAATTGCAAGAAACTAGGGTTAAGAAGCAAGTAGATAACTAACTAAGCAAGCATGAATAAAGAGCAATGATTAAACTAACAATTATACTAAAAGATAATTAAATCAAGTTAGAAAAGATTGAAGAATTCAACTAGTGCAGAAGTGAAATTCAAATGTTAAAAGAGGTTTTAGCTAGGAATTAAGAGTTAAGGTTTCCTATCCTTGTCATAAACTACAACTATATAAAATATTTTATCAAACACTTCGTGAGCATGAAAATAAAGCATGATAAATTGCAAAAACTAATGAAAACTATAACTAAATAGTGCAAGCAATTAATACTAATAACTCACACAACCATATAGAAAACTCAAAACATCAAATTTATTAATGAAAAATCAATAAGTGGGTGAAAAGCTTGATAAAACCACTCAATAAAACATAATATAAACCATAAAATAGTGGTTTATTAATTGCCTTTGGCATCCTGGAACTTTATATCTTATCTTTTAGGTACTATTACTACACGTGTGAATGCTTCGTATTTTTGTATCTCTGTTTTCTACATGTTTGAGCTTTGTTCCTTCATTGAACTTCTAGTGTATTATATTCTTGACTATATACTATGATATTGAGCTTTAGAACTGCCGTATCGCTTTGTTATCCTTTGCTTTGTGGCTAGAGATAGGACTTAGGATTATAGGGTGTTACATCATTCAACTTGAAAAACATAAGAACCGTGCAATTATTAAAAGCTAACAAAAAAGTAATTAAAGAAATTAATCAACAACTAGAAACCTATTAAAACAAAAATACTAACTAAGAACAATAACTAAAACTACTAGCAAAAACCAATAAAACAAGAAAAAACAAGCTATTCACAATATTTACATATTAATAACAAGCAACAAAATGACACACATTTACAAAAGTCCCTAACAACGGCGCTAAATATTTGATGTGGGTTAGATGTCGGTTTAGAATTTTCCCAAATTAAAAACTCGAAGTCGTTATGAGTATAGTTCCGAACTAGCAAACAACCCAAATAAAAGTTTGATAAGATTGTCAGAAATCAAAACAAATAACTGGGAGTATTAATCATGGGTTGTTCTTCCTTGGACTTGCAATTGAATACACATTATTGGTTATGAAATCGGGAATTTTCAAACACAATTGCAGAAATTAAAGAGACTAGAAATTTAAGGCGTAAATAACTATTAAATTGCAAGAAACTAGGGTTAAGAAGCAAGTAGATAACTAACTAAGCAAGCATGAATAAAGAGCAATGATTAAACTAACAATTATACTAAAAGATAATTAAATCAAGTTAGAAAAGATTGAAGAATTCAACTAGTGCAGAAGTGAAATTCAAATGTTAAAAGAGGTTTTAGCTAGGAATTAAGAGTTAAGGTTTCCTATCCTTGTCATAAACTACAACTATATAAAATATTTTATCAAACACTTCGTGAGCATGAAAATAAAGCATGATAAATTGCAAAAACTAATGAAAACTATAACTAAATAGTGCAAGCAATTAATACTAATAACTCACACAACCATATAGAAAACTCAAAACATCAAATTTATTAATGAAAAATCAATAAGTGGGTGAAAAGCTTGATAAAACCACTCAATAAAACATAATATAAACCATAAAATAGTGGTTTATTAATTGCCTTTGGCATCCTGGAACTTTATATCTTATCTTTTAGGTACTATTACTACACGTGTGAATGCTTCGTATTTTTGTATCTCTGTTTTCTACATGTTTGAGCTTTGTTCCTTCATTGAACTTCTAGTGTATTATATTCTTGACTATATACTATGATATTGAGCTTTAGAACTGCCGTATCGCTTTGTTATCCTTTGCTTTGTGGCTAGAGATAGGACTTAGGATTATAGGGTGTTACATCATTCAACTTGAAAAACATAAGAACCGTGCAATTATTAAAAGCTAACAAAAAAGTAATTAAAGAAATTAATCAACAACTAGAAACCTATTAAAACAAAAATACTAACTAAGAACAATAACTAAAACTACTAGCAAAAACCAATAAAACAAGAAAAAACAAGCTATTCACAATATTTACATATTAATAACAAGCAACAAAATGACACACATTTACAAAAGTCCCTAACAACGGCGCTAAATATTTGATGTGGGTTAGATGTCGGTTTAGAATTTTCCCAAATTAAAAACTCGAAGTCGTTATGAGTATAGTTCCGAACTAGCAAACAACCCAAATAAAAGTTTGATAAGATTGTCAGAAATCAAAACAAATAACTGGGAGTATTAATCATGGGTTGTTCTTCCTTGGACTTGCAATTGAATACACATTATTGGTTATGAAATCGGGAATTTTCAAACACAATTGCAGAAATTAAAGAGACTAGAAATTTAAGGCGTAAATAACTATTAAATTGCAAGAAACTAGGGTTAAGAAGCAAGTAGATAACTAACTAAGCAAGCATGAATAAAGAGCAATGATTAAACTAACAATTATACTAAAAGATAATTAAATCAAGTTAGAAAAGATTGAAGAATTCAACTAGTGCAGAAGTGAAATTCAAATGTTAAAAGAGGTTTTAGCTAGGAATTAAGAGTTAAGGTTTCCTATCCTTGTCATAAACTACAACTATATAAAATATTTTATCAAACACTTCGTGAGCATGAAAATAAAGCATGATAAATTGCAAAAACTAATGAAAACTATAACTAAATAGTGCAAGCAATTAATACTAATAACTCACACAACCATATAGAAAACTCAAAACATCAAATTTATTAATGAAAAATCAATAAGTGGGTGAAAAGCTTGATAAAACCACTCAATAAAACATAATATAAACCATAAAATAGTGGTTTATTAATTGCCTTTGGCATCCTGGAACTTTATATCTTATCTTTTAGGTACTATTACTACACGTGTGAATGCTTCGTATTTTTGTATCTCTGTTTTCTACATGTTTGAGCTTTGTTCCTTCATTGAACTTCTAGTGTATTATATTCTTGACTATATACTATGATATTGAGCTTTAGAACTGCCGTATCGCTTTGTTATCCTTTGCTTTGTGGCTAGAGATAGGACTTAGGATTATAGGGTGTTACATCATTCAACTTGAAAAACATAAGAACCGTGCAATTATTAAAAGCTAACAAAAAAGTAATTAAAGAAATTAATCAACAACTAGAAACCTATTAAAACAAAAATACTAACTAAGAACAATAACTAAAACTACTAGCAAAAACCAATAAAACAAGAAAAAACAAGCTATTCACAATATTTACATATTAATAACAAGCAACAAAATGACACACATTTACAAAAGTCCCTAACAACGGCGCTAAATATTTGATGTGGGTTAGATGTCGGTTTAGAATTTTCCCAAATTAAAAACTCGAAGTCGTTATGAGTATAGTTCCGAACTAGCAAACAACCCAAATAAAAGTTTGATAAGATTGTCAGAAATCAAAACAAATAACTGGGAGTATTAATCATGGGTTGTTCTTCCTTGGACTTGCAATTGAATACACATTATTGGTTATGAAATCGGGAATTTTCAAACACAATTGCAGAAATTAAAGAGACTAGAAATTTAAGGCGTAAATAACTATTAAATTGCAAGAAACTAGGGTTAAGAAGCAAGTAGATAACTAACTAAGCAAGCATGAATAAAGAGCAATGATTAAACTAACAATTATACTAAAAGATAATTAAATCAAGTTAGAAAAGATTGAAGAATTCAACTAGTGCAGAAGTGAAATTCAAATGTTAAAAGAGGTTTTAGCTAGGAATTAAGAGTTAAGGTTTCCTATCCTTGTCATAAACTACAACTATATAAAATATTTTATCAAACACTTCGTGAGCATGAAAATAAAGCATGATAAATTGCAAAAACTAATGAAAACTATAACTAAATAGTGCAAGCAATTAATACTAATAACTCACACAACCATATAGAAAACTCAAAACATCAAATTTATTAATGAAAAATCAAGAATTCACAAGTTCATAAACTAACAAAATAACTTCAAATACAAAACAAAATCTAAGTAAATTATAATGTAAATGACAAGAAAATTAAGAGTAACTTACAATTAAAACAAGCTAGAATCTAAAACTAAGGCATAAACTGATTAAAACTTAGGAAAACCTAGAGAGAAGTTAGAGTTTCTCCCTTTAGAAAAACTATGAACAAAACCTAAACCAAAAAATGTAAAATTGTGATTATGAGTGTGTGTGTTACTCCGCTTTCATGCTCCAATAGTGTAGCTTCAGACATGACTGGATTGAGTCTAAGTTGGGCTCAAAATTGCGAGCCACGTACTCTTTAAGTGAGACACGTGTTGCCATTGATGTGTACGCACAAAAGGTGCGTACGCGCGAATCTGGAATGATACGGACGCACGATCCATCCGTATGCATGACTTTGGAGAATTCACAATCTTCAATTTTTCATCAATCCTCCACTTTTGCATGCTTTTCCTTTATCCTTTCAGGCCATTCTTGCATTCTAAACCTCTAATCACTCTAACAAATATATCAAGGTATCGAATGGGAGAAAAGTGAATTAAACTTGACAATTTCAAGCATAAAAATCATGTTTTCAGTAATTAGGCTCAATTAAGAGAAGATTCACAACGGCATGCAATTTTCATGAATAAGTGCAAGTTAAATTGATAAATTTCATTCAATTCAAGCCAAAATTGATCATTAAATATAGATTTATCACGAGCCAATCCTGCTAGCATGTCGTTAGGCCAGGCAGGGTAGGCATGAGTTTCAGGATCATTGGAATAGGCAGGGTGGAGTAGGCTAGCCCATCTAGAGGTGGGCTTTTGGTAGAGCAGGGAGAACGAACTAGCTCATTTACCAACTCTATCTGTGTAATTTATTGCTATCATTACTAGTTTATATGCGGATATTGTTGGTTCTTTTATTCTTTTAAAGGAGAATGATATTTTTTATTCGACTAAAGTTCCAAAGTGGTTTCTGAGATTAGCGTTGTGCACTAAAATCGTTTTTGGGATTTAAATTACACGAATTACGTCCCTAAGATTAACAAATTTAGTTCCTGAAATTGAATGTTATGCACTAAGTTAGTCCCTTCACTAATTTTCTCATCTTTTTTTATAAATTTAAAATTCTCAATTTCTTTAAATGCACGAATTTCAATTGTATTTTTCACATATTATTTTAATTCAAGTATTTTTATAATTTTTTTAAATTTTAGTTTTAATTATAAAAATATTTTTACAATAATTTAATTCGATAATTTTTTTCCTATATAATTAGGTTATTTAATAAAAAGAATTATGTACATGCGTGTCGTATGTATGTTTTTAGACAAAAAATATATATTTTGATCAATTATATAATTCTTTTATTAGAATAACATAGTTATATATTGCAAAATTTATTGGTATTACGTTATTGTAGAAAAAATTATATGATTAAAACTAAAATATTAAAAATATTTATAAAAGCACTTGTATTTAAACGTGTAAAGAAATAAAATTAAAATTAGTGCATTCAAAGATATTGATCATTTTTAATTTATAAAAAAGAGCAAAATATGAATGCATGAACTAATTTGGTGTACGATATTTAATTTTAAGGACCAAAATTTTAGAGACTAAAATGAGTCATCTAGTGGCTAGTCCAAAGTCAGAGACCAATTTGGTGCACCTGCAATGACGACATGAAGATGACACGTGGATGAATAAGTATTGTGACACGTAGACAAATAATATTGTACATATCGCATTATCATCCACACTAGCATGCCACGTATTACTAACTACCTTCATCGTACCATGATACGTGTCCAAACCACGATGGGACACTTCATTTATGGTTTATGTCATCAAGCCATATCAATATATTGTTAACAGAAAACTGGTTAATTACTAATGTAGTACTTTTTTGTCAATCTCAAAGACGTAATTGATTAATGATAATTTTAGTGCACGACATCTAATTTTAAAAATCACTTTGAGACTTTAATCTTTGTTTTTCACATCCAATAAAACATTTATTAAAAAAAATGTTAGAACTCTTTCCATTTCAAAAAAGTTAACATAAAACTTTTTTCTTAATTATTTTTAAAAAGGTTGTTTATGCCTGTTGTTGAAAGGATTTCAATATCTTTTATCACATGGTACTATCATCCATCTCAATGTATCACCTATTACTATCTGTTTTATTAGTATTTTATTATACATAGTTAAATTATATTCTAACATGTAGTATTGACCATATATGTCATCATGCCACATCATCATATCGTTAAGAGAAAATAATCAAAAAACTAACATTTGTATTGACCAATTTAAATATTAATTCTATGATTAGAAGTTAAGGCTCAAAAGCAAAATTAATTAAACCTCATCCAAAATGAGCACTTTTTATTGGTTATTATTGTTTTTTATTTAGGTGTGAAAAATTCCTTGCATTATTAAACTTACGCCTCTCATTTTCCAGCAGTTTGTCACCGCTTAAACTTTGAATAAATGATCATTTGTATTCATGAGAGATAAAAACGCTGACATTTGTACCTATGATAGCTCGAAACTAACCTTGTACCCATGAGAGATGCTGTCCGTGTGACAAAAGTGTCCCGCCTTGGATCTGAGCTTGGTTCGTGCCTTTCCGAACCTACGTGGCACTCCCAAACCCTCCCCCAATCTGAGCCAACCATTCACCATCATCATCTTCATCTTCTTCACCATCACCATCACCATAACCTCCATAACCTCCATCACCATCACCTCAGCACCGTCACAGCCACCTCCCTTCACCACAACCTCCGGCGACAACCCACACCGCCGCGCCCCTTTCTCTTCTTCTTCCCCTCTTCTCACCTCCGCTAAGCCCAGAAACCACAGCGCCATTTTCAGTGTATCCAATGATCATCAAGTGCCAAGAACTCATGTTTCTCTCTAGCATTCGATCAAACACCTTGCGTGCAATATTCATGTTACCACATTTTCCATACATTCCAATCAACCTATTGTTCAATTCAACCTCCCCTCGAAACCTCGATCTTCTCAAGAACTCATGAACCCTTTTCCCATACTCAAGCGACCTCATACCCTCGCACAAATTCAACATGGCGAGAAAAACACCATAATCAGCAGTAGAACCTTGACCCATGAGTTCCAAAGCTTCAGCAAGCTTACCCTCTTCGCACAACTCAATCAAATTAACGGTCAGGGTGGTTGCATCAAACAGCGCGTTTTGGTGGTTCTGGTCGACCCTATTATGAGTATTATCAAGTTTGGGTTTTGGTTCTCTGGGAAGATTCTCCTTCCGTGAAGTTTGGGTCTTTTGAGCGAAACGACCAATGAGGGTGGCGTTTTTACGGCGGGGTTGGACCTTGTTGCTATTGGTGGTGGGGTTCTTGGAATCGAAAACGGCGTAGGAACATAGAGGAGTGGAAGGGAGAGAGCAATTGGAGGGCTTCGGAGGAGAGAAGTGTGAAAATTTGGAATGGGATGAGATGACAGTGTTTAATTTGCGGGGAACGGGTCCCAGTGACGTCATTGATGAGTGGAGTTTGAGCTCCATGGAGTTCTGATTTTGGAGGCTGTGTGGAACAATTGCAGAAGAATAATTTTCCATCCCCTGCATTTTTTCCTGAGTTCTGTTTCTTTCATTGTATTGCTTTTAGTTCATTTTGCTTAATTTGGTTAGTTAGAAATGCATGTTAGTAGATTTAGGTGTGTTTTGATTCATGCTGGTATTTGAAAATTTTGCTGTTTTGGTGGAGAGGAGGAGCTGGCGCTGTGATTTCTGGGCTCAGCAGATGTGAGAAGAGGGGAAGAAGAAGAGAAAGGGGCGCGACGGTGTGGGTTGTTGCCGGAGGTTATCGTGAAGGGAGGTGGCTATGGCGGTGCTGAGGTGATGGTGATGGAGGTTATGGAGGTTATGGTGATGGTGATGGTGAAGAAGATGAAGATGATGATGGTGAATGGTTGGCTCAGATTGGGGGGAGGGATTGGGAGTGCCACGTAGGTTCGGAAAGGCACGAACCAAGCTCAGATCCAAGGCGGGGTACTTTTGTCACACGGACAGCATCTTTCATGAGTACAAGGTTAGTTTCGAGCCATTATAGGTATAAATGTAAGCGTTTTCATCTCTCATGGGTACAAATAGTCATTTATTCCTCAAACTTTTTTTAAGAAGTAAATAAAAAACTAACTGAAAAATTTTAAAAAGAAAAAGAACGATAGACAAAATTACCACGAAGACACACGGCTCACGCAGAGAGAGTTAAAAAAAGTTTTCAAATATACCCGCGAAATTTCAAACAGAGAGAGAGAGAGAGAGGGCACAAGACGGAAAAAGCTTCCGAAACCAACAATGTCATCGTCGTTCCCCAGCTGCGATGAAAGATCGGTTGCATCTGCTCTTCTTCTGCTCCAAACCACTTCTCCGACTCTTTCCTTCTCCACTCCAAAGTAACCGTCACAAGCTCACTGTTGATCTTCATCATCCGTCGACGTTTTCATCTTCGCTCTGTTTTTTTGCTCTGCAGGTCAAGCTCTGATTCCAAATATTCGGTTCCAGAAGGAAGCAGAAGCAGAAGCAAGAGCTTTAGAGATCGCTCGGTTTCGTGTGCTTCCGATAGGATTTTAGCTTCGGCTTCTTCGGTCACAAACGACAATGGCGTTTCCTCCGGAGAAGAGGAAGAGGAGAAGCCGATCAAACCGCGTTGCGTTTCGTTCCTCTCAGCCACCGCTCGTTACCATCAGATGAAGTTCAAGGTTGATTTACGTGTTATTCTCGTCAATTTTCTCTTTCAGATTTTGCTCTGTTTCGTTTTCTGTTCGGATCCGTTTTCCTTTTGGAATCAAGTTGCAGAACAAACAGTTCTTATCAATTGCTTTCGTTTTTCTCGATTGATTCCTGTTTTAGAATTCCGTTTCGTTTTTTTTTTTTTTTTTTGTTGAATCAAGAAGCGAAAGAAGTGCTGGTCAATTGCTTTCGTGTTACTTTGTTTGATGAACTTTTGGTTCAGTTCAAGTTTATGCGAAACCGATGAGGAAATTTAAGAATGCATGAAAGGCTTTGAGGAAAATTTGATCTCAGTTCTCTTTGATTGGATTTCCTCAGTGTTCATTTTAAAAATCATTGAAGTTCGATGTGAACGGAGCAAGGAAGAAACCTTTGAATTTTCAGATATTTATCTTTACGTGTTTGATTTTGATATAGCAACAATTTCTAATTTGGCTGAACTGAGGAATTCTTGAATCCTGAATTGTAAAAGATTGTGAGGAAGATCCGATCGAAGGTCATTTGGACAGCATCATGCTCCGGCCACCGGAAACCAAAGGCCAGTACGGCTTCGGAAGTATCCTCCGGTTCTCTCTCTGGTGACGCCTCGTCGAGTTTGTCCAGCAGCTCGAGCGCACGAAGCTTGCGCTACGCTAACAGAGTCAGAAGCAAAAGTGTGAGGGTCGATGCGATTAGACACGAGGAGGAGCCGCCGCCGCAGCAGCAGCAGCAGCTGAAGCGCGAGAAGAACGCCCGGGGTTCGCCGCACCTTCGCCGGCGAGGGGAAGCAATATTGAAGCTTCTCACTGTCGGCGGTTGCTCGGAATTGAGGATCCGTCAGATGCTCGGTGACAGCCCTGACACAAGCAAAGCTCTTCGAATGTGATATCTCTCTCTCTCTCTCTCTCTCTCTCTCTCTCTCTCTCTCTCTCTCTCTCTCTCTCTCTCTCTCTCTCTCTCTCTCTCTCTCTCTCTCTCTCTCTCTCTCTCTCTCTCATGCATCATAGAACTGGTGGAGGGCAGCAAGTACCAGTATATTACAATAATATAATTACACTACTAATAATCAATACCTAATTGATTTTGATGCTAATAATGAACAACTATTGAAATTTACTATATTGAAACTTTTTCTATATAGATATTTCCTTAACTAATAGTAAATGATAATTGTGAACATGGCCGATTTGCATGTAACTATCTTTCATGAATTAACAGTTCCTATTATTTTATTAGATGAATGTGTACAATTAATCTCCCATCATATATTTAGTGATATGTGATTTGTTTTATATGTTAAATTTAGGTGTTCTATGATTATTTAACAAATCCCCTCCCCCACCCCACCCCATTAATTACCTGATGTTGTTTACTTTTCTCCTAGAGGGAAATTTGGGTTATTTTTAAAGTGAAAGAACATTCTATAGGATAGAATTACACATTTGTTGTTATGAAAATAAATGAAGAAAATATGTTAATTATTTCACATTTATAATGTATAATTTGTGGTTTCCGAATAATTTTTTCATAACAGATAAAATTATGCATATTTAATTATGAATTTTGTTTTCAAAAGTGCACCACAGATCTTAAGTAGAACACATCCATGAAACAGGTTGCAATTTATCAACACACGTTTTGTGCTGACTTGGGGTAGTGACCGTTGCAACGGAAACACAAACACCCCTCTCAATAGCTTACCATTTGAAAATAATGTGTTGCATTTGGCATAAACTATCACTACTACTGTATTAAGGGTAAAAATACGGGGTTGTTTGGTCACCATTAATTGAGTTTCCTTTATGCATCTTGTAATCTTAAGCTGTGTTACTGTGTCTAAGATAACATAGAATTATGTGCAGGTTGCTAAGGCTGGAAGCCGTGAAGAGATCAGGCTCGGGAGGGCGCCATGATCCCTATGTTTACACGGTAAACAAATCCATAATAACTAATTTTGTGATAAATTCATATCTATGATAAATCACGCTAAAGTGTTCTCAGAAATTTAAATATTAATAAATATGTACTTTTAAAAGATCATAACAACAAAAAATGTTCTCAAAGGATTTAAGAGCGTGTTGAAATAATTAAATTTTAGATATATATTTTTAAAAACTTTTAGAAATTACATTTTGATGTTTTTTCTGTAAATATAATTAAAAAAATTAGAATTCTTTGTTAATAAAATTTAATAATTTTAAGTCAAATAATTCTTTTATTTTGCAATTTTTTGAATGGCTAAATTTAAAAAAATGAAAAAAGATGTATAAAAATCGAGTTCACTTTGAACTTTTGTATGTACGTCTTAAATAATTATTCAAATATTTTTAAAATATTTGAATCTAATGCACAAAAATTGTTTCTCAAATACAAAAGTTATTTATCACTAATGAAAAATAATCTTTTTATTATTTTCGCAACACTTTTTTTTTGACATTTTATCATTTTAATCTTTGGAACCTAATTTTGTCACTTTTTAAATTTTACCTAATCTTTGAAAGGCATTTTTAGTAGTGTATCCTTAGTTACTATATCATTTGTTCACATGATTAATTAAACTGGTTTGTTTTTAAGTGACCTAAACCTTACCTCCTATGTTTTTTTCTTTTACTAAACCTTACGTCTTATGCATTTTCTATTTACTTTCTTTCACCAAGATTTAAATGCTAGATGTTCATTAGATTAAGTCATGGATAAATCTCGAAATAAACGACTTTAATCTTTTTATTTTTCGTTTTTATCTGGAATAAAACAAATATTTTTGTTGCAGATAACTGGGTGAAGTTAACATAAAAAGTTAAGCTACTTGCAGTGGTAGCGGATTAGATATATATGCATTCACTCCCGGCTAAAGATTGTGTATAGTTATTTCATATATTCGGCTAAATTCAGGTATATATATCCCTACATATAAAGTTTGGGAAATTTTGTTGTAGGCAACTTATATATAGTCATGGTAAGTGGTGCATTAGAGGTGTCCAGATGTAGAGTATAACTCAAAAGCTACGCTATGAGTACATCTTAGTTCAACACTTAAACGTGTGCCCTAGTATATATATTGTTATATACAAATGTATAAGAAAATTCAACCGAAGATTATTGTATCGGGAATAAATAGTTTTTTTCATGTATAAGAAAGTTCCGAGTTAGAATTGTGGTTTCAGTTAACTTTAATATCTTACTCGCTTATAACAGTACCCAACTTTTAGTGACACAATTTCTATTTATTAAAAGGACAAGAAAAGAAAGGGGTATTGGATGTCAGGAAAACGCACATAAAGAAAAGCAAAATGATCAAATGACTAATATTTACATGAGACTGCAATTTATTGGTGTAGCATACCTGACAACTGTTGAGTGTGCGATATGCCCACAACTAAAGAAATATTATTTGCAAGTCTTGTATAACTAGAACATATACCTATTTTTTTGGCACCGAAAGTACATCCATTGACCATTGTATTAGCGAGGTCATAACATTATATAAAGTCTGGCGAGATCATCAAAACTCAACAAAATTTTAATAAATAAATAAGGAGTCTGGGACAGCAATATACATCTATTTGTTTAGTATTGCAAATTCACTAAGCAGTCACCGTATATTATGATATTCCTTACTGCTGTGTAGTCACGTTACAAAAAACGTAAAATCAAAATAAAATATTGCATGCAAACAAAATTGAAATTCAGTGCGACTTTGTCCCTTGAAATCAAACTTTGAACACTTCCTATATAAGGAATACAGCTTCTAGCATGTTCGTATATTATTCCGCCGTGACGGGAGAACATGCGCGGCGTTATATTGAAAGGCTGTGATATGCCTTCCTTGTTACCTTAGCAGCAGCATCATCAATTAGTTGCACAGTTCTAAGTGGCGAAAACTGAAAGAGCTTCTGCAAATTACTGCCTAAGAGATGAAGTCTACCTTGTTTTCTTCTGAAGCTTTGGATTCTTGCACATTCGAATACTTTGGGGAGTAACCTCTACTAGTTCATCTTCTTGTATGTACTCGATGCAGTCATCAAGACTATAATCCAAGGGTGTATCAAGAATCACTGCATAAGGAAGTAAGATAAGATATATTGAAGTTGTTGACCATTGCTACTCCTACACAGTTTTAATGCACAAATAATAATTAAGACGGATTATATTGACTTTCGTTGAGCATATAAGATACTACCTTCTGGCATCTTTTCATTTGTCATGCTTACACCAACATTCATGCATGTTATGTTTTATAAGGTAAGTGAATGTCATGTTTGGGAAACAAGGTAGATCAGTATTATGTTTTCCAATATAAACGGATAATTGAATGTAACACCATCTAAACCTCAGAAGTGTTGAGTAATATCACCTAACCTTATGGAAAATCGATGTAATTGTCCCTTCTAATAATAATAATAACAATAATAATAATAATAATAGATTTACAAAAGATAAAACTATAATTCAGGCATATAAAATGTTTTTAACCCATGATTCATAATTAATCATACTCACAGCAGCCTATTCAACAGCTTTTGTATAAATACCATAACTGCACTTGTGTATTAAGAAGCTATGCCTTAACTTACAGACTAAATAATTTGCAGGAAGATTTTAATTTTCAGCCAATGATTTGAAAAAGCTATAAATGAAAGAATCTCATCACTAAAATTAATTAATTAATTAATAGCTAAATAAAACACTTTACATAACTGATTTGAGAATTTGTTGTTCCCATATTCATATTAAAATTCGTGGTCTTGCTTATGGAGGTATAAATAGCAGGCAAGCAAAAAAGAACTACAAGAATGAATCATTTGAAGTAATGAAGTTGCCAGAAGACAGCTTTAAGGGATAAGAAAAATTCAACAAAAAACCTTATATGAATTGGACACAAAATAAATTTGCGTATAAGATACTATGTAATTGCACTGAAGGTGCTTGTCACCTGTTTGTTCCTTGTTGGAGCGTATGTTTGTTGCAGCTTTTTTCTTGCAAACATTCAATGACAAGTCCCCAGGTCGCTGATGGATGCCAACAATTTGACCTTTATAAACATCCACTCCAGGACCGATAAACACCTGTCCCCTTTCCTGTGAACTAGCGATTGCATAAGAAGAACTTGTTCCATCCTCAAAAGCAACCTGTAATTCAAATCATTCTATCATTAATGAAGAAGCAAACATTGAGCATTCTAGAGTATTAATGCTACCAAAATAGGAATAGAAAATATGATTAAAAAAAATCAAGTGTTTAAATGCTAATGCTAATGCTGCATCTGCATTAATACAAGCATCATGCTTATAGGTTTATAGTGGAAACAGCAATGCACGCATTACCAGTGAGCCTTGATCCCGGGTACTCATGTCACCAGCCCAGGGTCCATAGCTATCAAAGATAGTATTGAGAATAGCTGTCCCTCGGGAAGCAGTTAAAATTGCATTCCGTAATCCAAGGAGGCCACGAGTTGGGATCTTGTATTTGAGTAATGTAGTTCCCTCCGATCTAGCAAAGAAACAAAATCACCAAATGAAGTGAAATATCATTATCAAGGATAAAATCGTCTAAAAGAGAGCATTCATGATATATATATAACAAGAATGGATTAATTTTTGACAAAAATAAAGCAGATGGGCTACAAAATCCATGAGAATACAGCATATACAGATACCATAATGTAGACCAGTAACATGGGGCCAAGATTTTTTCAGAATTTAGGACATGGTTGGTCAAGATACCACATAACATCAAGAGAAATTCAATGTATCATATTTGGAGCCTCAAAACATAAAACTGGCATCATAAGATATTAATAAATAGATAATAATAACTAGGAAATTCCATGTTTGAAAAGTGAAAAGTTAATTATTAGTCAATGGTGTCTTTGAAGATACAATAGAAGACTACACTTCTCCAGATGCATGTGAATCTTTCATCAAATATTATTATTTTGATAGAAAACAAAAGTAAATAAGAAAATAAGAGAATACAAAGACAGGAGATTAAGATGTACCCCCATAAGAAAAGTAAATAAAAAAGAACTGCAGAGAACCAGCACAAAAGAATAACAATAGCATCCTAGTTCCCACGCAAATCGGAAACAGAAACTCTCATGAAACTATCATTGGCTGAACACAAAATAGAAGCCAGTATCGTTATTATTTACCAAAATATCTTTTGTTCGTCATAATAATCCTATGGAAGATATTATCTATGGCTTTTGCTTAAATAAAAACAATTCATCCACAAGATAACAAGATATGACTTCCATTCTTCTATCAAGGAAAAAATATGTTGCATAATTATAAAACTTTTGGATGTAAACTATATCACATCAAAATAAAAGCAAAGAAAGCAATCTACATACCCAACTCCTTCCATATCAAACATCTGCCCTCGTCTCTTCCCAAGGAGTTCAACAACAGCTCCCATATGTTCTTCAGGTACCTCAACAGTTGCAATCTTCAACCACAACACTTGTTACTTAACATTTATAACAAATAAGTGAAGGAAGCACCCAAAAAAATAGGTACCTCCTAATTATTATCATTCAAACAGCACAGAACCATGAATATCAGTTCCAATATTTAGAAGAAACAGAAACAGAACACTGTCCCACTATTTGATGTAATATTTATAACATCTATAGGGAAAAGAAGCAACTTCTTACTTGTATAGCATATGCTTAATTACATTTAATCAATAATGTTCGTTTTCCAACGTAAATTAATTACAAGCTAATTTTTTTTAAGGAAAAAATTTTCAGGATCAATGCATTCGAAATGCATGCAGCATAGTAATATTATTTTCATCCCTGAACTAATAAAAACAAAGCAACTACTAGTGCAAAAAAGCAAGTCCTCCCTCCCCCTTCTCTTTCCAAATAAAATGGTAGTTTTCTAGGAAGTAACTTGATTCCATCTGTCAAACATGATTGTTTAAAGTCATGTCATGTGCACTACCACCATCTCCCTTTTGCTTTTAAGATTTTGAATTTTTTACTTGAATGGAAACAAAAGATAGAAAGTTACCTCATATGGTTCTAGCAATTTGTCGTTAACTTTCTTGTTGATAACTTTAGGAGGGCCAACCATGAATTCATATCCTTCTCTTCGCCTGCAGATATAATGTTATTTGAAGAAATCGACCCATAACTATAAGAGAAAACGAATACTCATACATACATATTTTCAATCAGTATGGTGATATGCAAAGTTCCACGCCCACTGACAATGAATGTATCTGCTGTCTCACCATCTTCAACTTTCATGGCGAGGTTTCGCTCAAGTTCACGATAAAGCCTGTCCCTTAAGTTCCTACTCGTAACATACTTTCCCTGAACAATGTTAATTAATTTAGCCAGTCTGTTACCTTATGATATAGAACTTACAATGTTAGCAACAAAGCTATGCCTAACAACTATGATTGTGCCTAACAGATAGCATCAGACATCAGGATAGAAACGACAAATAATTATCTTCCTTAACGGTCACAAACTATCAATCATAGACATACCTCGCGGCCAACAAAAGGGGAAGTGTTTATGGAGAAAGCCATTTTCACGGTTGGTTCCTCCACCTTTATGGAAGGTAGTGGCTTTCCAGACACTTTACAAGCAATTGTCTCTCCAATCTGAGAAAAGAATGAAATGGTTAGTAAGATTAATTCAATACAAATTACAAAATCACGATTTTGATTCAAATGCAACAATCATTACCTGAATATCACTAATTCCGCATACTGCACATATATCACCAGCCTCCACACTTTCTGCAGGGACCCTACTGAATTTATCATACACGTAAAGCTCACTAACTCTTCCATATCTACATGAATCTTCTGATGTGCATACCTGGGGAAAAAAATAAAATAAAATAATTTTTTTTAAATAAAAAGAAGCTATAAGTGCTAGCCGGACCACATCCCCATTTCCTACGTTGGATGTCCAAAAGAACTTGAGATTAAGGTATGAATAACTTTTTTTCCACCCATCCGAAGAAATAAAAAATAAATCATGCACACAAGAAAGTTACCTAGTAAAAGTGATTGAGTAAAAATTTACTTGTTATCAAATTATTTAAACTTAATTTTATTCATAAATATTCATCACTTAGTATAATAATTACCAAAGACAATGCTAGTACACAAATCGAACAATAAAAATACAGGAAAAAGAATTCTCACCTTGACATCCATGCCTTTTTCCAAAACTCCAGCTTGCAAGCGCCCAATTGCTATACGCCCTTTGTGTTCATCATACTCAATATTTGTGACCTAGTTGAAAGTATAAGCATATGTTAAGGCTACAGATTATACTAGAATATAAATCACATGCACATACATTTGGCCACTATCATCTTTAGGACAAGATTCATATACTATATTGAAGATTTTTATGATCTGTTTAAGAGATTGCTAATCAGACCCTGTAAACTTTCCACAGCTGACGAAAATGGAATGGAAGATTTCATCTAATCTGTTTATTTCTACTTACCCTAAGGTGGTAAATTAGTAGAAAATCAAATGCTAAATTGCTAATTATAAAAGAAAAAAAATAAAAAAAGAACTATATATATATATATATATATATATATATATATATATATATATATATATATATATATATATATATATATATATATATAAGGTCTACAAAGAATATAAAAAACTCACAAGCATTTGAAGAGCACCATCTTTATCAATCCTTGGTCCTGGGATGCATCTGATGATGGACTCAAACAATGGCCCAAGGTCTTCTGCCAGATTCTCAGGAGACAACCCTGCTTGTCCTTTTATACCACTTGCATATATTACTTGAAAGTCGCACTGAATGGAGAAAAGAAAACAAAGATGAGATGCTTACAGAGATTTTATTTCATAACACTTTCAAAGTAGAAATGGTATGTTTGAATTTGCTCACACACAGCATTAAATTTTACAACTTACCCTCCACACATCATCATGAATAACTAACCACATTTTAATTCTGGCTAGTGATCCAAGTTCCAACAGAGTTTACAACCATACAAGTAATTACAAGTACTTCATGTTATTTCACTTGCGTACCTGCTCATCTGTTGCATTTAATTCAATGAAGAGTTCAAAAGTTGAATTGACAACAAAATCTGGGCGAGCAGATGGCCTGTCTATCTTATTAACAACCACAACAACTGAATGACCAAACTCTAATGCTTTCTTTAAGACAAATCTTGTCTGTGGCATTGGTCCTTCAACAGAATCTACCTGCAATTACAAGAGCAGCTTGGTAAATCCTATATATTACAAAAAAAAAAAAAAAAGACATGTCAGGGAAGAAAACGTGGAATTTTACGAGACAAGGTAACACATTTTCTAGTAGATAAAAAGCAAGATTATCTCTCTTGTAAACAACAGATCCACCAAAGAATAAGAATATTGCACA
The DNA here is from genome assembly GCF_003086295.3 of Arachis hypogaea. NCBI lineage: Eukaryota > Viridiplantae > Streptophyta > Magnoliopsida > Fabales > Fabaceae > Arachis > Arachis hypogaea. Next base: position 61,428,022 of record NC_092037.1, read on the forward strand.
GTCTGAGTAGTGGAGTAGAAAAGTCGAAAGAAGGATAATTCAAACCAATATTCATGGTCACATGTGCAAAAACAAGTGGGAAAAGCTTAGTACCACTAGAAGGATTCCTTCCACCATGTTCAGGATACGCTCTACTTCACCTCCAAAATCAGAGTGACCAGGAGTATCTATTATATTAATCTTTGTGTCATGATAGGAGACCGATGTATTTTTACTCAATATTGTGATTCCTCTCTCACGCTCCAAATCATTTGAGTCCATTATCCTTTCCTGCACAAATTGATTATCACGAAACACCTGCACAAAGGCCCAAAAAAACCACGCATTACATTAACAACTATCATCTGTCCTCAGTTCCTCACTCTTTTCTAGATAAAGAAGAGAAAAAAGAGAGGGCGGAGGGGGGGTGGGGGGAGATAGGATGAAAGATCAACTGAATTTTCAATAAAAACAGTAGTTAAACTATTCAATAGATTTTATGTTTATAGGCACTTATTTCATATGTTGAAGTGGTTCATATCATTCAATACAAGAACCAAAAGAGAAACAAAGGCAACTTCCAAAACAATGAAAGAACAACAATGCAGTTGAATATCCTGATAGTACCTTTGTCTGTTTCAACATGGCATCAACTAGAGTTGTTTTTCCATGATCAACATGAGCAACAATTGCTATGTTCCTTACATCCCCTCTTCTCTTCAATTGCCTCCTCTCTGAAGCTGAAGGGAAACAAGGAATCAGAAAACACATACCATCTACTGAAAAATAAATTACCAAAAATCACCAACACCCCCCCCCCCCTTCTCCTTTTTCTCCCCAAAAAAAATCCAGGAAGAAGATGAAGCTTCTGTTGTTATTGCAAATAAAAATATACACCCGGAAGAGAAATAAAAGATAGGTGAAGTGGATCACCAGTTCAAAAACATTAATTCAGACAATATTTTGCAAAAAGACCGATATGATTTATTATAGCAACACTATGCTGTTATTGGATCCATGTAACCAATGTCACCTAACTAGATAAGCCTTAATTTTTTTGTCAAAAAAAAAAAAGGATAAGCCTTAATTTAAATACTTGTCATTGAATTTGATTTTGGCATGCATCTTTTGCATAGGAACCCGATAATATTATCAGGTAGTTAAACTTATGGTTTCATTTAAGAGCATTGTCAATATAAATTTATTTTGCACTGTTTTATTCACACAGATATATAATCATACACTACGATGCCAGCAGCTAAAGTTGGTTTCCTCATCCACTACTTGAATGATCATGTAGGTGGAAAACTTTGTGCGTACAAGTGCATTTAAATGAAACTCAAAACATAGGTGTCAAGTGATAAGGAACTAGAAAGTCAGGTATGATGTGATATGCCTAAACAAATTTCAATAATGTACCCATATCAAACTTACAGCTTTTTCCTCTCTTCATTTCTCTTAACAAAATGGATTCAGCTTATAAAAACGTTTTACCCTTTATATCCAACATGTTTTATCATTTGAGAACTAACTATCTTTGACAGTCACTACGGTGTCCAAATGTTGTGTAATGCTCATCTAACAGTTATTTAGATAATAGTTTACTCAGTCGTCCAATCAAATTGTACTTTTCGATGATCATTCATACACACATTCAATATACAAAATAGTTATTTTTACTAATATTTTTCACTAATAGCGCATCAAAATTAAATTCTAAATTTAATTGGATAAATTGTAAACTTTAAGTATATCAAAATTGAATAAGAAAAATGTTTCCAACTCAAACGATAAACGGTTCGGGGATACTTCATTACTTCTAATTCTTTGATAAACGACAATGAAAGTACACAAAACGCAAGCAAGAAAAGAAATAAATAAAGATAAGAGAAGGAAGAGTGACCAGTTAGGGGTTCAGCGGCTTCAGAAACAGAGCATTTGACGGTTCTGCAAGAAGCGGCGTTTCTAGAAACAAGTCTGAGGCGGGGATTGGTGGACGCAGAAGAAGAAGAAGAAGAAGAAGATAAGGGAAGACCAAGAAGCTGGTTAGAGGCGAATAGAGAAGAAGAGAAAGAAGATGTCTTTGGAAGTGTAGAAGTGAAGAAACAGTTATGAGCAGTTGTTGTTAGTGAAATCTTCTCCATGGCTGCCACACTCCCTCACTCACGCGCTCCCTCTCTTCGTTGAAGACTTGAAGTCCACTCGCGGAGAAAGGAACGACAGAGAGAAGAGCGGGGGAAATGATGAGATGAGTGTGTGTGTGGGGCTGTGAATTGGTTTTGAAGTATGAGCAGGTCCGAAAAGAGAAGAGAATATTGGTGGCGGAGGAGAGGATACCGATAGTGTGGGAAATAGCCAATTGGATTTCAACTTCATTGCGTGCCTCCCAAGGGCCAAGGCCTACCTTTCTCCACATCATCCAACATGCCTACAAACATCAGCTAAGGGCTAATACTAATCAATTTCTTCGCTAATGAATTGAAGTACCAACCCCACCAGATAATTAATAGAGTGCTTCAGCTAATTCTTATTTAAATTGTATGTTATTATAAAAAAATGTAAATATTTTTTTAGTAATTGAATGTTTTATTTTATAAAATATTAGATATTTTTTTATTTGTTAGAATTTGTGAGTTAGAATTTTTTTTCAAGAGATTGTAAATGTTTTTTTTTATAATTAAATGTTTTTTGAGTAAAGTATTGTTTTTATCCCCAATATTTGGGTAAGTCTCACAGCTGTCCCTAACGTTTGAATCGTACTATTTTAGTCCCTAACGTTTCAAAATTGACTCAATGTTGTCCTGCCATTAGGAATCTGTTAACGGAATTGAAGGCGAAACAAAATTGAGACGATTTTGAAACGTTAGGGACTCAAATAGGACGAATACGTTGGAGACAAAAATGATACATAGAAATAATTTTAATTTTATCCTTCAATAATATCAATTTTTTACAGTACATAGTTATTCAATTATTTTTAATCACATCTAAGTAGATTACACTTAATCACATTAATTTTATTCTGAATAAATTTATTTTTTATAATTTTACTCTTAAAAATATTTACTCATCGTAAAATGTTTGTAGAATGACTAGTACGTAAACTTGTGGGAAGAAAAATGATGCATATACAATAAAGTAATGTGATTCTAGACATTTTACAAATATTTCATGATGAGTAAAAATCTTTAAGAGTAAAATTATAAAAAAATTATTTAGCGATGCTTTGAGTTGATGTCGGGCCTCTATAAGTCAAGTTTGATACCGGTTAATTGTGACGAGCAGTGGGTCCAGCGCATGTGTAACCTTCTGGGTTGTAAGGGGGACAATCTTCCAGTTAAATACCTTGGGATCTCCTTAGGAGCAAATCCGATGTTGGTGAAGACTTGGAAGCCTATTATAGACAAAGTGGAGGAGAAACTCAGCTTGTGGAAAGCTAAGGTGCTAAACAAAGCTGGGAAGCTGGTGCTTATCAAATCAGTATTAAATAGTCTGCCAATGTATTATTTGAGTTTATTCAAGATGCCGAAAGCTGTTGCTAAGAAGTTGATTTCACTGCAGAGAATATTCTTGTGGAGTAAGGAAGATGGTAGGAATGGGATGGCATTAGTTAGATGGGAAATGGTGTAGACTCCAAAAAAACTAAGTGGCTTGGGAGTTGGCGATGCTATGATTCGAAACTCAGCATTGTTGTTCAAGTGGTGGTGGCGGTTTGCTAAGGAAGAGTGTCCGTTGTGAAAAAAAATTGTTTGTTCATGTAATAATATGAATTCCAATGAGCTGCTGTCAACTCAAGCACCTCCTACGAGAGGAGGCCTTTGGAAGGATATATGCCAGTTGAACATCATGAATGAACGTATAAGAGATAAGATGGTTACAGGGTTGTCCATGGAGATTGGTGATGGGCGACGGACTCGATTCTGGGAGGATGTATGGCTACTAGTGCACGAAATTGTGATCTCTAATAATGGCATTCAACTTGGTATGCGCATCTACTAACTCAGCACTTTCTTCACAACTTCGCACTACTAACCAGCAAGTGCACTGGGTCGTCCAAGTAATAAACCTCACGTGAGTAAGGGTCGATCCCACGGAGATTGTTGGTATGAAGCAAGCTATGGTCATCTTGTAGATCTCAGTTAGGCGAATAATAAATGGTTATGGAGTTTTTGAATAATAATAATAAATAAACAGAAAATAAAGATAGAAATACTTATGTAAATCATTGGTGGAAATTCAGATAAGTGTATGGAGATGCTTTGTCCCTGTGGAACCTCTGCAACATACTGCTTTCTTACTTTCAATCCTTCATACTCCTTTCCATGGCAAGCTGTATGTAGGGCATCACCGTTGCCAATAGCTACTTCCCATCCTCTCAGTGAAAAAGGTCCAAATGCTCTTGTCACAGCACGGCTAATCATCTGTCGGTTCTCGATCATGTCGGAATAGAATCCATTGATTCTTTTGCGTTTGTCATCACGCCCAACAATCGCGAGTTTGAAGCTCGTCACAGCCATTCAATCCCTGAATCCTACTTGGAATACCACAGAAAAGGTTTAGACTTTTCGGATTCTCATGAATGTCGCCATCAATTCTAGCTTATACCACGAAGATTCTGATTAAGAAATCCAAGAGATACTCGCTCTTTCTAAGGTAGAATGGAAGTGGTTGTCAGTCACGCGTTCATAAGTGAGAATGATGATGAGTGTCACAGATCATCACATTCATCATGTTGAAGTGCAACGAATATCTTAGAACAAGAATAAGCTGAATTGAATAGAATAAGCTCCTACTGTGGCTAGGAATGGTCTTCCAAGGATGATGCATTCATCCTTCTCTTTCCTAGTGTCTAAGATTATGAAATCAGCAGGGATGTAAAGGCCTTTAAACTTTACTAACACGTCCTCTACTAATCCATAAGCTTGTCTTTGTGATCTGTCTGCCATCTCTAATGAGAATATGGCAGGCTGTACCTCAATGATCCCCAGCTTCTCCATTACAGAGAGTGGCATAAGATTTATGCCTGACCCTAGGTCACACGGAGCCTTCTCAAAGGTCATGGCGCCCATGGTACATGGTATTAAGAATTTATCAGGACCTTGTCTCTTTTGAGGTAGAGTTTGCTGAACCCAAGTATCTAGTTCACTAATGAGCAAGGGATGTTCACCTTCCCAAGTCTCATTACCAAACAACTTGGCATTCATTTTCGTGATGGCTCCTAGATATTGAGCAACTTGCTCTCCAGTTACATCTTCATCCTCTTCAGAGGAAGAATAGTTTTCAGAGCTCATGAATGGTAGAAGGAGGTTAAATGGGATCTCTATGGTCTCTATATGAGCCTCAGATTCCTTTAGGTCTTCAATAGAGAACTCCTTCTTCCATTGATTCTTTTGCGTTTGTCATCACGCCCAACAATCGCGAGTTTGAAGCTCGTCACAGCCATTCAATCCCTGAATCCTACTTGGAATACTACAGACAAGGTTTAGACTTTCCGAATTCTCATGAATGCCGCCATCAATTCTAGCTTATACCACGAAGATTCTGATTAAGAAATCCAAGAGATACTCACTCTTTCTAAGGTAGAACGGAAGTGGTTGTCAGTCACGTGTTCATAGGTGAGAATGATGATGAGTGTCATGGATCATCACATTCATCATGTTGAAGTGCAACGAATATCTTAGAACAAGAATAAGCTGAATTGAATAGAAAATAGTAGTAATCATGGTTCTGAAAATCGGACCGGACCGGCCGGTTCAACCAAAATAACCAAAAACCGGTTACCTAGCCGGTCCGGGTAACCTCAAAATCCGACTGACAAAGAACCGGTGGAAAAACTGGTCGAACCGGCAGTTAACTGGCAAACCGAAAGAACCATCCGATTTTTTGGCAGTTCAGTAGTTTGCAGCTTCAGATGCCAAACGACGTCGTTTTGGCTTTTAAAAAAAAAAAGAAAGGCGTACGCGTATCCTAACCTAACACTAATCCACTATGCCACTGACCCCATTACCCCAATCTCCCCTTTCTTCCCCCTTCCAAGTTCCAAGTGCATTCAGCGCCAGCGGCCATTCACCCACCAAGGCCACCATTGCCACCGCCCACCAAGCTCTAGATTCCAGAAACCACCGAGCCACCCACAGCCATCCACAACAGCAGCGCTCCTCATTCGCCACCCACAGCCATCCACAACAGCCGCGACCACCACCGCGTTGAGCCCGCCTCCTCGTCGCCGAACGTCGCTGAGCTCGCCGAGCCCGCCTCCTCATTTGCCGGTAAGACTCTGTTCTTGTCTTCTTGATTTTGAACTTGCCTTCTTCTAATTTTGATTTATGAGCTCGCCTCCTTCTGATTTTCTGTGCTTAAATTTGTTTTTTTATTTGCTGCCTTCTGATTTTGATTTTCTGTGCTTGATTTTGTTGCTGCCTTCTGATTTTGATTTTCTGTGCTTGATTATCTGTTCATGATTTTGTTTACTGGCTTCATTATTTGTTTGTTTGCTGGCTTCATAATTCTGAGGTTATTTGTTCATGAATTTGTTTGCTGGCTTCATGAATTTGTTTGCTGCTTCATGAATTTGTTTGCTGCTTTATTTGTTCGATTTTGATTTTGATTTTTCATTTTTTGAGGTTATTTGTTTGTTTGCTGGCTACATGTTTTTGATTTTTCATTTTTTGAGGTTATTTGTTCATGAATTTGTTTGCTGGCTTCATGAATTTGTTTGCTGCTTTATTTGTTCGAATGATGAATGATGTATTCTCGTTGTTTGTGTGACAAAACAAAGAAGGTCCCTTGTCCCCATCCTATGAGTAAAACTCCCTTCTGCCAGAATTTGGAAGAGTGTAAGGAAGTCAAGGATGGAAAATAGTGGATAGATAGTTCAAATAAGAGGAGTGGTACAGAACAAATATTTTAAAACATCATTTGTTTTGGCTAAGCGTTTCGACGTGTTTTGAACTATAAGATCCCCAGTGGGTCAGTGGAATCAACAGAGCACTGAGAGAAGCATAGGAAGAAACAATCAGATTAGTATGACAACAAGTCAAGTTTAGGGCATTGGATACTATTGTCATCCACAACAAAATTTGGTTTAAATTGACAGTGGAAAGAACTTGAGGTGATTAAGGGTTATGACATCCACACTTTTGTCAGATCATGGTACTATAATTCATTGAAAATATGTTCAATATGCAGATGAGTAAAGCAAGCGGAAAAGTGACCCTATCACATCACTAGGTTTCTTTATATTCCCTTGCACTTTTGTGTTTTGAATAGCAAAAGGAGTTATCTTCACAATACTTTCTCTTATTTGATAACTTCAATTTTGCCAACATTTTATAATCACTAACATTTGTGTTTTGAATAGCAAAAGGAGTTATCTTCACAATACTTTCTCTTATTTGATAACTTCAATTTTGCCAACATTTTATAATACCTATAATATCCTGGAGAAACTATATACAACTTATCTAAAATACAAGATGTTGAATTGGCATTATGCTTACATCATAAGCTGATGTAACTAATAATCTTCATTTTCTGCCCCACTTGAAGGTCATGGAAGAAGTGTTGCTGTTATGTGTGCATTGTTTATAGGTTTGTCATTATGGGTTTGTCATTATGTGCGTTTTTTTTGTTTAGTTATAAACTTTGATGTTTGAAGTTGTTTGTGAATTTCTAATATTAAGTAATAGATAATTTATTATATAAAATTTTAAATTTTAATAAGTTAGAAATTATTGAATTTATATATTTAAAATTATTTTTAGGTTTTTTAATAATTTTATTTAATATTTAATTAAACCGGTTGAACCCCGGTTGAACCCCGGTTAAACCAGTGAACCAGTGACCTCACCGGTTTATTGACCGGTCCAGTTCTCGCAACCTTGGTAGTAATTGCATTAAAACTCGAGGTACAGCAGAGCTCCACACCCTTAATCTATGGTGTGCAGAAACTCCACCATTGAAAATACATAAGTGATGAAGGTCTAGGCATGGCCGAATGGCCAGCCCCCATGAATGATCAAAAGACCGAATGGTCAAGAGACTATATTGTCAAAGACACCTAGTACAATAATAAAAAGTTCTATTTATACTAAACTAGTTACTAGGGTTTACAGAAATAAGTAATTGATGCAGAAATCCACTTCCGGGGCCCACTTGGTGTGTGCTTGGGCTGAGCTTGAGCTTTACACATGCAAAGGCTTCTCTTGGATTTAAACGCCAAGTTGTAACGTGTTTTTGGCGTTTAACTCTGATTTATGACGTGTTTATGGCGTTTGACTCCAAAATGCAGCATGCAACTGGCGTTGAACGCCAGTTTACATCGTCTAATCTCGAATAAAGTATAGACTATTATATATTGCTGGAAAGCTCTGGATGTCTACTTTCCAACGTTGTTGAGAGCGCGCCATTTGAAGTTCTGTAGCTCCAGAAAATATATTTCGAGTGCAGGGAGGTCAGAATCCAACATCATCAACAGTCCTTTGTCAGCCTCCTTATCAGCGTTTTGCTCAGGTCCCTCAATTTCAGCCAGAAAATACCTGAAATCACAAAAAAAACACACAAACTCATAGTAAAGTCCAAAAATGTAAATTTTACAAAAAAACTAATGAAAACATCCCTAAAAGTAGCTAGATCCTACTCAAATCTACCTAAAAATAATGCCAAAAAGCTTATAAATTATCCGCTCATCAGCTACTATGTGGATCTTTGAAAGACCGGTTTCCGAGGCTTTTTTTTGTTTCAAACCAGTGTGGATCTGTTATTGGGGATTATGGGTTTTGGGATGGGATAAAGTGGATTTGGAATTTCCAATGTAGGCGAGAGCTTTTTCAGTGGGAATTGGAGCTTCTGAATCAATTACATGAGGCTTTGAGACCAGTGAAATTAGTAAACCACAGAGAGGATAGAGTGGTTTGGAAATATTATAGGCAAGGTGTCATTTCAATTAACTCATTTGTGCAGGTGATGCAGGTTGAAAGGCTTCCAGAGGAGGTGACCAGCTACAGTTTCACAAGCACCATTTGGAAAGGTTTGGTTCCACAAAGAGTGGAGCTGTTTGCTTGGTTTGTTTTAATAGGCATGGTGAACACTAAAGAAAGGCTGAGCCAGTTTGAAATTATCAGACAGGAAGACACTGTATGCGTGTTATGTAATAATAAATTGGAACATGTATATCACTTGTTTCTAGGCTGTGAATTTGCTTGGCAGGTGTGGAGTGCTTGGATATCGGGGTTCAGCTACCAATGGTCTTATCCGGGTTCGCTGAAAGAGCACTATCTCAGTTAGACAGAGGAACCGAGGAGTAAGGAGAATCGTAAGCAGCGGCTAAGGTGTTTTTGTGCTGTCATTTGGAATATATAGATGGAAAGGAACAGAAGGATCTTCCACAATCAAAGCAGAGGTGTTGAAGAAGTTATCAACATGACCGTGAAGAGCGTTAATGAGTGGAGAGGTGTTGATCCCTCTTGTTGTTGATGGCTATGCCGGAGATGACAGGGGGACCTTTATGTGTTTGGTTTTCTTCATTCTTAAGTAGGTTGTTTATGTGTTTTTGCTTGACTAGTTCTGATCGCTCCACTTTATTGTGTTGAGCTCTTACTTTCAAAAAAAAATTATTTAGAATCAAAATAATGTGATTAAGTGTAATTTACTTAAATGTGATTAAAAAATAATTGAATAACTATGTACCATAAAAGATTGATATCAGTGAAGGATAAAATTAAAATTTATTTCTACATATCGTTTTTGTCCCAAACGTTTTCATCCTATTTAAGTCTCAAACATTTCAAAATCATTTCAATTTTGTTCCGCTGTCAATTCCGTTAACAGATTCCTATCGGCAGGACAACATTGAGTCAATTTTGAAACGTTAGAGACTTAAATAGGACAATTCAAACGTTTAGGGACAACTTTGAGAGTTACTCCAAATGTTAGGGACAAAAAGATACTTTACTCCTTTTTTTTATAAAAGAGACATACGCATTATAAATTTTAATACATTTCCTATTGAGGGAAAAAATGAAGAAGAACGGCGGTAGAGGACACGATGCGATGGAAGACAATGATGCAAGTACAAGGCACAGCATGATACAGGATGGTGATGAGAGGGAGGATGTGTCCACTGCGGTGCAATGGAGGAGTGCAATGCGAGAGTGGGGGCACATCGTGATGGGCAACAATGACGCGATAGGAAGCAGGAGGCAAATAAAGGAGTGTGACATGCTGGCGGAGCACGGCACGATAGGCGACAACAGCGCGATAAGGGGCGGGAAGCAGACGTTAACAGTGGTAGATGTCAACGGCACGATAGACGGGAGGAAAAATAAAAGAGAAAGGATGTGAGCGTGTATAGTAAGTGATTTATGGTTTAGGGTTGTACGGGGCGGATACAGAGAAAGTGCAAAACCTAATTTTTTAAATTTTAAAATAAGATTTATGGGAGAGTTGGTTGACTTGGCTTATATGGGAGTTGACTCCGATACTTTTTATTAAAACATTAAACATATAGATTAGCTAACATGCTATTGATATCTGTGTCCTGGCGCATAAGACTATTGATAAAAAAAAGTTTATATATAAAAGAAGTAAACCTTAAAATAGTTGAGTTATATTCTGTTGACGCTTAGGGCTAGTTTCTATTATGTTGGAGAGTGATAAAAGTATGAGGAATATTGAGTTAGAATTAGAATCTCCTTATGATAGTTGCCAATTTATGGATTAGAGATAATTTAAGATGGATATGATGAGATATAGAGTTTAAGATTGCTTAGTGAGTTCGTGTTGCCTTATGCAGTATCTATTTGGCACTTTTATCATACTAGGAACCCATAGGTCGAGGTTCTCATTCCGTATATATCTCTTGTTTTTCAAATGCAAGTCCAGGTATTCAGCAGTGAGCTGTGATTCATTTGAGAGATGGCGAAGATTTTTGTGACTCTGATTTACTTTTGTTTAGAATCTCTCCATATTTATTTTGAAAAACTTATATGTATGTATACTATTGTCAAACTAATTTTATTACTGTAACCCTAGCCAGCCTAAACTTCGTAGGTCGTGACTAGTGGCTATTTACTTATGCTTATATATATATATATATATATATACGTATATCATATCTGTATTCTGTTCTTCCTTTCCTTAATGCTTTACTTTATACCGCTTTCAAACACACTTTATCTTTCTTTTTCATCGATACGTGAGTGTTTCTGATTTGCGATTTTATTTTACTCATTTTCAAGCTTCTTGTTTAATACTTTCTTTCAACTATATATATGTAATATAAATCTACCTTAAGAGTCGTACCACCTTATTATCATTGACTTATGATTCGAACATAAGGATTTGAATATTAAGATGTTACAATAATCACAAATATTTTCATAGTATATTTGCTCATTACCAATTACTTTCTCCCTTACTACCTTTAAGGCCCTATTAATCATTTTTCTACTCAATTGGACATTATGGTCCTTAATCATGTACTCCATGGCTTACTTAAGTTTTTCCGGCTGAGTGATCAACTTTTTAACCAACTTTAAGGTAACTCATGATCTATCAATAAGGTTATTACCAAAATTCTTCCTATAGTTATGCTTACCATAGGGTGTTTTTATTTGAAAATGTCCATCATGACTATTCTATGAAGGTAAGATTAACCATGTTGTCATTATCCTCTATTTTTTATTCTTTAAGTACATCAAATCATTACCTTCATACACAAAGCAGTCCTTCAAGGCATTCTTGAAAGCCTTAATGGTAATGAATGTTTGACAAACTTTAAATTCAACCTCTCCATACTCAGTCTCTTCATTAAATATGTAAGAATCGCGACTAATTAACCGCTTAATTTAAATTAAATTAACTACCCAAAATAGGATCCAAAAATTTGAAAATTAATTAGGAAATTTAAATATGATATTCAGACTCAGTAGATTTTTCTGAGTTAGAAAATATAATTTTCTGCGAAAAACTGAATAAAAATGCGAACCGGTAAATTAACCGGCAATACCGGCTTAAATCGGTCCGGTACTGTACGAGAATAATAAAAATAGTGGAAAACCTTAAGAAAACATTTAGAATTAAAAACCGGACATTAATTTTAAAGGTTTGGCCCAAAATCGGGTCAAACGGGCCAAAAACGCTAACGGGTTGGATCGGGCCAATGTTGGGCCCAAGCCCAACACATATAACCCAATTAATGAACCACACTCAGCCACAAAACACAACACATGCAGCTGAAATGGGAAGAAGGAGAGAAACCCTCCATTGACACTATTCATCTCAAAATTTCCATGCTCATAACTTGAGCTACGGAGCTCCGATCGCCGCACAGTTTGTGGCCACGTGATCACTACAAAGAGCTCTACAAAACCCACTTAAGAAACTGGTAAGAAAATCTCGATTTCCCTCTCAGCCTTTTCTTCTAAAAATTTAAAAATCTAGGCTTTTATTTTGAGTAAATTTTGTATTTTTAATTGTTTAGGTGGTGTCTAAGGTTGGGCTATTGGTGATTTGTACTCCAAACAGCATCAAAAAAGGTAGGTTTGCTCTTATCCCTTGTGAAATTGTGTATTTAGAAACCCTAGGTATTGATTTTACGAATTAATTATGTATAGCTTGATAAATTGTGATAATTGGGAAGATTTGGAGTTGAATTGGTGGCTTGGTTTGAGCATGGTGTGACCAATTGGTGATTATGTGTATATTGGGAATCGACTAAGGTATGGTTTCGGTTTTCTCTTTGTAATACATAATATTTCTGGACACTTAGACTAGTGACCCATAGGATAGGTTGGGTTGAATTGATTATTGGATTTGATAATACATGATAATGTTGTTAAATTGATAATGTGTGATGATGTTAATGCTTGTGATGGTTTTGATGTGTTGAGATGAGGATTATGATGAGGTATGATAAATAAAGCTTATGAGTAGTGAGATTTAGTGCAAGTTGTTAATATTGAATATTGATGTGCAAATTATGGAATTGTTGGGTAATAGAGGTGGAATTGATTGATATAGGTGTTGAAATGGTTGAAATGTGATGGAAAGATAAAGTATAATATTTGGTAGTATTTTATGGTGAGATGGAATAGGCTTTTAATTGATTTGGTTGTGAACTTTAAGGTGTTGAGAACTTAGTGAACTTTGGTGAAAATCAGCTTTTGGGTGAACTTTGACGGATCATATCTTTTGCTATAAGTTTTGAAAATGAATGAATTTTATATCAAATTAAAGATAATTCAAATAGCTTTAAAACGGAATATATTTTTTAGAAATCTGAATTTTGTAGAGGAAGATGTGATCATTGGAAGTTGGTGTCAAAAATCAGATTTCTGTGATGGTTGCAGAAATTATGAGTTTTGATTTGTGTGCACACGCACACTGTTGTGCGCGTGCTCGGAACAGAGGCAATGTCATGACTTGTGCATATGCACACCTTTGTGCGCACGCACAACCTGTGCATTTTTGAAAACATGCATACGCACACACTAGTGCACATGCACACACAGGGACATGCATTCTGTTGAGGGCGATCGCACACTCTGGTGCGCACACACACCTTGTGAAATTTACAAGATGTGCGTACGCATAACCTCGTGCGCACACACACACTGGGAGGTGCATTCTGTTGAGGGCGGTCGCACGTATCTGTGCATGTACGAAGAATGGAAACTTTTACTTACAGTGCGTACGCACACTTTTAGAAAACTCTTTGGGGAGTGCATACGCACAACCCTATGCTATGCACATTGCCCTGTTTTCAATAAAAATCTTGTTTTCAACTGTTTTACCTTCTTGACAAGCTTGTAAACTTTCGTGACACTTATATAAGACTCTTTAGCTTTTTTTTAGGTGTCAAAACATAGGGAAGGCTCTAGGTAGATTCAATTAGGTATTTTCTTGCAAAGGTTTAGAAAACGGAGACTTAGATTTCTGGAGTATTGAAGACGGATTTAGTTAAGTGAGAGGGAAAAGTATTGTATTGATGATTACTGATACAAATTATGGAAGTGGTGAACTACTGAGTACTGAATATAATGATTTCTAAAAACCACTGAATTAGTGTTTTATACTGAGATTGATGAGACGCTATGCGCCTGGCAAAGACGGTTGGTTAATCCCGTTTCGAGGTCGCCGCGGCGGTGTAAGGACGGTTGGTTTATCCCGCTTACGTTGAGATGTGAGGTCTGAGGCAAAGTATCCCGTTCGCATCCTTTCGGATCACAAGAGTGTGCCCGGCACTTTATCCATGGGTAGTGTGTTTCGCACTATATCCGTGGGGGGATCCCACTTTTTATTCGTGATCGAAAGGCGACATCTCCATAGAGATATGTCGTGTTGGCAGTTGAACCGACAATGTGATATCACAGCCAAATAGGACAGACATTCGTCATGTACATATTCTATTTGTTTGTTTGCTTTTCCGACTTTTATTGTTTGCCTAAATGTTTAATATGCCTAAATGCTTATTGAATTACTTGATATACATGCTTATACTTGTGCTTTACTTGCATTGTTATTAACTGTGTATTCTACTAGGATTGAGGAGGTTTGAAAGGAGGTGGCAATGGGATCGCATGGTAGTTAGGCTGACGAAGGCTGTGGCACAGTGGAGAATTGTTAGATTAGAAATCTACTAAGTTAGATTACCCTTTTTCATTGTGGTTTTGAAGTTAGTGTTTTAAATTTACTTATAGTTTAAGCTTGAATCTTGTAATAGATATGAAGTTCTAGGATTGCCTCTGGCGTCCCGAAGTCTTATATCTTACATCACTGGGAACTATTACCATACTGAGAACCTCAGGTTCTCATACCATATTCTATTGTTATTTTTCATATGCAGGTCGTAACCCACCTCGGCAGGTTGCCTGATGGTGACAGAACGAAGGATTTTTGCTATGTCTTGGAAGTCTTTTGGTTTATTTTGTGTAGATCTCTCACTTTTTTATTTATCTATGCCTTTGAGGCTTACTTTGAGAGAAATATTGTATAAGATGTTTTATTTCAAAACTCTGTATTGTCTATATATAACTAGCCGGCTTAAACTCCGTGAGCTGCAGCTAGATCTTTATACTATTATGCTCTTATATATCTATATATGTCTTGATATCTGTATGTATATCTTGTGCCTTAAGTTTATAGCTTCGTGTGAACGTTTTGCGCCTTTTAAACTCTGTTTTTTAGCTTAATCCTTCATCGGGTTTCTAGAATTATTATTGTTTCTATGTATATATACATACTAGCTTTAGAATTGTCGTAACATTTGATTAACCTTTGCCCTATGATGCGAGGTAAGGTTTCGGGTAATTAGGGTGTTACAAAATACATCATATATAGAGTTTATTAAATTCCTATCTTCATCTTCAGATGACACTAGACTGATAAATGCCTCATTTTCATATTCATAAGGCTTCTTATAATAAGAGTCTATTTTTTCACCACTTTGATCAATATTAGGATACTCATAATCATTTAGACTGATCCCATTATTAATTTTTTTACTGCCACCACCTACGTCATTATTTTGTCCTTATCCAGCCCATTCCAAGAACATGTTTTCTTCTTACTCCAACATACTTCTTAGAAGTCCTTCTCTTTATAGTCATGGCCTTAGGTGTCTCAAGCTTATTATTTGTACTACTATGCCTAACGCTATTCTTACCAATTGGGCCAGTTCTGTCAACTCTTTTTGGGCCCTGAACAGTCTTCTTCTTAGGTAAAACCTTTCTCTTTCTCTTTTTAAGTTTCTTTCTCTCTGCTTTGTTATTCTCACTATTGTCAAAATCTTCAAATCTAAAAATAAGAGACTTGTAAGCCTCATTCTCTACACTTTCATATCCATCATTGAAAGATGAGGATGATGAATCACTCAAAACAACTTCAACCCTCACCCTATCATCAACAACCTTAAAAACACTAATTGGACGATCAAGTATAAGTAGAATTCGCCAGTATCTTTATTTCTCCTATTGTTATCCCCCATTTGATTTATCTCAGCATCTCCCTTGAAAAGATGCAGCCTAGTTTTAATATCAGAGATAGTCATGTCAAGCTAGTACCTTCCTTTGTAATCTTTATATCCCAACTCCTTAAAAAAAGTCTCTAAATCAAAGAAGTTAATAAAATCTAAATCCATGATATCAACCTTTGCACTGTTTCATTAACATAACTTAGTATCTTCTCTGGGTTCCTCTTAAAAAACCCCTATAATTAAACATAGAGACTACTATATAATTATTCATCTGCATTAAGAATAAATATAAAAAAATAAGCTAGGTAAAAAACCTTATAATCAAAACAATTTTAGTCAAAACAATACAATTTATCAGAGTTCTATTTAGCCATGCATAGTTCAGCTTCGTGATGCAACAATAGAGAATAATAAAAAAAATCCATGCCAACTCTTTAGTTCACCCCAACCTTGTAGGCTTGTACAAAACTAAATGCATTAACTAAACAAAATAACATATACTAAATGTCACCTTAAACTCTAGAGAAAAACATTTGGAGAAAATCTATGTACCCAACATAAAAAAAAATACGTAATAGTTCAAATTGACCAAATTTTTTAATACCCCAAATCCATTCTTTACCTCTGTAGCTTACTGGTGCACGTGTACGCAAAACCCACACTATTTCGTACAGCAGCAGTACCACCAAGTGCACTGGGTCATCCAAGTAATACTTGAGCGAGTCAAGATTGATCCCACGAGGATTTGTGGCTTGAAGCAAGTTATGGTTGTCTTGCATGTCTTAGTCAGGCAGAATCAGAAGGTTGTTGATTGTATGTTGATTGATTATATGTAAATGCACTGAAGGGATAAAATCAATTGGATTAGCTATTAGGAATTATATGCTGGGAATAGAGTTGAGAGTCGGAGTTGCTTTACCTTTCTGAATTAACTCTGGTACTACTGCTCTCTGTAACAACCCCGTTTTTTTAGTACGTGAGATCATCTCTGAAGGCACGGATTTCTTCGGAAGATTAGTAAAGGGAACACATCTGCTGTATCATCAAGCATCTCAATCCTCATTGTCATTATGTAATCTTTAAGCTAGAACCTCTTTTGGGGCAAGCTCGACAACGCAATCACGAAGAACCTAGTTTTTGAACCGCATCGATTGGCAGTTTTGATTTTGATTTTTGTAAGTAGTCTCAGTTTGATGAACCGAACTCGATTCATGACATAACAGATATAATAGTATAATATTATCATTAAATTACTATTAGAAGATGCTTGAATGATATTATAAGGTTACCTGGTGGTGCGCGTAAATTGTGATCATCAATGGCGCCATCAACATGGTACGCACAATTGTAATCTCAACTCTTTATCACAACTTCGCACAACTAACCAGCAAGTGCACTGGGTCGTCCAAGTAATAAACCTTACGCGAGTAAGGGTCGATCCCACGGAGATTGTTGGTATGAAGCAAGCTATGGTCACCTTGTAAATCTTAGTCAGGCAGATTCAAATGGTTATGGATGATATATGAATAAAGCATAAAGATAGAGATACTTATGTAATTCATTGGTGAGAATTTCAGATAAGCGAATGGAGATGCTTTGTCCCTTCCGTCTCTCTGCTTTCCTACTGTCTTCATCCAATCCTTCTTACTCCTTTCCATGGCAAGCTGTATGTAGGGTTTCACCGTTGTTAGTGGCTACCTCCCATCCTCTCAGTGAAAATGTTCTACGCACCCTGTCACGGCACGGCTAATCATCTGTCGGTTCTCAATCAGGTTGGAATAGAATCCAGTGATTCTTTTGCGTCTGTCACTAACGCCCAGCCTTCAGGAGTTTGAAGCTCATCACAGTCATTCAATCATTGAATCCTACACAGAATACCACAGACAAGGTTTAGACCTTCTGGATTCTCTTGAATGCTGCCATCAATTCTAGCTTATACCACGAAGATTCCGATTAAGGGATCCAAGAGATAAACATTCAAGCCTTGTTTGCTTGTAGAACAGAAGTGGTTGTCAGGCACTCGTTCATAAGTGAGAATGATGATGAGTGTCACATAATCATCACATTCATCATGTTCTTGGGTGCAAATGAATATCTTAGAACAAGAACAAGCTGAATTGAATAGAAGAACAATAGTAATTGCATTAATACTCGAGGTACAGCAGAGCTCCACACCTTAATCTATGGTGTGTAGAAACTCCACCGTTGAAAATACATAAGAACAAGGTCTAGGCATGGCCGTGAGGCCAGCCCCCATGATCTAAGATAGCATAAGACTAAAGCTAGCTACCAAGATAAGAATACAATAGTAAAAGGTCCTATTTGTAGAGAACTAGTAGCCTAGGATTTACAAGGATGAGTAAATGACATAAAAATCCACTTCCGGGCCCACTTGGTGTGTGCTTGGGCTGAGCATTGAAGCATTTTCGTGTAGAGACTTCTCTTGGAGTTAAACGCCAGCTTTTGTGCCAGTTTGGGCGTTTAACTCTCATTCTTGTGCCAGTTCCGGCGTTTAACGCCGGACAGTTTTGAGCTGATTTGAAATGCCAGTTTGGGCTATCAAATCTCGAGCAAAGTATGAACTATTATATATTGCTGGAAAGCCCAGGATGTCTACTTTCCGACGCAGTTGAGAGCGCACCAATTGGGTTTCTGTAGCTCCAGAAAATCCACTTTGAGTTCAGGGAGGTCAGAATCCAACAGCATCTACGGTCCTTTTCAGCCTCTGAATCAGATTTTTGCTCAGGTACCTCAATTTCAGCCAAAAAATACCTGAAATCACAGAAAAACACACAAACTCATAGTAAAGTCCAGAAAAGTGAATTTTAACTAAAAACTAATAAAAATATACTAAAAACTAACTAAAACATACTAAAAACATACTAAAAACAATGCCAAAAAGCGTGTAAATTATCCGCTCATCACAACACCAAACTTAAATTGTTGCTTGTCCCCAAGCAACTGAAAATCAAATAAGATAAAAAGAAGAGAATATGCAATGAACTCCAAAAACATCTATGAAGATCAGTACTAATTAGATGAGCGGGGCTTTAGCTTTTTGCCTCTGAATAGTTTTGGCATCTCACTCTATCCTTTGAAATTCAGAATGATTGGCTTCTATAGGAACTCAGAATCCAGATAGTGTTATTGATTCTCCTAGTTAAGTATGATGATTCTTGAACACAGCTACTTTATGAGTCTTGACTGTGGTCCAAAGCACTCTGTCTTCCAGTATTACCACCGGATACATACATGCCACAGACACATAACTGGGTGAACCTTTTCAGATTGTGACTCAGCTTTGCTAGAGTCCCCAATTAGAGGTGTCCAGGGTTCTTAAGCACACTCTTTTTGCTTTGGATCACAACTTTAAAACTATATCTTTTTCAAATCTTTTTTTCGTTTTTCTCTCTCTTTTTTTTGTATTCACTGCTTTTTTTTTGCTTCAAGAATCATTTTTATGATTTTTCAGATCCTCAGTAACATGTCTCCTTTTTCATCATTCTTTCAAGAGCCAACATTCATGAACAACAAATTCAAAAGATTTATGCACTGTTCAAGCATACATTCAGAAACCAAAATATTGCCACCACATCAAAATAATTAATCTGTTATAAAAGTTAAAATTCACGCAATTCTTCTCTTTTTCAATGAAGAACATTTTTCATTTAAGAAAGGTGATGGATTCATAGGACATTCATAACTTTAAGGCATAGACACTAAGACACTAATGATCATAAGACACAAACATAGATAAACATAAGCATGATTTTTCGAAAAACAGAAAAATAAAGAACAAGGAGATTAAAGAATGGGTCCACCTTAATGATGGCGGCTTGTTCTTCCTCTTGAAGCTCTTATGGAGTGCTTGAGCTCCTCAATGTCTCTTCCTTGCCTTTGTTGCTCCTCTCTCATGATTCTTTGATCTTCTCTAATTTTATGGAGGAGGATGGAATGTTCTTGGTGCTCCACCCTTAGTTGTCCCATGTTGGAACTCAATTCTCCTAGGGAGGTATTGATTTGCTCCCAATAATTTTGTGGAGGAAAGTGCATCCCTTGAGGCATCTCAGGGATTTCATGCTGAGAGGGGTCTCTTGTTTGCTCCATCCTTTTCTTAGTGATGGGCTTGTCCTCATCAATGAGGGTGTCTCCCTCTATGTCAACTCCTACTGAATAACAGAGGTGACAAATGAGATAAGGAAAGGCTAACCTTGCCAAGGTAGAGGACTTGGCCGCCACCTTATAAAGTTCTTGGGCTATAACCTCATGAACGTCTACTTCTTCTTCAATCATGATGCTATGAATCATGATGGCCCGATCTATAGTAACTTCGGACCGGTTTCTAGTGGGAATGATTGAGTGTTGGATAAACTCCAACCATCCCCTAGCCACGGGCTTGAGGTCATGCCTTCTTAGTTGAACCGGCTTCCCTCTTGAATCTCTCTTCCATTGAGCGCCCTCTTCATAGATGTCTATGAGGACTTGGTCCAACCTTTGATCAAAGTTGACCCTTTTTGAGTTTGAAAGGGACCTCGGGGATCACCTTCTTCATGGCCACAACTTCATAGAAGTGGTCTTGATGCACCCTTGAGATGAATCTCTCCATCTCCCATGACTCGGAGGTGGAAGCTTTTGCCTTCCCTTTCCTCTTTCTAGAGGTTTCTCCGGCCTTGGATGCCATAAATAGTTATGGAAAAACAAAAACCAATGCTTTTACCACACCAAACTTAAAAGGTTTGCTTGTCCTCGAGCAAAAGAAGGAAGAAGAGAGTAGAAGAAGAAGAAATGAAGGAGATGGAGATGGCTTTGTGGTTTGGCCAAATGGAGAGAAGTAGTGGTTAGGTTGTGTGAAAATGAGGTGGTAAAGATGGGTTTATATAGGAGTGGAGGGAGGGGTAAGGTTCGGCTATGTGAGGGTGGGTTTGGGAGGGAAAGTGGTTTGAATTTGAATGGTGAGGTAGGTGGGGTTTTATGAAGGATGGATGTGAGTGGTGAAGAGAAAGATGGGATTTGATAGGTGAGGGGTTTTTGGGGAAGAGGTGTTGAGGTGATTGGTGAATGGGTGAAGAAGAGAGAGAGTGGTGGGGTAGATAGGGATCCTATGGGGTCCACAGATCCTGAGGTGTCAAGGAAAATTCATCCCTGCACCAAGTGGCGAGCAAAAATGCTCTTTATGCCAATTCTGGCGTTAAACGCCGGGCTAGTGCCCATTTCTGGCGTTTAACGCCAACTTCTTGCCCTTTCCTGGCGTTTAACGCCAGTCTGGTGCCCGTTTCTGGCGTTAAACGCCCAGAATGGTGCCAGACTGGGCGTTAAACGCCCATTTGCTGCCCTTACTGGCGTTTAAACGCCAGCAAGGTCTTCCTCCAGGGTGTGCTATTTTTCTTTCTGTTTTTCATTCTGTTTTTGCTTTTTCAATTGATTTTGTGACTTCCCATGATCATCAACCTACAGAAAACATAAAATAACAAAGGAAAAATAGATAAATATAACATTGGGTTGCCTCCTAACAAGCGCTTCTTTAATGTCAGTAGCTTGACAGTGGGCTCTCATGGAGCCTCACATATGCTCAAAGCAATGTTGGAACCTCCCAACACCAAAATTAGAGTTTGAATGTGGGGTTCAACACCAAACTTAGAATTTGGTTGTGGCCTCCCAACACCAAACTCAGAGTTTGACTGTGGGGGCTCTGTTTGACTCTGTTCTGAGAGAAGCTCTTCATGCTTCCTCTCCATGGTTACAGAGGGATATCCTTGAGCCTTAAACACAAGGGATTCTTCATTCACTTGAATGATCAATTCTCCTCTGTCGACATCAATCACAGCCTTTGCTGTGGCTAGGAAGTGGTCTGCCAAGGATGATTGATTCATCCATGTACTTCCCAGTTTCTAGGACTATGAAATCAGCAGGGATGTAATGGTCTTCAATCTTTACCAGAACATCCTCTACAAGCCCATAAGCTTGTTTTCTTGAATTGTCTGCCATCTCTAGTGAGATTCTTGTAGCTTGTACCTCAAAGATCCCTAGCTTCTCCATTACAGAGAGAGGCATGAGGTTTACAGTTGACCCTAGGTCACACAAGGCCTTCTTGAAGGTCATGGTGCCTATGGAACAAGGTATTGAAAACTTCCTAGGATCTTGTCTCTTTTGAGGTAATCTCTGCCTAGTCAAGTTATCCAGCTCTTTGGTGAGCAAAGGGGGTTCATCCTCCCAAGTCTCATTAACAAATAACTTGTCATTTAGCTTCATGATTGCTCCAAGGTACTTGGCAACTTGCTCTTCAGTGACATCTTCATCCTCTTCAGAGGAAGAATACTCATCAGAGCTCATAAATGGCAGAAGTAAATTCAATGAAATCTCTATGGTCTCAGTGTGAGCCTCAGATTCCCATGGTTCCCTCATTAGGGAACTCATTGGAGGCCAGTGAACGTCCATTGAGGCCTTCCTCAGTGGCACTCACTGCCTCTTCCTCCTCTTCAAATTCGGACATGTAGGTCATGTTAATGGCC